>NC_044032.1:429356465-429662777 GCF_901765095.1 Microcaecilia unicolor
TGGTATCTTTTGGTATTGGGGTGAGTAGGATATTGCCATTTTCCTTCGGGAATAGACCTTGCTGGAGCATGTGGTTTAGGTGGGAAGTGAGGTCGGATATGAAGCGGTCGGGGGCAGATTTCATTAGGTAGCTAGGGCAGGCGTCCAGTTTACAGTGGGTATTGGAGAACCTGTTAATTGCCTGGGTAATTGTTTCAACGGTGAGGAGGGCAAAGTTTGACCATGTTCGGTACACTGGGTATTCTCCAAGGGGTGGTCCACACCATTTGATGGTTATCGATATTAGTGGTGTCATGAGGTAGTGTGTTGCGTAGGTTTATGATTTTTTCATTGAAATATTTGGCAAATTTGTCAGCTGATTGGATGTCTAGGTGGTTTGTGGTGATCGGGGTGGTGTCTAGTAGTGTGTGCACGAGTTGGTATAATTTTTTTCAGGTCTTTGTAATCTGGCCCTATTTTAGTTTTATAGTATGATCTTTTGGTTTGTCTTATTGCGTATTTATATTTTCTTTGTATTAGTTTCCATTCACTAAGTGAGTGTTCGTCTTTTGTTTTTTTCCATGCTCGCTCGAGTTTCCTTGATTGGGTTTTTAGTTTTTTCAGTTCCTCGTTGAACCATGGGATTGAGTTTTGTCTTCGTGAGGTTCTTGTTCGTAAGGGTGCTATTTCGTCAAGTATGCTTCTGCATCTTTTGTCCCATTCTGAGAGGTAATATATGGAGTCCGTTTGTGCTGTCCAGATGACCACTGGAGGGATAAAGGCATGACCTTCCAATGGACAGTGACCCCCTCCCACCAATCCCCAAGAGGTGAAAATGATAATACATACCAGGCTGTCTGACAGCTGCTGATATAATGGCCATTCCTGTTAGAGCAGCAAGCAGGTCCCTCGAGTAGGCTAATAGTTTGTGTAGTGAACTGTAGAGAAAGGATCCAGGCCCATATCCCAACTGGTACACTTGTGGTGGAAAGTGTGAGTTCCCCAAAAACCACAAAATACCTCCTGAACCCATGTAAAAGTAACACCTGCAGGCTTAAAGGCTATTGTAGTGATGTACAGTTGGGTACAGTACATATTTTGCTGTTTCTGGAGAGCTCACCATACAATATAAGGGGGTTATGATGTGATGTGTACCTGGGACCTTTTATGTGAAGTTCACTGCAGCGCCTCCAAGCCTGCCCTGCTGCTCTGCTGGAATGTCTGTTTGGCCATTCTAGTATGACTGCTGGCCCCCAGACATCCTAATGGCTTGTTTTTGTGCATTTTTCCCTTGGGCTTTTTTGTTTGACCCTCAAAGAAAGACGCACAGAGCACAAAAACGTCTAAAATAGGGTGATGTTTGAATCAAAAAGGTAAACATTTTTCTGGTTAGAAAATGACCGTGTTTGGAACTGGATTTTGGTTTTTTTTTATGAAAGTTAATGTACAGTATCCAAACAGTATCACACTACCAAGATTTGAGAAAAAACATTCCAGAATATACTGAAATTAACATCTCAAAGAGAAAAAGTTCAAATCTTCGCCCACAAATGAGGAACTAAGATCCAAGATAAAAGAAAAAAAGGAAAAGAATAAACACCGATTAGAGATTTGTCCCTCCCACTTTATTACCTCAGCCTCCCCCTAACAGTGAACATATAGATCTACATTATAACATGCACATCCTCCCTGGCAATCAAAAAATCTTCCAAGTTGTTTAGGTTCAAAAAACTGAAATTGTTTACCCTCAAATAAATCCATACAATTACGAGGAAAATGTAACACAAAACTGGCACCTAAGGCCTGAACCTTGGTCCGGAGCGCCAGATAAGCCTTGCAGCTTGCCTGTTTGCCAGATCAGGAAACACCCTAATTTTTGAGCCCATAAATAAAGTTTCCAAATGTCCAAAAGCAAGCTTTAATACAATGTTACGGTCAGGCTCAAGAGCGAAAGTCATCATCAGTGTAGTCCTTTTAGTCTCCAGTGAAGATTTTAAGAAAGCTGTTAAGTTCAAATCTCCTTCACCTCTAGGCTGAGCAGCCAGGCCATCAGAAATCCTAGGGCCTGGAATTTACTGAGCCATGGTGATAGACTACTACTACTACTACTATTTAGCATTTCTATAGCGCTACAAGGCATACGCAGCGCTGCACAAACATAGAAGAAAGACAGTCCCTGCTCAAAGAGCTTACAATCTAATAGACAAAAAATAAAGTAATCAAATCAATTATTGTGTACAGGAAGGAGGAGGGTAGGTGGAGGCAGGTGGTTACAAGTGGTTACGAGTCAAAAGCAATGTTAAAGAGGTGGGCTTTCAGTCTAGATTTAAAGGTGGCCAAGGAAGGGGCAAGACGTAGGGGCTCAGGAAGTTTATTCCAGGCGTAGGGTGCAGCGAGACAGAAGGCGCGAAGTCTGGAGTTGGCAGTAGTGGAGAAGGGAACAGATAAGAAGGGATTTATCCATGGAGCGGAGTGCACGGGAAGGGGTGTAGGGAAGGACGAGTGTGGAGAGATACTGAGGAGCAGCAGAGTGAGTACATTTATAGGTTAGTAGAAGAAGTTTGAACAGGATGCGAAAACGGATAGGGAGCCAGTGACGCGACTTGAGGAGAGGGGTAGTATGAGTAAAGCGACCCTGGTGGAAGACGAGACGGGCAGCAGAGTTTTGAACCGATTGGAGAGGGGAGAGGTGACTAAGTGGGAGGCCAGCAAGAAGCAGATTGCAGTAGTCTAAACGAGAGGTGACAAGGGTGTGGATGAGGGTTTTGGTAGAGTGCTCGGAAAGAAAGGGGCGGATTTTACGGATGTTGTAAAGAAAGAAACGACAGGTCTTGGCGGTCTGCTGGATGTGAGCAGAGAAGGAGAGAGAAGAGTCAAAGATGACCCCAAGGTTTCGAGCCGAGGAGACAGGGAGAATGAGAAAGCCATCAACAGAAATAGAAAACGGGGGGAGTGGGGAGGTGGGTTTGGGGGGGAAAATGAGAAGTTCGGTTTTGGTCATGTTTAATTTCAGGTGGCGTTGAGACATCCAGATAGCAATGTCAGACAAGCACGCTGAAACTTTGGTTTGGATGCAAGGTGAGATATCAGGGGTAGAAAGGTAGATTTGGGAGTCATCAGCATAGAGATGGTAGGAAAAGCCAAGGTAAAGAATTTGGGGGCATATTTAGTATTTCCACCACATATGTTTAAACATTTCTAAAGCCAATATCAAAGGAGATCTTGGGAAGTTCTGGAGTTTCAAATTAAGTCCTTATTTGGTTCTCCAGATATTTCAAATGCCTTATGGAAAAATTATTTTCCTTAATTGAGGCTCCTTCCAGACTTTCCGCTGTCCTCATCTTAGATTTAAGAGATTCAACTTAGAGCTAATTGTCCCATCGCTCAAGCCTGCGTCAAAACTGCATCAGAAATAAATTATATCCTTAGTATTTGTCTAGTTATATCCAACAGGGAAGTTTGCATATTACCAATGGCATCCCAAAGTGATCCAATGTCACTACAGCTGGTCTCGCCAAAACCTGACTGGAATCAGTAGTCCGGCTAACAACTTGAGTCAAAGTGCTAACAGTACCATCACAAAGGATCTTGTTTGCATACTGATGATCCTTGCTCAAAGTCAAAGCTGTACTCGCAATAGGAAATCCCCCTGAAGCAACGAGATTCTACACCAACTGGATTACCATCGCCATTTGTGCTCCAACTGTGAAGCTACTTCCTGGTTGCTAGAGAGCCGTACATTCAACAGGGCTCAAAGACGCCTCACTCAAACTGCCATTCAAAGCTCCTGCCTCAGGCAGAGGTGAAGAGGAAGCAAGTGAAGAGCCTGGCAACACTCAAAAATGCTCCAAAGTAGCCTGTCTCATCAGAGGTGGGGAGGAGGGATCTGGGGGAAGCTCATGGATCTTGGCTCTCCTCTTTCCCATTTCTCTCCAAATGAGCCCGACTAAGCCCACAGCACACCGAAGAACAGATCACCAGCAGGTTACGTCTCTCCTTCATGGCACCATCTTGGATCCCTCCGGCACTTAGTCATATCAAAAATACCCCTTATAGTATGTTTTGATCGTTAGAGGTCTGTAAAATGACAGATACAGTTGCAACCAGTATTCTATTTTCAGAATATTTCTGTAATAAGAAAATTATTTTCTTTAACTACAATCAAATGTTTCCGCTGAGCAGGTATGTAAACTTCCATTTAGGATTGCTTCAAAAGAAAGATTATTTTTCAATTTCATACCCTCTCACGCTCTGATAAAGCATGGAAATTCTGTCCTTTGTTTAGAAAAAATTAAGAAGTAATCAGATTTAGTACCCAGGCCAAAAACACCACATTAAAATAAAGTTCTGCAATTCTACAGTCAATCATTTCTGTAGCAGATGCAGTAAATAATTGAGAATTCACTCTCACAATGAAATAAAACTTCCTTTTATGAAAGATGGCAGCACTGCTTCTCCTCTTCATCATTGTATCTTGAGGGGTCATATTTTGGACCTTGATTTTACTTTGTATTTGTATGACATGGTATGACAAATTATTTGTCATACCATCCAGCTAATTTTCGAAAGTGATCGCTGGCCATCTTCTGACATAAATCGGGAGATGGCCGGCGATCTCTCAAAAGCAGAGAAATTGGTATAATCGAAAGCCGCTTTTTTGACACCATCGCCGCTTTCCCATTGGGGAGCCGGCAAAAGTTCAAGGGGGCGTGTTGGCGGCGAAGCGAAGACGGGCATGGGCGGGGTTAACAGATGGCTGGCTTTAGGCCATAATGGGAAAAAAAAGCAGCTTTAATGAGCATTTCGCGGGCGTGACTTGGTTCTTTAATTTTCACGACCAAGTCACAAAAAGGTGCCCTAACTGACCAGATAACCACTTTAGGGAATCGGGGATCACCGCCCCGTACTCCCCCAGTGGTCACCAACTCCCTCCCACCCAAAAAAAAACCTTTTTTGCCAGCCTCTATGCCAGCCTCAAATGTGATATCCAGCTCCCTGACAGCAGTATGCAAGTCCCTGGAGCAGTTTTTAATGGGTGCAGTGCACTTCAGGCAAGCAGACCCAGGTCCACCCCCCCACCCCCCCACCTGTTACACTTGTGGTAGTAAGTGTTGAGCCCTCCAACCCCCCCCCCCCCAAAACCCACTGTACCTACATGTAGGTGCCCCCCTTCACCCATAAGGGCTATGGTAATGGTGTAGAGTTATGGGTAGTGGGTTTTGGGGTGATTTGGGAGGCTCAGCACCCAAGGGAAGGGACCTATGCACCTGGTAGCTATTTGTATATATTTTTTAAATTTTTAGAAGTGCCCCCTAGGGTGCCCGGTTGGTGTCCTGGCACGTCAGGAGGACCAGTGCACTACAAATGCTGGCTCCTCCCATGACCAAATGCCTTGGATTTAGCTGGGGTTGAGATGGCCGCTTTTAGCTTCCATTATCGCTGAAAAACAGAAGCGGCCATCTCAAACCCGGCGATCTGTGGCATTTGGCCGGTTCCAACCATATTATCGAAACAAAAGATGGCCGCCCATCTTTTTCGATAATACAGTTCTGGCCAGCTATTGCGGCGCCGCCAAAATAGATCGCCGGCGCCGTTCAATTATGCCCCTCCATGTCATGAGATACTTTGCTATCTCATGACAGGGTATGAGAAATATTTTATTCCTTGAAAGAGCAGTACAGCATATGCTATATACTGTAGCACTGTATTCAAAAAGCAGCCATGTTTGCCTTTTTTGTGTCTGTTTTTATTAAATGCCAGTGGTGTGGCTTTTTTTGAGTTGTGTGCTTGACCTGCAGTTTTACAGGCCTCCCTGCGGGAAGAGAAGAAACTCCGTGTGGAAAATGTTAAACTAAAAAAAGAAATTGAAGCACTTAAGATGCAGCTGGTGCAAACTGAAATGAAGAATGGAGGTATGAAATGAAAAGAGATTTAATTTTACCTGTGTAATTTTTCTGTGTCCTGATGATACTTGGGAATCACATTTTTTTTTTTGTTACATTTGTACCCCGCGCTTTCCCACTCATGGCAGGCTCAATGCGGCTTACATGGGGCAATAGAGGGTTAAGTGACTTGCCCAGAGTCACAAGGAGCTGCCTGTGCCTGAAGTGGGAATCGAACTCAGTTCCCCAGGACCAGAGTCCACCACCCTAACCACTAGGCCACTCCTCCACTATCACATTCCAAGGTCTTCTAAAAGGTTCTGTTTTTTTGTAAAGATCCAAATAAAATGGCAATATTATTTAAATATTTTGAGTAGCAACTGGCTGGAAAACCTAGTGCTACACTGCCATACAGGACTCCAGATTTCAATTTCTCTACTCAACTTTGGGTCGTAGGACAGTCTATGGAGCTAGGAGAATATAAGAACATCCATACTGGATCAGACCACTGATCCATCTAGCCCAGTCAAGGTCACAAGTACCTGACAGAAAGCCAGTTAGTAGCACCATTCTATGCTACCGATCTTAGGGCAAGCAGTGGCTTTCCCGATGTCCATCTCAGTAGTAGTAGTAGTAACAGACTGTGGACTTTTCCTCCAGGAACGTGTCCAAACCTTTTTTTAAACCCAGATACACTAACCTCCAACTTTCACACAATAGCACCTACAGGTGCAATTCATGGTACACGTATGCCAGGTTGTGAACTTAGTCTGTGGTCCCCTCCTACACTGATGGTTTGGAGAAGGATCACGTCTAAATGGTACCCACGTTGTATCCCTGAAAAGAAAGGGAAGGCTGTCATGCCTCTCCTAGAATTTGGATCTAATAAAATAGCAAACTAGATGACAGCACATAAAATTAATTGACCTATTCAGTATGCGCAGTTCTTGTGGTCAATATGGTAGTAATTCTATAAGTGGGCACCCCCATCGCGAGAAGCACCTTTCTATAACAGCATCTGTGATTTAATACTAGCATAACCTGACATTGGCGCACCTACAATTTACACAACATAATTTCAACTGCAACCCATTGAAAACTAAATGTCCATATAAGTGAAGACTATGTATATGACATAGGCGACTAGGTGTCCTCTCCATATAACTGCCGCCCAGCTAAAACTATATGTATGTAACAATTGTCGAAGACTATATATGTGGCATCTATGTAAAATTATGTATGTGAATATTGTTACCCACCTTGGATAAAAATGTGATAGAAATGTAATAATAATAAGGTGCTCAAGGTTACGTCAGCCATAGACCTAGTGTGATTATAGGCGCCTACATGCAGCAAGGATATGTGTAACTTAGTGTTACGCAAGTGATATGCATAAGTGAAAGCCCTGCCCATGTTGTGCTCATGCTCCACCCACATGTGTGCTCCCCTGCAGTTATGTGTTATAGCACTTATATACACCCTTATAGAATAGCGCTGAGGGCGCTTGCATGCTTATGTGCTATTTTTGCTTAATGTACACACGCAAGTGGTGCATGACTGCAGACACCTAGTTATAGAAGTACTTTTCATGCATCCTACCTGCCAACTGCTTGTAAGATATCGCGCCTTAAGTAACATTTTTATGTCGTCCCCTTTGGTACATTGCATCTGGAGTAGATGGAGCATATTTAATCCAACATCCAGCAGCCACTTGCTCCCCTTGACCCCTGCACCATGTCTTACAACCCAGCCTGCAGCTTTGCTAAAGGGAATGTCTACTAAAATGCGCTACCGACCTGCACGGTAAAAATCTTGTGTTACTGCTTAGCACAGAGTGGGGCGGAAATAAGGCGGGTTATGGGTGAAGAATGCGTGTGGCCAGCAATGACAGACAGTGCATGGTATGTTACTCTATGTTGATTGTTAGGGCTACCAATAATACAGGTGCACTGAACACCAAGTCAAGGGGCGGTGTTCAGTGTACTCACACTACCAGCACCAGGTAGCACAGCTGCTGTAACAAAATAAAAAAGTTGGTTCATGGCACCAAAACCCTGTCCTTCCCAATCCTTCCCCCCCCCCCCCCCCCCCTTGATTCCATACTTCCCTCTAAAGACAGATTGACACACACACACACACTCACTCTCACACACACCCACATTCCCCCTCAATCAACAACCTATCCAAGATGCCCCCACTGGAACGCATAGTGCCCCACCAAAACTACAATTCAACCCTCCCCCCCCCCCCCCCAAGCCACTGAACTCCACTCAGCACTTACTGGGGTATCCCTGATAGTCTAGTGAACAAGGCAGGAGCAATCCCCCCTCCACTACAACTTCATGGCCACCTGGGTTTAAAATGGTGGATATGAATCTCTAACGGCAGTACTGTGAGACTGTCGCTAGGGCTTAGATCTGCCAATTTGAACCCAGGCAGCCTTAGGGCAAGAGCAGAGGGGAATTACTTCAGCCCTATCCACTAGCTTAAGGAGTCTTCAGGAGTGGGGGCATCACACAAGTTCTTTATTGATAAGACCCAACACAGTCCGTGTGTCAGCAAAACAATGCCTGCGTCAGGGGTCTCATAGAAGATAAAATCCTCAAATGTGTAAAAATAATGAATCAAAGAGAAACAGTCGGAGCCTGGAGAAGTGAGAAAAACTGGCGCTATGTAAAAAGGAACAATAAACAAAGCTCTGTAGCAATACAATCCATTAAATTCCAACAGGCCACTGTAGTGGATCTTGTTCCTCCACCTCAGTGATTGATTATTACACTGTAAATCAGATGACATATGATAGGGGGGACACGGGGTTTGTGATTGAAGAGCATGTTTACATTTAACTCGAAAAAATTGCCATACTGTTTCATACCAAATGCCAGTGATGGTCATGTATGTGAGCATCATCTTGTCAAGTGTGCTCCAACTGAAAAAAGGTTGCAAGCCACTGATCTAGTTTGTTTCCAGACAGTGCTAGCCTCCTTTACCTGAAAATCTGAGTTCTACACAGATATTAATGTGCATCTTGAAATTAATGTTCTGTGGTTTCTGACATTGAACCCTAAGAATACTCTAGTTTAACCTACATCATTCCCCTTTTAGTAGTATCAGCTGATAAGTAGAACTACACTGTAACTTGTAAACCACTTAGCTTCTTCTGTGATATAGGTGGTATATCCAAATAGCTGAATCTTGAACCTTTTTAGTTATTAAAGCTGGAACAGAATGAGTGTGCTGTGGAGTTTTAATCCTTTTTTATGGGATAATGAAAAAGGATGGGGCAGGAATACTGTGTATTTTATGTTTTTTTATTGCTGTGAACCACTTTGAACATCATTTTTGGCAAGGAGGTGGTACACAAATTGGAAAGAACTAAACTTATATCAGCTAAAAGCTCAAGGTAATTTTTTTTGTGGTGGTTGTCTGGATATATTGACAAAAATCTTCAGCATATCTTTTTTTCTGTCCGGTAGTGAAGCAGGTTGCCCTTCCAGGTAGTGCTTCAGTACAAGCTAGACCACCTGCTTCTTCTACTACAGCTGTGCAGCAGCCAGAGTCCACCTCAGTCTCTACCCCAGCTCTGAAAGACCAGGCCAAAGGAGGTGAGGAAAAGAAGAAGAAAGACAAAGTGGACAAAAAAGGCAAGTTTTTTTTGAACCTTATGGTTTGGTTTTTTTATAGGTGCGTTTTGATCATATTACCCCTCTCTTGCAGGCTGAACATTGGCTCCCTGTTTCTTTCCAGATGTCCTTTAAGTTGCTTATTTTAGTATTTGAGGTTATACAGTCTGATTTCCCTATTTATGTTTCTCAACTTTTGTTGCCTTATAATCCCTCAAGGACACTTTCCAGCTTATAATCGAAAGAGAAAAACGCCTATATTTCGACCCAAATCGGGAGATGGGCGTTTTTCTCGCAAAGGCGCCCAAATCGGTATAATCGAAAGCCGATTTTGGGCGTTTCCAACTGCACTCCGTCGCGGAAACGAATAAAGTTGACGGGGGCGTGTCGGAGGTGGGACTGGGGCGTGGTTATCAACTGAGGAGAGATGGGCGTCTGTAGCTGATAATCGAAAAAAAAAGGCGTTTTTACCGTGATTTTGGGTCACTTTTTTTGGACCCTTTTTTTTCACGAACAAGTCCCCAAAAGAGTGCCCCAACTGCCCAGATGACCACACTCCCCCAGTGGTCACTAACTCCCTCCCACCAAAAAAAACCCCACTTTAAAAACTTTTTTCCCAGCCTGTATGCCAGCCTCAAATGCCGTACCCACCTCCATGACAGCAGAATGTGTTCGATCCTGTCACAGGCTTTCCCTGGGTCAGATGTGGCTCTCGGGTGCACTAGAGGGTCACATCAGCATTGCATTGTGGTGGGTGTAGGGTATTGGGCTCCGTGATTTCATTAGCTTGTGTTACAGTCTCACGATGTTGGTAGTTGGTAGGCTCTTCTCCCATGGTGCTTTTCCCCCTGCCTACTGGGTCAGAGTGTGCCCTGTTGTGTTTCCTGTTGTAGTCCATGCGGTAGTGGCCATTTTTGTAAGCCAGTTTTAGTTCCCTTTCCTGTGTTAGCCACGTTAGACAACTTAGTTCTTACCTTGAATGTGGCTGAAAGAGGGCATTGTACAGCATTCTGCCAGCTCTGACCTACTGCTAATCTCAGTACCAGGGAGACTTGTTGCCAGTGGGGCACAACCTCTGCAGCTAACTGTGAGTAAACGTGCTTATTCCAATAAAGGACGTTTTCGGAGAGATTAGTCTTCAGGTGTCAACTGGTGTGCCATTGTTATACAGCAGCAACAAGTCCTAGAGGCCTGCATTTATGCAGGTCCCTGGAGCAGTTTTAGTGGGTATCGCAGTGCACTTCAGGCAGGTGGACCCAGGCCCATCCCCCCCCCCCCCCCCCCCACCTGCAACACTTGTGCTGGTAAATGGGAGGCCTCCAAAACCCACTGTACCACATGTAGGTGCCCCCTTCACCCCTAAGAGCTATGGTAGTGTTGTACATTTGTGGGTAGTGGGTTTTGGGGGAGGGGGATTGGGAGCTCAGCACCCGTGGTAAGGGAGCTATGCATGTGGGAGCTTTTTCTGAAGTCCACCGCACTGACCTAGGGTGCCCAGTTGGTGTCCTGGCATATCAGGGGGGCGAGTGTACTACGAATCCTGACCCCTCCCACGACCAAATGGCTCGGATTAGGACGTTTTTGAGCTGAGCGATTTTAGTTTCCATTATCGCTAAAAAAAACAAACGCCCAGCTCAAAAACGTCCATTTTTTCAAAAATACGGTTCGGCCCGCCCCTTCACAGACCCGTTCTTGGAGATAAACGCCCATGGAGATAGGCGTTTGCGTTCGATTATGCCCCTCTTTGCCTCCTTCAGGTTCCTTCTTGTACCTCTGTTCTTCTTTCCTCTATTAGGAATAAAATATTTAGCGTTTAGGGCTCTACTTTATGGAATTCTATCCCACTGGATTTACATTTTGTACATTCCTTGATATCAAGATTAAGCTAAAAATATATTTGTTTCATCAGGCGTTTGGGTCATGGATGCTTTTTGTCATCCGGCTGGGATATGGGTATCCAGTGTGTAGCAGTGTTGGTTCTCTAGGTTTCTTTTTCTTTTCTTGGTGTTCTATCTTATTTTGTATCATTGTAGTTCCATTTCTTTCTTTTCTTTTTAATATATTAATATTATAAACAGCTTTGATATTTTTCTTATGAGTGGTATATTAAGTTTTGAATAAATTCGAAACTTTCAACTTCCTTAGGGGGCTCATTTTCAAAGCACTTAGACTAACAAACTTACATAGAGGCATATTTTCAAAGCACTTTGGGAGGCTAAGTTCCATAGGTTTCTATGGAACTTTGGGAGGCTAAGTGCTTTGAAAATAAGCCTCATAGTAACCTATGTAAGTTTGTAAGTCTAAATGCTTTGAAAATATGCCTCTAAATATATGTCCTAATACTTTTCAAATGAACACTTTTTTTTTAAATCCAGACACTTTTCAAATGAACACTTTTTTAAAAACCTTTTTGTGAATATCCCATCACCCTCATACAGAGATCAAATCATTCATGGCAACACAGTGGAAATCTGGTTAACCCTTCCAGACCAGCTGTGAACATCAACAATAGAACAAGTGTAAAAAAAAGTTCAGAGCAGGTTTTTGTTGTTTTTTGTTTATTTATCAAAGCACACTTCCTTGTGCCTATCATCTTCTATCTTACACTTGAGTCCAACACTCTTTGTCTATCTCATACATACTCACTCACACTTGCTCTTCCCATTGCCCCTCCTTCTAGCACTGATCACCTCCCCAATCGATCTCCTCTCAGACCTCCCCAAAAGCAATTGCCCTCTTCTCTGCCATCTTCCCAAAAAGTTCCTCCTACCTCACATCTCCAAGTGTGAATCATCAGTAGAAGGATGAGAATGACGTTATTGGGAATAAATCAGTGGTACATTAGGATAAAAACTGGGAAAGAAATGTAGTACCATCTTTGTCAGTATACCTGCAGTATTGAACAGTGCTTGGGCTTGCCCATGCTCATAACCATTTGGTGGCTTTGTGTTGAATGGTTACTGCCCCCCTCCCCCCACAAGAAGGAGACTGCAAGTGGTTATATAGATTGTGTACTCTGTCTAAATTGACTGTGACACTGAAAGATGTAAACTTTTGGCAAAAAAAAGTTTGGACACCATTTTTCCAATGCTGTGAAAAGGACTAAAGAGTGATTATCCAGTCAAAGGAGTTCAGGGTTTGGGGTTGTAATTTATGGAATAACAGAAGAGATGGGGGAGGGAGAGAGTGTGTAGGAATATCTAAAATAACATTTTGTCTGTTTGAAGTTGGGATAGTGATGTACTGAAGAAATCACTGTGCACACATGTTGTGCTTGAGTTTGTAAAGGAGGAAGAGAGTGAAGGTACCTGGGCTATGTCCTCTGCCACCTGGCCACCTGAATTGTGGTTTGATATGCACAACATTACAGTGTTTCAAGATTAAAACCACGAGTTGGCTCACTGGGTAATGGAGGAGGGTATAGACCTAGGCAGATTTGGGAGAAGGATTAGGAGAAACCTTTGCTCAGCCCTAATTTCCGAGTAATTCAGTGGAGATCAGGCAGGTTACTGTGAGTACCAGCTTTGGCAGTCCTTGCTGTGGTTGCAGAATCGCATGAGATGGGGGTGCTGAATGTATGTGATCTTTTTTCTTTCTTAAGCTATCTTGATTTCTCTTTACCTCTGTTTATTTATTGGATGGTTATCATCTTCATTTATTTTCCAACCTCAGATTTATTTATTTATTTTTAGGTCATTTATACCCCGCCTTTTGCCGCAGTTTTGCAGCCCCAAAGCGGCTTACAATGAACTCATAAAATAAATTGATTATAAGGAGAAATGGAACGGAGAGAGGAAGGGAATATAAATACAATCTGAAAACAAATTAAAAAGTAGGCAGGGAAAGGAAACCAAAAGAGGAGAAAGGAAAAAGGGAAAAAGTCTGAAATCAGATCTTGACTCGCTGAGTCTCGGTAAGGCAGGCGAAGAGGATAGCGAGCCGAGAGGGTGGCAACAAAAGCCCCACCTCTCCAACGATCCCATCACACGCCATGGCCTGCAGGGCCACTCTCCTTAGTCCCCAGACACCGAAACCGCAGCAGTGATCAGTTGGCAAGAGGGAGGTTGCCGGCAGAGAACAGCTGACCTGCGTCGAGACGGGACTCCTCCGAAACACGAAGATAGCCGTAGAGGAGAAGCAGCGCTGGAAAACAATCTTAGGCGGCGAGGCTCCGGTAGAAATCAGCTGAGATGAGAAGATTACCGACCAACTACAAAGGCGAACGGCGACAAAGGTGGACATCGGAGGGAAGGCCCGCCGTGCAGGGAAGTCAAAGGCCACGCAGACTCAACTGTTGGAGAGGTAGGTGCTGGAGAGCCATCGCAGCAAGAAAGGCAGGCAGGCATTTCTTCCTAGGTTGCAGGGGTGAACACCGAGGACCATCCATAGGTTCTGACTGTTCAGCAGGGAATCAGCTGTGCGGCAGTGGAAGCTGGCAATTTCAGCAGGGATCAGCTGCGAGGAAACAGAGCCAGCGATTTCAGCAAGGGCTGCAGTGGAGAAGTGGAAGCCGGAAAGCTGCCGACAGTAGCCACGGGCCGATCAGGTGGGCCAAGACTCCGTGCAGCCAAGCGCTATTTCATCAACCAGGACGGGTCGGATCGTGGCTTGTCTGTCTTATTTATTTTAATTAATGTTTTCAATAATAATAAATCAGTAACTTACAAAACAAGACCTGCTGGAGGGAAAGATTTTCAAATACTATCAATAGTACCCTCCAACCAAACCAAAAAAAAAAAAAGGCTCCCACACTACAGTATAAAAAATAATAATTGAATAATTTTCCTCGATCCTTTAATAGACTTCAAATACTCAATTCAGTGACTGCTTGAAACAACTCACACATAGCTCCACAATCCTGCAGTGAAAAGGTATATTTTTTTTGAAAAGATGTGTGTGAATATAATGCTTCACATTCATTTGCTCTTATTGCTGTTTCTCCGAGGACAAGCAGGCTGCTTGTTCTCACGACTGGGTGACGTCCGCGGCAGCCCCCACCAACCGGAAATAAGCTTCGCGGGACGGTCGGCACGCAGGGCACGCCCACCGCGCATGCGCGGCCGTCTTCCCGCCCGTGCGCGACCGCTCCCGCCAGTTACTTTTTTTCCGCGACTGAGAGAGTTGTGTTTTCCCCCTCTCTCTCGTTTCAGCCGCCGGATTTTTTCGACCGCGTTTACGCGGATCGTCGCTTTTGGCCTGTTCGGCCTCTTCTTCTTCTTCTTTTCTTTCTAAAAAAAAAAAAAAAAAAAAGAGAATTTTGCGCGTGTGGAGCACGCGCTCCTTCTTTTCCCTCGCTTTCTAGCGGGGACGCCTCGTTGCGGCCTAGTGGCCGCTCGGTCGGTTTCAATTTTCGTGGTGTGATTTTAGCCACCATTGCCGACTTTGACTTCGCCGACGCGATTTTTCCGTCGATGTCCTCGAAGGTCCCGAGTGGATTTAAAAAGTGTGGTCGCTGCGGCCGGCCGATCTCGCAGACCGACACCCACGCTTGGTGCCTCCAGTGCCTCGGGCCGGAGCACAATCTCAAGTCGTGCGTTTTGTGTCTCGGTCTCCGGAAACGGACTCAGGTTGCGAGGCAAGTTCTGCGGGACCGTCTTTTTGGAACTTGCGCCGGCCCCTCGACGTCGACCTCGACGGCATCGGTATCGAAAACCGGTTCTTCGGTACCGGTATCGATGCCCGAGACATCGGCACCGATGGCAGCGACCCCAGGAGAACAGGTCCCGTCGGCCCGCCGGTCCGCCGGCGAGAGTGGGGTAGAGAGACCGCGTGGGCAGTCGGCCCCGGTCACTCCCTCAACTCGTGAGCCACGGGACCGAACCCTGTCGGACCCGGTACCCCGAGACCGAGGGGGATCGACCTCCTCCTCCTCCATGCCCTCCGGCACCGGTGACGTGCACCGGAAAAAAGACAAGAAGCGCCGTCACCGGGAGCCCTCGGTGCACCCTGAAGAGGAGTCGACGCCGAAGCGTCATCGCAGAGAGGAGAGATCTCCGTCGGTGGTGGAGGTACCGACGCGTCGGGGTTCCGGCACCTCGGTGCCGTCTCCT
Source organism: Microcaecilia unicolor (assembly GCF_901765095.1). NCBI lineage: Eukaryota > Metazoa > Chordata > Amphibia > Gymnophiona > Siphonopidae > Microcaecilia > Microcaecilia unicolor. The sequence goes on from NC_044032.1 coordinate 429,372,000, forward strand.
GGCCCCCAGCAGCTTCTGGCACCGACACCCTTACCGGCCCCACCGCCTTTCCCGGCAGCGGGCCTGGACGAGTGCCTCAGAGCCATCCTTCCGGGGATCCTGGAAGGGCTGATGCGCCAGGCTGTGCCGGCGCCGGGGGTGCTTGCGCCCTCGGCGCCGATGACTGTGGCGCCGGCGAGCTCTAGCCCGGCGCCGGGGCAGTCGACACCGCCGCCGCTTGCGGTGCCGGTCTCGACAGCCACGCAGGTGGAGTCCCCGTCGACGTCGATGGAGGGAGCTCCGTCCCCGCCGGCGCGGGAGTCCACCGCTCGACGACACCGAGACCTCGGTGCCTCGACGTCGAGCCGGGCCCGGTACCGGACTCAGCTACATGAGCTAATGTCCGATACCGAGGACGAGGACTCGTGGGGGGAAGAGGAGGACCCGAGATATTTCTCCTCCGAGGAGTCTACAGGCCTTCCCTCGGACCCCACGCCGTCACCGGAGAGGAAGCTCTCACCTCCTGAGAGTCTCTCCTTTGCCTCCTTTGTGCGGGATATGTCTATAAGCATTCCCTTTCCCGTGGTCTCTGTGGAAGAGCCGAGGGCCGAGATGCTCGAGGTCCTCGACTATCCATCACCACCTAGAGAGTCCTCCACGGTACCGCTGCACAATGTCCTGAAGGAGACGCTGCTCCGGAACTGGGTGCGACCACTAACTAATCCCACCATTCCCAAGAAAGCAGAGTCCCAGTACAGGATCCACTCTGACCCAGAGCTCATGCGGCCCCAGTTGCCCCATGACTCAGCGGTCGTGGATTCTGCTCTCAAGAGGGCACGGAGTTCGAGGGATACCGCCTCGGCGCCCCCGGGGCGGGAGTCTCGCACTCTGGACTCATTTGGGAGGAAGGCCTACCAATCCTCCATGCTCGTGACCCGCATCCAATCTTACCTGCTCTATATGAGCATCCACATGCGGACCAATGTGCAACAGCTGGCGGACCTGGTCGATAAGGTCCCGCCGGAGCAGTCCAGGCCTTATCAGGAGGTGGTCAGGCAGCTGAAGGCGTGCAGAAAGTTCCTGTCCAGGGGGATTTTTGACACCTGTGACGTGGCATCTCGTGCTGCGGCCCAAGGTATAGTGATGCGCAGGCTCTCATGGCTGCGTGCCTCTGACCTGGACAACCGCACCCAGCAGAGACTGGCTGACGTCCCTTGCCGGGGGGATAACATTTTCGGTGAGAAGGTCGAGCAGATGGTGGACCAACTGCATCAGCGGGAAACCGCTCTCGACAAGCTCTCCCACCGGGCGCCTTCAGCACCCGCCCCCACGGGTGGGCGTTTTTCCCGGGCACAGCAGGCTGCACCCTATTCTTTTGCAAAGCGTAGGTACAACCAGCCGGCCCGAAGGCCTCGTCAGGCACAGGGACAGCCCCAGCGCGCTCGTTCTCGTCAACAGCGTGCGCCTAAGCAGCCCCCTGCGCCTCCACAGCAAAAGCCGGGGACGGGCTTTTGACTGGATCCACGGGAACATAGCCGCCCTACAAGTGTCCGTACCGGACGATCTGCCGGTCGGAGGGAGGTTAAAATTTTTTCACCAAAGGTGGCCTCTCATAACCTCCGACCAGTGGGTTCTCCAAATAGTGCGGTGCGGATACGCCCTGAATTTGGCATCCCTGCCTCAAATTGTCCTCCGGGAGCTCAGTCTTTCAGCTCCCATCACAAGCAGGTACTTGCAGAGGAACTCTCCGCCCTTCTCAGCGCCAATGCGGTCGAGCCCGTACCACCCGGGCAGGAAGGGCAGGGATTCTATTCCAGGTACTTCCTTGTGGAAAAGAAAACAGGGGGGATGCGTCCCATCCTAGACCTGAGAGGCCTGAACAAATTCCTGGTCAAAGAAAAGTTCAGGATGCTTTCCTTGGGCACCCTTCTGCCAATGATTCAGAAAAACGATTGGCTATGTTCCCTGGATTTAAAGGACGCATACACTCACATCCCGATACTGCCAGCTCACAGGCAGTATCTCAGATTCCGACTGGGCGCACGGCACTTTCAGTATTGTGTGCTGCCCTTTGGGCTCGCCTCTGCCCCACGAGTGTTTACCAAGTGCCTCGTGGTGGTAGCGGCCTATCTACGCAAGCTGGGAGTGCACGTGTTCCCATATCTCGACGATTGGCTGGTCAAGAACACCTCGGAGGCAGGAGCCCTCCGGTCCATGCAGTGCACTATCCAACTTCTGGAGCTGCTGGGGTTTGTGATAAATTACCCAAAGTCCCATCTCCAGCCAACTCAGTCTCTGGAATTCATAGGAGCGCTGCTGAATTCCCAGACAGCTCAGGCCTACCTTCCCGAAGCGAGGGCCACCAATCTTTTGACCCTGGCTTCGCAGACCAGAGCGTCTCAGCAGATCACAGCTCGGCAGATGTTGAGACTTCTGGGTCATATGGCCTCCACAGTTCATGTGACTCCCATGGCTCGTCTTCACATGAGATCTGCTCAATGGACCCTAGCTTCCCAGTGGTTCCAGGCCACCGGGAATCTAGGAGATGTCATCCGCCTCTCCACCAGTTGCCGCACTTCACTGCTCTGGTGGACCATCCGGACCAATTTGATCCTGGGACGCCCATTCCAAATTCCGCAGCCCACGAAAGTGCTGACGACGGATGCATCTCGCCTGGGGTGGGGAGCCCATGTCGATGGGCTCCACACTCAGGGTCTGTGGTCCCTCCAGGAAAAGGATCTGCAGATCAACCTCCTGGAGCTCCGAGCGATCTGGAACGCACTGAAGGCTTTCAGAGATCGGCTGTCCTGTCAAATTATCCAAATTCGGACAGACAATCAGGTTGCAATGTATTACGTCAACAAGCAGGGGGGCACCGGATCTCGCCCCCTGTGCCAGGAGGCCGTCGGGATGTGGCGTTGGGCGTGTCGGTTCGGCATGCTCCTCCAAGCCACGTACCTGGCAGGCGTAAACAACAGTCTGGCCGACAGACTGAGCAGAGTCATGCAACCGCACGAGTGGTCGCTCCATGCCAGAGTGGTACGCAAGATCTTCCGAGCGTGGGGCACCCCCTCGGTGGACCTTTTCGCCTCTCAGACCAACCACAAGCTGCCTCTGTTCTGTTCCAGACTTCAGGCACACGGCAGGCTAGCGTCGGATGCCTTTCTCCTCCATTGGGGGACCGGCCTCCTGTATGCTTATCCTCCCATACCTTTGGTGGGGAAGACCTTACTGAAGCTCAAGCAAGACCGCGGCACCATGATTCTGATCGCGCCCTTTTGGCCCCGTCAGATCTGGTTCCCTCTTCTTCTGGAGTTGTCCTCCGAAGAACCGTGGAGATTGGAGTGTTTTCCGACTCTCATTTCGCAGAACGACGGAGCGTTGCTGCACCCCAACCTTCAGTCTCTGGCTCTCACGGCCTGGATGTTGAGGGCGTAGACTTCACTGCGTTGGGTCTGTCTGAGGGTGTCTCCCGGGTCTTGCTTGCCTCTAGGAAGGATTCCACTAAAAAGAGTTACTTTTTCAAGTGGAGGAGGTTTGTCGTGTGGTGTGAGAGCATGGCCCTAGAACCTCGTTCTTGCCCTGCACAGAACCTGCTTGAATACCTTCTGCACTTATCAGAGTCTGGCCTCAAGACCAACTCAGTAAGGAATCACCTTAGTGCGATTAGTGCTTACCATTATCGTGTGGAAGGAAAAGCCATCTCTGGAGAGCCTTTAGTCGTTCGATTCATGAGAGGCTTGCTTTTGTCAAAGCCCCCTATCAAGCCTCCTGTTGTGTCATGGGATCTCAACGTCGTCCTCACCCAGCTGATGAAACCTCCTTTTGAGCCACTGAATACCTGCCATCTGAAGTACTTGACCTGGAAGGTCATTTTCTTGGTGGCAGTTACTTCAGCTCGTAGGGTCAGTGAGCTTCAAGCCCTAGTAGCTCATGCTCCATATACCAAATTTCATCACAACAGAGTAGTGCTCCGCACCCACCCAAAGTTCCTGCCGAAGGTGGTGTCGGAGTTCCATCTTAACCAGTCAATTGTCTTGCCAACATTCTTCCCCAGGCCGCATACCCGCCCTGCTGAACGTCAGTTGCACACATTGGACTGCAAGAGAGCATTGGCCTTCTACTTGGAGCGGACACAGCCCAACAGACAGTCCGCCCAATTGTTTGTTTCTTTCGACCCTAACAGGCTAGGGGTCGCTGTCGGGAAACGCACCATCTCTAATTGGCTAGCAGATTGCATTTCCTTCACTTACGCCCAGGCTGGGCTGACTCTTGAGGGTCATGTCACGGCTCATAGTGTCAGAGCCATGGCAGCGTCAGTGGCCCACTTGAAGTCAGCCACTATTGAAGAGATCTGCAAGGCTGCGACGTGGTCATCTGTCCACACATTCACATCTCATTACTGCCTCCAGCAGGATACCCGACGCGACAGTCGGTTCGGGCAGTCGGTGCTGCAGAATCTGTTTGGGGTGTAAATCCAACTCCACCCTCCAGGACCCGAATTTATTCTGGTCAGGCTGCACTCGCAGTTAGTTGTTCTTCGTAGGTCAATTTCTGTTATACCCTCGCCGTTGCGAGGTTCAATTGACCTGGGTTCTTGTTTTGAGTGAGCCTGAGAGCTAGGGATACCCCAGTCGTGAGAACAAGCAGCCTGCTTGTCCTCGGAGAAAGGGTATGATACATACCTGTAGCAGTTGTTCTCCGAGGACAGCAGGCTGATTGTTCTCACCTTCCCTCCCTCCTCCCCTTTGGAGTTGTGTGTTTCATATTTTTTGCTAGTCATTCAACTGGCGGGAGCGGTCGCGCACGGGCGGGAAGACGGCCGCGCATGCGCGGTGGGCGTGCCCTGCGTGCCGACCGTCCCGCGAAGCTTATTTCCGGTTGGTGGGGGCTGCCGCGGACGTCACCCAGTCGTGAGAACAATCAGCCTGCTGTCCTCGGAGAACAACTGCTACAGGTATGTATCATACCCTTTCTTATCTGCAGCCAAAAGCTAAAGAGTCATCCTCATCCCACTTCAGCATCCCAGTTGTATACCATGAAACCAGATTTTGTGGAAGGTCAAGGACAGCAGTATTATTAAAATGATTCTTGTACACAGCATATTCATGTAGTTAACATATTCATAATATGTGACTAAGAGGCATATTTTCAAAGCACTTTGGGAGGCTAAGTTCCATAGGTTTCTATGGAACTTTGGGAGGCTAAGTGCTTTGAAAATGAGCCTCATAGTGTGTAGTTGCCTATTCCTCAAAATGTTCATTTGGCTTTTGTTTTCAACCTCAGTAGTTGCTTCCCCAGGCCGCATACCCGCCCTGCTGAACGTCAGTTGCACACATTGGACTGCAAGAGAGCATTGGCCTTCTACTTGGAGCGGACACAGCCCAACAGACAGTCCGCCCAATTGTTTGTTTCTTTCGACCCTAACAGGCTAGGGGTCGCTGTCGGGAAACGCACCATCTCTAATTGGCTAGCAGATTGCATTTCCTTCACTTACGCCCAGGCTGGGCTGACTCTTGAGGGTCATGTCACGGCTCATAGTGTCAGAGCCATGGCAGCGTCAGTGGCCCACTTGAAGTCAGCCACTATTGAAGAGATCTGCAAGGCTGCGACGTGGTCATCTGTCCACACATTCACATCTCATTACTGCCTCCAGCAGGATACCCGACGCGACAGTCGGTTCGGGCAGTCGGTGCTGCAGAATCTGTTTGGGGTGTAAATCCAACTCCACCCTCCAGGACCCGAATTTATTCTGGTCAGGCTGCACTCGCAGTTAGTTGTTCTTCGTAGGTCAATTTCTGTTATACCCTCGCCGTTGCGAGGTTCAATTGACCTGGGTTCTTGTTTTGAGTGAGCCTGAGAGCTAGGGATACCCCAGTCGTGAGAACAAGCAGCCTGCTTGTCCTCGGAGAAAGGGTATGATACATACCTGTAGCAGTTGTTCTCCGAGGACAGCAGGCTGATTGTTCTCACCTTCCCTCCCTCCTCCCCTTTGGAGTTGTGTGTTTCATATTTTTTGCTAGTCATTCAACTGGCGGGAGCGGTCGCGCACGGGCGGGAAGACGGCCGCGCATGCGCGGTGGGCGTGCCCTGCGTGCCGACCGTCCCGCGAAGCTTATTTCCGGTTGGTGGGGGCTGCCGCGGACGTCACCCAGTCGTGAGAACAATCAGCCTGCTGTCCTCGGAGAACAACTGCTACAGGTATGTATCATACCCTTTCTTATCTGCAGCCAAAAGCTAAAGAGTCATCCTCATCCCACTTCAGCATCCCAGTTGTATACCATGAAACCAGATTTTGTGGAAGGTCAAGGACAGCAGTATTATTAAAATGATTCTTGTACACAGCATATTCATGTAGTTAACATATTCATAATATGTGACTAAGAGGCATATTTTCAAAGCACTTTGGGAGGCTAAGTTCCATAGGTTTCTATGGAACTTTGGGAGGCTAAGTGCTTTGAAAATGAGCCTCATAGTGTGTAGTTGCCTATTCCTCAAAATGTTCATTTGGCTTTTGTTTTCAACCTCAGTAGTTGCTTCCCAACTTAAACCTGAAACTTGGGGCCCAATACTTGTTTTGGGAGGAGGAGGGGTTTCAGTTTTAAATCTTTGTTCATTTTATAGTGTTCATACACCAAAGGAAGACTGAAAGGTTTTGGTCCTTTATGACAAAACACTAGAATAACTTTGGAGGAGGGGTTTCAGTTTTAAATCTTTGTTCATTTTATAGTGTTCATACACCAAAGGAAGACTGAAAGGTTTTGGTCCTTTATGACAAAACACTAGAATAACTCTGGAACATCTGACTATATGTTGGGCGAATGGAATAATAATGCTGACAGAGCTTTAGATCAGCTTCCTGTAGAGAAGACAGAGAAAAATTCTCGGATTAAAAAGTCTCCTTGGTATACAGACGTATTAAGAGAATTTAGATCTTGTAGATGATTAGAGAGAGCTTGGAGGAAAATTGCTCATCCGCAAATAAAGGAGATTTGGAGGGCAGTGATTAAATTGTATAAACTAGCTGTTAATGAGGCAAAAAACTTTATTTAAGATCTTTAAAACGTTGACGGGTTCTACTTCAGTAACTCAATTATCAGAGGAATTGCAGCCCTCAATGGAAGAGCAGGCTAATTATTTTGGAGAAAAGATAAATAAAACAAGGTCTGTATTATTAGTATCTAGATTTGATTTTACTAAGGGGTTGCAAAAGGCAGGAGAGGAATATAAAAATGATATTGTAGTTCGCATCTGGTCCAGTTTTGATAAACTTCAAGTATGTGAGGTGAACTCAGTTGAAAAAGATGGTTGTCAAATTTTGGGCCCTGTTTACTAAAGCATGTTATAGGCACATTAGCATTTTTAATGCTCGTTAACCGTGTACGTGCCTACAATATCTCTATAGGCGCCTACATGTTTAGCTCGTGCACTAATTGTAGGCACGTTAAAAATGCTAACGCGTGCCCTTTGTAGATCATTGCCCTGCTCATTTATTGGGTAGTATCCTAGATGAAATGATTGAATGATTAACTTTGAGGGGCATAATCGAACGGCGCTGACCATCTATATGGCCAGCGCCGCAAACCGCGGTCCCAAACCGTATTATCAAAAAAGATAGCCGGTCACCTTTCGTTTCGATAATACGGTTGGGGCCGCCCAAATGTCAGAGATGGCCGGGTTTGAGATTGCTGGCATTGGTTTTCGCCCATAATGGAAACCGAGGCTGGCCATCTCAAACCCGGCCAAATCCAAAGCATTTGGTCATGGGAGGGGCCAGCATATGTAGTTCACTGGTCCCCCCTGACATGCCAAGACACCAACCGGGCACCCTAGGGGGCACTGCAGTGGACTTCAAAAATTGCTCCCAGATGCATACCTCCCTTACCTTGGTTGCTGAGCCCCCCAAATCCGCCCCAAAACCCATTCCCCACAATTGTACACCATTACCATAGCCCTTAGTGGTGAAGGGGGGCACCTACATGTGGGTATAGTGGGTTTGGGGGGGGGGGTTGGAGGGCTCCCATTTACCACCACAAGTGTAACAGGTAGGGGGGGATGGGCCTGGGTCCACCTGCCTGAAGTGCACTGCACCCACAAAAAACTGCTCCAGGTACCTGCATACTGCTGTCAGGGAGCTGGGTATGACATTTGAGGCTGGCAAAAAAATATATATTTTTTTTTGGGGTGTGGGGGGGTGGGAGGGGGTTGGTTGCCACTGGGGGAGTAAGGAGAGGTCATCCCCGATTCCCTCTGGTGGTCATCTGGTCAGTTGGGGCACCTTTTTGAAGCTTGGTCCTGAAAAAAAAGGACCAAGTGAAGCCGGAGAAATGCTCGTCAAGACCGGCTTTCTTTTTTTCATTATCGGGCGAAGCCGGCCATCTCAAAGCACACCCCCATCCCGCCTTCGCTACCCTACCGAAACGCCCCCTTGAAGTTTGGCCGGCTCCGCAATGGAAAGCAGTTGGCGCCGCCCAAAATTGGCTTTCGATTATACCGATTTCGCCGGCTTCAGGAGATCGCCGGCCATCTCCCAGTTTGTGTCGGAAGATGGCCGGCGACCTCCTTCAAAAATAAGCTGGTTTATTAGTGAACAAATTGCTTAGTGAGGGCCATTTGCCTTTAGAGATAGGGAAAATAATATTGACAGCAATATCAAAATCTGCAGATGCTGACTTGTCTGACGTAGCTAATTTTCATCCTGTGGCAAGAATACCATGGCCAGCCAAATTAACGATATCTATAGTGGCATCTCAAACAATGTCTTTTCTAGATTTGCATCAAGGTCTTCATAGTTCTCAGGTTTTAGACCCATGCACAGTACAGAATCTTTACTCATTACAATGGTACTAAAGTTAAGAAAATGTTAAGCCAAAATATTCCATCGGTATTGTTACAATTTGATGTGTCTGGTGCTGTTAACACTGTGGATCATGCTTTGCTGCTGAATAAGTTGATAGAGCTTAGATATAATGGAATAGTTTTGAACTGAGTAGGGGAATCTATATATATAAAACTCACCCTCAACGTTCTATTGTCTGCTGACGTCACTGAAGCCAAGGTTCGTATGTTCGAAGCTCTGAAGCCACGAAAATCACAGTCTCTGGGCCCCGCCCTCGCGCCAAACGTTATGACGTTGAGGGCGGAGCACATTCTCGCCTCCAACGATCTACTCAGGCCACAAACTCCGGATTTCCACACTGCAGCTCTGCTCCGCCCTCACGTCAAAACGCGATGACATCGAGGGCGGGGCACGAAAACCGCCACCCACACAGAGCTACAACGGAAACAACAGCGGTGCACGCCACGAACCAGGTAAAACCGCTACGAGCCATGCAGCCATGAAACCCTTGCTAGCACCCGTTTCATTGCTCTCAGAAACGGGCCTTTGTTTACTAGTTTCTTAATAATAGGCAGTAAGAAGAGTGGGAGTGGAGGAGTGGCCTAGTGGTTAGAGTGGTGGACTTTGGACCTGGGGAACTGGGTTCGATTCCCACTGCAGGCACAGGCAGCTCCTTGTGACTCTGGGCAAGTCACTTAACCCTCCATTGCCCCATGTAAGCCGCATTGAGCCTGCCATGAGTGGGAAAGCGCGGGGTACAAATGTAATAAAAATAGTTGGAGTCCTACATATGGTGTTCTGCTGGTTTCACCTCTATCACCTGTACAGTTTAATGTTTTTATGAGTTCATGGGGACTTTTCTAAAGTCTTCCATGTACTGTGTTACATTATATTTGGATGATATTTTTATTCTTTTGCCATTTAATGCCTGCTAATAGTGATATAGAGATTGCAATTTCAGAATGTATAGGAAAGACTCATGCTTGGGCATTGCAAAATCTGTTAAAACTAAACACGACTAAAACTAAACTGCTCTATGTTTGTACTTCCCTAGTTGCTGTTCCAAAAAATGTTATTCTTGAGACAGGGGAGTGTTTGACTCTGGACACTTTATCTAGGGTTTTAGGGCCTCTTTTACAAAACCGCACTACCGCCACCGCATAGCCATGTTTGGGGGCTTTTTACCCGCTGCGGTAAAAAGGGCCCTGGCACGTGGGAAAAACATCTCCTGCCGCTAGCGCAGGGCCCTTTTTCCCGCAGCTTGGTAAAAGGACCCCTCAGTAAGGCAGGATCAGATTCATTCTAGTGGCTAGTATTTTAGCCAGCAACAACACCAGATTTAATAAGGATATTAGTCGATATGAGCTGCAATGGGTGAGATTTTTTTTCCTGACTTTGGAAGCACTGTTATCCCTGCTTCTAACATGGATGTAGGTAAGGGAGCCCCCTTTAAGATGGAATTAAATGTTTGAGGCCAAATTGGAGCTATAACATTTGAGAATTTCTTATCAAGTTTTTTGGATAGTCCGTCGAACCCTGGTGATTTTTCCGAGTTTCAGAGTTGAAAGAGCTTCCTTAATTGGATTTGATTTAAATATGCTTCAGGCTCCTGAGGGGTAGCTTGTACTTCTGAAGTATACAATTTTTTATAACAAATAAAGTGATGTGGTAGCGTGTTAGTCCACTTTTAAAGGTAATAAGTAGAAATAAAATAAAACGTAGAAAAGAACATAAGATGATACCTTTTTTGTTGGATTAAATTAATACATTTTTTGATTAGCTTTCGAAGGTAAACCTTCTTCTTCAGATCAGAAATAAACAAATACTGATAAATAACAGTATATATAAGTAAAATATCAAAGCATTTCAATGACAGTCTTCACAGGAAGTGGGTGGGGTGGGTAAGGTGTGAAACATAGGAGCTGGGTGGATGAGAGACAGGGAGATATGCATTAGATAAGAAGGCGACAAAACAGTAGAATTTTATAACAGGAAAGAAGGCATTTTCTCAATTGATCTGACTCTGTAGCATAATATCCTTCCAGTTCTGATAGTTATTTGAGTTTGCCCTTGTTTAGCTTTAACCTGCTTTACTACCAGCTTGCTGGCTTTGTTGCCATCTTCAAAATATTTCTGATTTATGATATCTAAATTCATGTTGTACTTTCCCAGTCCACAGTTTTTGCAACTGATCTCTGTTTTGACAGTTTGGTTTGCATCTGCTTAGTCGGTTGTCTAAACAATTCTTGTTCACATTGTTCTATTTTTTGCTGCCACTGCTTATCCTGCAGATCATGTTATCTGTGCAGTCTGCTGGCCCTTTTAATAAGGTGCCCTGTAATGAAAGCTTTAATTTCATCCGAGATCATGCTCAAAGATGTGTCCTCAATACTATTTTTAGAAATGTATTCTGGTATCAATTAAAATAAGTGTACAAATACTTTTTTCCTCCAGAATACTTTCATTGAGTCTCCAGAACTGTCATTTTTTTATCCAGTTTTTCCCATTTTACAAGTGAGCCATACTGGAGCATGGTCAAGACCGCATTATAGATTCAATTACCAAGCAGGACACGCAGGGTAATAATATTTTATCACAGAATAAATAGTTGATGCGAGAGTGGTGTTTTTAACGGGCTGAATAGAATGTATATTGATGAATTTTGCAGTTAAGTTCCCTCCATACATCCACTAGACCCAACCTTTTCAAAAAGGACTTAAGAGCTATTCAATCCATTCTGTGATGATGTGCCTAGGAATTGTTGTTGTCCATTGTCTACCCCCAGCTGTAATGAACAGTTTTCCAAGTAAAATCCCTTCTGTTTCTCATTACACTGACACAATATTGTATAGGCAAACTTATATATCAGCATGAATGGCAGCAAAGCATAGGGTCAGCTATAGTTTTCTTCACCTGGACTTGAGCTTTCTTTTCAATCACTATCCCTACACCTCTCACTTTATTTGAGTGAGAGCTAATATGCAAACTGTTGAGAGCTAATATGCAAACTGTTGAGCGCACATTAGTCTCTCAGCTCTTCTCTTCAATTGCACTAAACAGGTTGTTGCTGAGGGTCTCTTAACTTTTGTAATAAGACATTGACTCTTAAATGGGGAATTCAGGCCGAGTGTCACTATCTGAAACTCCACCATTACAATATTATTAAATAAGCACTTTATAGTCTGGAACATTTCTTACCAACATAAGGTACCCAATCAGGCTTATTTTCGCAAGAAAAGGGCGCCCATCTTTCGACACAAATCGGGAGATGGCATCCTTCTTTCAGGGTCGCCCAAATCGGCATAATCGAAAGCTGATTTTGGCCGTCCCCAACTGCTTCCCGTCATGGGGACGACCAAAGTTTCAGGGGGCATGTCGGAGGCGAAGCAAAGGCGGGACTGGGGCGTGCCTAACAGATGGGCGTCCTTGAGCGATAATGGAAAAAAGAAGGGCGTCCCTGATGAGCACTTGGGCGACTTTACTTGGTCCATTTTTTCTTATGACCAAGCTTCAAAAAGGTGCCCGAACTGACCAGATGACCACCGGAGGGAATCGGGGATGAGCTCCCCTTACTCCCCCAGTGGTCACTAACCCCCTCCCACCCTGAAAAAACAACTTTAAAAACTTTTTTTGACAGCCTGAAATGTCATACTCTGGTCCATCACAGCAGTATGCAGGACCCTGGGGGGGGAGGTATGTGTGTGTGTCAGCGGAGGCATAGCGAAGACGTAGACTTCCTTCTTTCAAACATTTTGGACGTCCTGAACTGCCCCCATCCCCAGGGACGGCTAAATTTGAAGGGAGTGGAGTGGAGGAGTGGCCTAGTGGTTAGAGCACTGGTCTTGCAATCCAGAGGTGGCCGGTTCAAATCCCACTGCTGCTACTTGTGATCCAAAATCCAAATAAATAAAGGGGCTGTGATAGCAAAGGCATGAATGTCCTTCTCACAGAAACATCCACATTTTGGACGTCCTCAACTGCCATTGCAGGGACTGAGGCATAACGAAGGACGTCCTTCACCCATACTCTTAAAAAAAAAAAAAAAAAAAAGACGTCCCTGACGAGCACTTGGACGTTTTCACCTGGACTTGTGTTTTTCTAAGATTGTAGATGGTTATTATACACACAGCTTGTCTGCATGTATGAAGCTGTCTTTGGCATGCACAGAGCAGCCATGCATAATGCTTGGCTGCTCTGCACTGGCTTCCCCTCCTAAGGAAGGAAATCGTGTGCAAATGAGGTAACAGCGAGCAGCTCATTTGCATGCGATTTCCTTCATGCATGCCCGTTCCTTTCTGAATCGCTAAGGGATCAGTAAGGGAAGGGCCTTTTCCATTCAGTTAGTGCATCTGGCTGAAGGTAAGGGAGTTATGTACCTGGGAGCAATTTGTGAAGTCTACTGCAGTGCCCCTAGGTTTGGTGTCCTGGCATGTCAGGGGGACCATACGAATGCTGGCTCCTCCCACGACCAAATGGCTTGGATTTGGTTGTTTCTGAGATGGGCGTCCTCGCTTTCCATTATTGCTGAAAATCAGAAACGACCAAGTCCTGGGAACGACCATCTCTAAGGTCGACCTAAATTTGTTGATTTAGATGTCCACGACCGTATTATCGAAACGAAAGATGGACGCCCATCTTGTTTCGATAATATGGGTTTCCCCGCCTCTTGCTGGAGCTGTCCTGCAAGGACATCCCCAGGAAAACTTGGGCGTCCCTTTCGATTATGCCCCTCCACGTGCACCCCATATCCTTCACCTCCCCCTCCTCCTCCCTGCATTCCCCAACCAACAGTCTCCCAACCATCACCGTCACTAAGATGAGTGAGAGGAAAAACCAGAGAAAGGACACCATCTCACTGAGATAGAACATAACTTGTAAGTAAACTTGTACAGTGTTCTATATCATTGTTATCAAAGTATGCAGGGTAAAATATACTAAATCACAGACCCTGTGCAATTATTTCTTAAAACTAGAGTCAATCCAGTATCTAAAATTGATTAGTAGAAAGTGCTTCAAATTATTACTTCATTGATCCAAATATCACATACTCCATTGTGACTTCTGGGAACCTGAAGTTATCTACACATATGTCCCTTTCCTTCTGATGTTATCTGCTATTTTGGTGGTGATTCCCTAGTAGGGAATGATTCTTGCAGGTTCTCCTCACGTGACCATCACCCAAGTGATTTCATGATTGTGATTGCAGAATCTCTAGTAGTAGCTCTGTAGGTTTGTCTTTGCACCGCAAACACTAGGCCAAAAGGAAAGGACCATCTCTCTCTCACATCAGTGTTTTCCAAGTCCAGTCCTGGAGTAGCCCTTGCCAGTCAGGTTTTCAGGATATCCACAATGAATATTCATGAAAGAGATTTGCTTATAATGGAGGCAGTGTATGCAAATCAAGTTCATGCCTATTCATTGTGGATATCCTGAAAACCTGACTGGCAAGGGCTTCTCCAGGACCTGACTTGGGAAAAACTGTCTTACATGTTCCTCATGTAACTTTCCTTTAGTATTCCTCAAGTCTCTCTGTTTCTTCAATGTTTGGGTGACAAATATGGGTATATTTCAATTTGATATGAGTTCCAGAGGAAGTTGTTCTGTTTTCGAGCTGCTTGGTAAATTGAGTCTTTCATGGAGGATCTGTGGAAACACATCAGTGACATCACTGTATCCTTTGGCGCATTGGGATATGTATTTCCAAGCGCCCAGTGTGCTCGATCAATTTTGATGTCATCTGGGGTTATGGACATCCCTGACTTTTTTTCTAGCAGTGTGGAGGAGAGCTTCCGGATTACTTCCGCACAGAGTACTCCAAACGTTCTGGGATACCTCTGAAATGGAGATTACTCCTTCTGTGTCGATTCTCTAAGTCCTCCAACTTATCTGCTAGATGCATTTGCTTTTTGGCAAGCTCTACGGTTTTGAGATCCAGCTCCGTCATGCCACTACCTCCAGTTGGAGTTCATTTTTTTCCCCCAAATCTATCATATCAGCCCAAAGCTCTGCACCCAGAACCACTACATCTGCCTGTGTTGCTACCATTTTGGACTTAATCTCCTTGAATCATCCTCATAGTTTTTTGAAGTTTGATTTAGTAAGGTCAAGAACTGGTTCTTCAGCCACTTTACATAGTTTGGAGGAAGCAACTCCCATGATATTGTCCTTCTCTTGGCAATGTGGGTCTGGTCCCTGAGAAGAGAATACTTTTACATCTATTGCATTCTTTTTTGCTGCCATGAAGTGATAGCTGAAGCAATATAGATTCACAATATACCATTTTAGCCAAAAAGGTAACAGAATTTAGCTGATGAACAGCAATTTCCTAGTGATGGTGAGGAGCCGCGGGCTTATCCTTCCATTCGGTCCAATAACATCACTTCCTCTCTCCAATAAGTTTTAACTTTTCACATAAGGCCTATTTGAGAGAGTTTGTGTGGTAGCCTGTGTCACACAGTGCCCATGATCCTAGAAGTTCCCTCCCTTTTGTTTGGATCCTTCACTGACGCAGACAAGTCACCCTTACGCTTTTCTAAATACCATCACATAGGGGTGGGCAGGTAGATATGTCCTTTAGGAGGCTGAATTACTGGTTGCCTCCCTCCCTCTTAAGACCCCTATTTCTGACCCATTTTATAAAGACACATAGGTTCCTTTATTAACAAAAAAAATAAATAGAAATTGCAAATAGATTGAAGCCACATACATATAATCCTGCTCAAGAGCACGTGTAAATCTTAAAGTACACATACAAATCACAACTCGGCCCCAGAGCATGCCTACACATGGTTCACATAAAAGTGCATTCCTTTTTGGTATACACTTTTAAGTGTATAACACCTGGGGTAATTTTATGGAAGCCTTTGACATATGTAAAACAGGGTTTTCCATGTGGAAAAAAAAAAGATTATAAAATTACCCAGAAGGGACAATGCTAATTCTACTCCAAAGAAGCTGCTAAGGTCTTTTCTAATAAGAAGAACCAGATATGATTTGAATTCTGTATTGCCTTGCTCAGTAATGCATCCAGTTTCTTCATACCCATATTGCTTAAAAAACAATTTTATGAATCCATTCTTAAATGAAGCTCTGATTAGACATACAACATTTTTTTTAGTCCATAGCCAGTAGCCACATGCCTTTGGTGAAATTATACAGTTATGCTAAGAGCTATCAGGCTATTCCAGATGCACTCTCTTGCTTAAATTTTACCAATTAAAATGAACTGCAGCTAATGGAAGCAGTTTTGAAAAGCTAGAATCCCTGCGGATAAAAGTACATATCTTCCAGGTGGATGGTGTGAGATAAGAGGTGAATGCCTTCACATTGAAACTTTTATACTACTTCTGGAGGAAAAGTGTATGGATATATAGCATTAAAAGAGCACCTAAATTGCTCAAGATCAAGTGTTATAAATTAAAATGTCATTGCTCTTAGCCAGCAGAATCTTAGTCTTCCTATTGAAATTAAAACAAATACCATCTGGAATACACATGTCATAATTGAAATGTGACTGCTATTGATTGTAATCTAGTAAACCTATTATGACCTTCCCATCTTCTGTTTTATTATTTCTTTTGTAATTTTATTATTTATTTCAACAATTTCTGGCAATCATGAAAATCAAGAAAAAAAAAAGAAGCATCGATTTCCGTAATTAATAAGCCACAGTAAGAGAGACTGATCAAGAAACAAAAGTTTTAGGAAGATGGTTCAAGGAAAATTCTGAAATAAAAAAAGGTTACCTCTTCAAGTACTACTTAGTCCAAATTAAATGGATCACCAAATGCTGAGTTATGCCTCTAGATGCCATGGAAAATGCTAGTTGAGAAGGTTCATTAAAAGTATGTTAGCTGATCTTAAACAAAACCAAACATTTACAAGGAAAATGTATCAGAAGTCTAGTTCTTAAGGAGGTGAATTGTTTCCTCCTTTCTTGAGTC
Organism: Microcaecilia unicolor; assembly: GCF_901765095.1. NCBI lineage: Eukaryota > Metazoa > Chordata > Amphibia > Gymnophiona > Siphonopidae > Microcaecilia > Microcaecilia unicolor. The sequence goes on from NC_044032.1 coordinate 429,388,761, forward strand.
CATTTGCAAACATCCAGGAAAAACTGAACCTATCCAATTATAAAAGTAACATCTTGCAAGTGTAAGTGCAAACATAAAACCACTTTTATCTTGAAGAAATACAAATGAAATAAGTAATGTGCTCTTTTAAGAGGCACATCTGTAGATTGCTCCAAATACATCTGTTAAGTCCAGATTGTCAGACCAAACTTCTGCCAGTAATTGTTACTCACTCAGTCTCCTTTAGAATTCCTTTAGTTGGCAACAAATACATCAGCAAAGGTGAAAAAACAGACTCTGTATACTTCAACACTTCTTTAAGAATTATTACTGTTTTTGTTTTATTTATAACCCCAACTTATAACCTCCATATGGTACACAGTTGTTCCTTCAGTTCACCAACAATACAATATATAATGATAACAATGTTTTAATTTCCCCTCCCCCCCCACTTTGTGTCTTGTTTCTTCATATCTGATTTAATTTCTCTTCCAGTCCCCAGGCCTCCCCTCCCCCCCCCCCCCCCCCCCCCCCCCCAGACTGGATAGAAGTTCCATTTAATCCTTTTCATTTGGTTTAGTGAAGGGTAGCCATATTTTATCAACTTATGTTGGTGCGGTGTAGTAATTTTAGACATAAAGAAACCTTCCATAATCTATTTTGAATTTTCTCTTGAAGAGACATTAACTTGTTTCCAGGCCGCTGCTAAGGTCATTCTCACAGCTGTTCAACTGACCATCTGATGGCTTTCTGTTTGTGGGATTCTTGCCATTGGCTGGTTCAAGAACAACAGTGGAATAGACTTAGGTTTAGCCCTTCCCAGCTGCTTTCTCGTCAAGACACTAATCTTCTTGCACAAGATTTCACTTTGCAAATATATAAAAACATTTGCGCACTCTCCAACAACATTAACGTACATCTGGTGTGTAATACCACCTGTATAATAATTTATAGCATTTTCAACCAAGGAGGCAGATACAAGCATCTTATTCATTTTTTCATAAATTACCCTCCATTGCTGATGACTTAATGGGTGTTCCAAGTCTCTTTTCCGATGTAATAGATGTTTGGCATTTTCTATAACTAGGTTATCAATAGAAATCAAACAAAAGAAAATAAGATGATACCTTTTTTATTGGACATAACTTAATACATTTCTTGATTAGCTTTCGAAGGTTGCCCTTCTTCGTCAGATCGGAAATAAGCAAATGTGCTAGCTGACAGTGTATATAAGTGATAACATTCAAGCATTACTATGACAGTCTGACAGGGTGGAAGGATGGGGGTGGGTAGGAAGTATGCATGGGGACATCAAAGCATATCATTGATATTCTAACAGGGTGGGTGTGGATAGGTGAGGGGAGGGTGATCAACAGAGACATACAGCTTTATGGTTTATAATGGGCTAGGAACCCCGGATCCTTGTTAAGTCCTTTCTGTTGGGTGTTAAAATATTCAATCATTCTGACTTCAAAGGTCTTACGTTCTTGTATGGTTTTAAAGTTACCTTTGAGGATTCTCACTGTGAAGTCACTGGTGCAGTGTCCTGGTCCTGTAAAATGTTGCCCAACAGGCGTGGGAACCCTGCTGGCACCAGTATTGTTTATATGATGTCTATGTAAATTGAATCTTGTCTTAAGCATCTGGCCTGTTTCTCCAATATAGCATCCTTCATTACATTTTTTACACTGAATGATATATACCACATTGGAAGATGAGCAAGTGAAAGATCCCTTTATGTTGAATATCTTTCCTTTGTGGATGACTTTGGGGTCCTGTGAAATATTTTGGCATAGTTTGCAACTGGATAAATTACAGGGAAGTGTGCCCTTCTGTTCCTTTTCAGTCTGTGAAGGAAGTTTACTTCTGATTAGCTTGTGTTTTAAATTGGGTGGCTGTCGGAAGGCCAGTACTGGTGGGGATGGGAATATCTCTTTCAGTAATTCATCCTCCTGGAGTATAGGTTGTAGATCTCTTATGATTTTCCTCAGTTTTTCCAGCTCTGGATTGTATGTCACTACAAGCGGGATTCTGTCTGTGGATTTTTTCTTTTTGTACTGTAGCAGATTCTCCCTGGGTGTTTTGAGGGAGGAGGCAATATTCTTGGAGATTATTTTGGGGTTGTAGCCCTTCTGTTTGAAGGATTCAGTCAGGGTTTTAAGGTGTCTGTCTCTGTCCCCTGGGTCAGAGCAGATACAGTGGTATCTTGTGGCTTGGCTGTAAATGATGGATCTTTTTGTATGTGAAGGATGGAAGCTGGAGTTGTGGAGATAGCTACATCTGTCTGTGGGTTTCTTGTATACCCACCCCCATCCTTCCACCCTGTCAGACTGTCATAGTAATGCTTGAATGTTATCACTTATATACACTGTCAGCTAGCACATTTGCTTATTTCCGATCTGACGAAGAAGGGCAACCTTCGAAAGCTAATCAAGAAATGTATTAAGTTATGTCCAATAAAAAAGGTATCATCTTATTTTCTTTTCCATGTTTTATTTTGTTTGATTTCTATTGATAACCTTAAGAGTGGACTAACACGGCTACCACACTCCTCTATAACTAGGGAACCTACTATTTTGTATACTCTCTCCTTTCTTTTAATATAATTTCTAATGGCATAGGATCCTTTTTCAGACACACATACCCCAAACTGTGTCATCTAATTGAAAATGTTCTTGGAGATCCTTAAGGTTCATACCCTGCTTGAGTAGTTATCCCTAAGAAGTGTCACAGTTGATTTGTGTCATCTATTTATTTTATTTATTTGTTGCATTTGTATCCCACATTTTCCCACCTCTTTGCAGGCTCAATGTGGCTTACAATACATCATGAGTAGTGGAAATACATGAGAAAGTATACATTTAGTAATAACAGAAGGATTTTGGGTAACATGATGATAGAACATGATAGTGTTTTAACAAGCAAACATAATAAGAAATATATAAGAAAATATACATTTAGTAGTAGCGAAAGGATCTTGGGTAGCATGATAATGAAGAAACATGTTAATATTTTGGCAAGTAGATATTGTGGAGGCAGTTCTACAGGATTTCATATTTGTTGATCATTGTTGTATGCCTTATTAAAGAGATGAGTCTTCAGTAGAATTCGGAAGTTAGCTAGTTCATAGGTTTGTTTTTAAATTGCGCGGCAGCGCATTCCAGAATTGTGTGCTCAGGTAGGAAAAAGTTGACGCATGCGTTAGTTTGTATTTGAGACCTTTACAGTTTGTGAAGTGAAGGTTAAGGAATGTGCGGGATGATTGTTTAGCATTCCTGGGTGGTAGGTCTATCAGGTCTGACATGTAGGCTGGTGCGTCTCCGTGAATAATTTTATGAACTAGGGTGCATATTTTGAACGTAATACGATCTTTGAGTGGGAGCCAGTGCATCTTTTTCCGTAGTGGTTTAGCGCTCTCTTATTTTGTTTTACCGAATATGAGTCTAGCTGTAGTGTTCTGAGCTGTCTGAAGTTTCTTGATTATTTGCTCTTTGCAGCCAGCGTAGAGTGCATTGCAGTAATCTAGGTGGCTGAGTACCATTGATTGTACCAGGTTGCGGAAGACGGTTCTTGGGAAGAAAGGTCTTACTCTTTTTAATTTCCACATTGAGTGGAACATCTTCTTGGTTGTGTTTTTCTGTATTACCCAAAACTACATAAACTTCTCTTGTTCTCCCACACACACAACAGTCATCAATATTTTTTAACAGTCCGTCTAGCTCTGCCACCATCTCTAGGCAGGGGCTCTGCCCATCAGACATTCCCAACAAGACAGTGGTTGAACACAGCTAGTGATGGCTGACTGTCAAAGATCTGGAGTAAGCTGAGACAGTGGTGGGGAGGGGAACCAGCAGTCCTCTTTCTGCTCATCAAAAAGAAAAACAGACGAGATTCACAGTCTAGGGAGCTCCTCAATAGCTTCCTATCCAGACACTATCTTGATCTTCCACCCCTCCCACCCCCATTCTCCAAACGATAAGGTAGGTTTTGTTCTTCTCTACAGACTTGTTTATCACTCTGTCCTGGGGGGTTATTTTAACATAGATGCTGAATACAGAAGATAAGAGTGATAACATGACAAATCATACTGTGAGTAGATTAAAATAGTGTAACAAAATTACTGCATGCATTTGTGGTTTTTGGTGAATACTATGAAGCCTAGTGTCAGAATCCTAGCTGAAATTATAATGTGCTTTATGTTGCCTGAGATATGTTTGTTTTTAAAATAAAGTATACTAGAATTCATGCAGTAGGATTTGCTAGAATGACATGTGAAGAGAGAAGTTTCACATAATTTAGGCATGTAAAATTTCATTTCTTACCAAAAAGCCGTGGGTGTGGTTGGAGAGCAGAACGTTGAAAAAAAAATTCTAGACTTGTGTTTTTCAGGCTGAGCAATTAGTGGTACCTTGTGACTTTTATAGAAGAGACATTGCCTGGCCTCAGTGGTCATTCTGATTCCTGCCCCTGAAGTAAGTCGCAGAAGGACTATAAGCACTAAAACCAAACTCTTGAGTCGTAGGTATTAAGGTGCAGTAAATTGCCACAGCAAAACTACTGTAGGAATTGATAACCTGTGCTGAGTACTGTGGATTAGAGGCTTCTGCACTAAGCTGCAATGATTTACCACAGCAAAATTTACTGCAGGAGTCACTAAGTCACTATCCTGCTTCCATGATAAATGTTAGATTGTTTTGCTGCAGTCAGGAACATTGCACATTCCTGACATTAGCACCACAAATATAGTGGACCCCAAGTTAAGTTTGCTATCTTTGAAATTGGCTGGGCAGGTGCCAAACCCCTGAACACCCCTCTGTCCCTCATTTCCATCCCACCTCACTCGATTGGGGAGGGCTTGATTGCGAGGGTCTTCCGGGTCAGGGGATCATATTTTGGAGGGGCCTTCAGGAAAAAGGGTTCTTATTGGGGGTGTTATTGAGGAAGCTCTGCCTCTTTGGTTGGCCCCTTTAAGAAGCACTGAGGAACATCAGGCTACTGCTTTGCAGCCCAGTGCTCCCAGGATGGTAGCATAACGCTGCTTGCAAGGTTGATTGCAAGCAGTGTTACGCACACTCCACTGGAGTGACTAACCTGTGGTACTTAGTTTCAAAGAATTGAGCTTGCTTTTACCACACGTTAATGTATCACAGCAAACGTGTGGTAAAAACACGGTCAATTCTCTGAAATTTGTCTGCTCTTTGTATTATAAATGGGAACACCTATGGGGTATGAGTGGGTGAAGGGATGCATTTGATTTATCCTGTAGATATGTTGGTGATTGTGGAGAAGGATTAACCTGCAGTCGCTGCTATTATGGTCATACTAAGGTTCATGGACATATAACAAAACATACAGCAGCTTTGTGATTCTTTGTTAATAAGTTGTGTGGTGTTAATGAACTGTAAATAAAATAAATGGGAACACATATGATAGGAGAAATAATTAAGGAACAATCTAATGAAAACTTTAAAAAAGCTCTTAAAAACCAGATTAACTTCCTGTTATGTCCTTAGTACGCCTATAATAAAGTAAAAGAAAACTCAAGTGTAGTGTTTCAAACAGAAAATCTGAAAGTAAAAAAAAAAAAGAGAACGAAAAAGCAGCAGAAAATTAGCAAAAATTTTCAGCCCTTTGGATTTGTTTAGACTGGTACATACTATATGTATGTCTGCTTCCATCTTCTGCTTCTTTTAACATGCTGCTAATTCCTGCAGGAGAGAAAAAGGAAAAGAAGCAGCCTGTTCAGGTTGAAGATGCCACCAAGCCTGTGGATGTTTCCTGTCTGGACCTTCGTGTGGGCTGCATTGTCACTGCCAAAAAGCACCCAGATGCTGATTCTCTGTATGTGGAGGAGGTAGATGTTGGAGAAGCAGTCCCAAGGACTGTCGTCAGTGGCTTGGTGAAATATGTGCCATTGGAACAGGTATGACTGTGTCTCCTGCTTGGCATTTTTTATAGCATGTAAAATCGTGTGCAGCCTTTCCCAGTCATTTTATTCTTTTCTGTCGTGTTTTATGTGTGCTGATTTCTAGTATATGTAAACAGACCCCTGTGGAGATTGTTGGAATTATTTGTTATTACAGAATGAGGGTTCTTGTCTCCCTCTCCCACAATTAATTAAAATAGAGATTAAAAAATATATATATTACTGTTACCTCTCACATAAAAATAATTTATAGAAAATTAGATTACAAATAACAAAGCCCCTGGTTGTCTCCATTAGCACATGGAATAATGACATTTATCCAGATTCCTCTCTTTCAGATTAGAAAAATACTCTTCTAGCCCAGCTGTGATATTGCTGTTGTACTCGTAAGTTTTTAAGGTTCAGAATGATTAGGAAACCGTTCTTATTGCATTGTGCTGGAGAGCTACTCACCTCTGGTTACTGGTTTGAAACTATCTCAAATCAGCAGCGAGAGAAATTCACTACCATGTGAAATTCATTCTTTGGCCCATGGGAAATGAATTTTGTGGTATCATTCCAGTTGCTGAAATGATCCTGTTCCCACTAGCAGTTTTACGTGGATGCGAGTCCCTATCCTTTTGGCAGAAAGTTACAGTGGTAGCACCTCCCAGTCTCCTACTTGCTCCCCAAAAAGAGCAAAATTAAACTTGTGACGTTAGCAGTGCTAATCGGTAGGGACAAGAAGGAGGAGTGATAGAACTACCTGGATAGGTAATTTGAAATGGTATAGGGCAGGGGCGACAGGTTGCGTCTGGGGGGATCTACTGTGTATAAAAGAATAATTTGAAATGGCATAAGGCAGGGCCTGGAGGTTGAGGGGTGCATAGAGAATCTACTGTGTATAAAAGAAGATAGAGAATCAGACCATAATCCTAGCAGGGGTTACATTGGCAAAAGGACCAGAGCCAGAACATTGCTGGACAAATTGGCCAATGTCCAGCTTCCTGGACAATGAAACACAGGGAGGTCCCCCTTCAATGATGCATTCAGTCTGGCTCCTCATGCAAAGTCAGATCAGTTTGTGTAACTAAAATTAAGTCTGATTCACCCAACTCACTCTGTCCCTGAGCCCATCTTGTCTCCCAAGCACCCCACCCCTTCCAAAGCTCTCTCTCCCTAATACACACTTGCTCCCAACCCTGTCTTAGGCAGTCTCATTTCCCATCATCCTGTCCTCTATTTTGCAAGCAAAATGCATACTATTTGAGCTGTATACAGAATTACTTCCAATGTAGCAAACTATACAAAATCCCATGTTAAACACCAAATGTAGAACATTTTGTTAATGGCAGGAAAGATCAGGAAGGTTGGCACAGACATTAACACATTACCGTAAGGCATGGGTTTACTACAAGGCAGCTAATAAGCAATCTTAAGGTTCTGATTAAGATGACTGTGTTAAAACTATAGGGTCTATGTAATAAATTGTGCTAAGCTTAGTGGAGTACTTCAGTTTAGTACCAGTGTTTTGTATGCTATTATTTCCCATAAGAGCAAGGTTTTAGAAAAGAAAACTCTGCTAATCTGGAATTTTTGCTTAGTGCAGTCAACATGCAGAGTGCATGCTAATGAGTTATATATGGAAAAATGTCTGATGCAGCTAAAGTTTAGTCCTAGTTTGGAGTTGTTTTTTTTAACATCTTAAATAACACCGAAGGCCCTGTTTACTAAGGTGCACTAGCGGTTTTTACGGGCTAAAATTTAGCACATGCTAATGCTAGAGACACCCATATATTCCTATAGTGTCTCTAGCATTAGAGCGTGCTAAAAATGATAGTGCACCTACATCACTATATAGTGGAATTAGAAAAGGTACAGAGAAGAGCGACGAAAATGATAAAGGGGATGGGACGACTTCCCTATGAGAAAAGGCTGAAGCAGCTAGGGTTCTTCAGCTTGGAGAAAAGACGGCTGAGGGGAGATATGATAGAGGTCTATAAAGTAATGAGTGGAGTGGAACAGGTAGATGTGAATCGTTTGTTTACTCTTTCCAAAAATACTAGGACTAGGGGGTATGCATTGAAGCTACAAAGTAATAAATATAAAATTAATCGGGGAAAATTTTCTTCACTCAACATGTAATTAAACTCTGGAATTTGTTGCTAGAGAATGTGGTAAATGTGGTTAGCTTAGCGGGGTTTAAAAAAATGTTTGGACGGCTTCCTAAAGGAAACGTCCATAGACCATTTATTAAAATTACTTGGGGAAAATCCACTGCTTATTTCTGGGATAAACAGCATAAAATGTATTGAACTTTTTTGGGATCTTACCAGGTATTTGTGACCTGGATTGGCCACTTTTGGAAACAGGATGCTGGGCTTGAGGGACCTTTTGTCTGTCCCAGTGTGGTAATACTTACGTAATAAACAGGGCTCTGAATCTTTATCTTGCCTCCAGAGGCAATATGACTGTTGTTTCTTCTTGAATTCAACAAACATCAGTGAGAGCTTTTTAGTAAAATCTAGGTTGGGGACCTACAGCCCTAAAATCTCCTGACCAAAGGACCCCTATATCTCAGACCTTGTCTTGAGATTCCTGAAGCAGGAATGCCTACCTCCCAAGGTCTCTGAATGAGAATATTTGGGGACCAGAGAGCTCCCAACTCCATCCACCCACTCACTCAGTAAGCAGTTCTCCATTCTTACCCAGACTATCTCATACCTACTTATGTCCACCCTCCACTTATCTTGAAGTCCCTCTTTTCATACCTCATCTAGGAAAAGTATCCTCCTTCAACATCTGCTTCTGCTGGTTACAATTTTAGAAATGGCAGTGGTTAAAAGTTACTGACTTCAGCTGGACCCACCACCATATTTAAAATGGTGACAGGCAGGTGTAGATTCTGAAGGAAGAGGTCACTCTTCCCTGTTGAAGGTATCAATGATTGAAAAATAAAGGAGGATAATAGAGTAGAAGGCAAGACAGATAGGTGTGGTTGAGTGAGGATTGATTGATGAGAGTAGGAATCTGAGACCTGGTAGAAGTAGAATAACCAAAGGGGGGGGGGGGGCACTGTGATACCAGAGTACATATTAAATCAAATTGATAAGGTGGGTGGTAGGGTAGCACTCTGTTAAGGATGTCGGAGCCAAGCAGGATAAACATCCTCGTAAAAACAAAATGCACTGTGACTAGCAGAAATACAGTGCAATTCTAATAAAAAGAGAGCTAATAGAATTAACAGCATTATAATGATATGCTTGAGTGACCTCAGTATTTATTTGGTAAATATCTCAACGGAAAACATTAGGGAGGTAACATTTCTGTACAGATTTTAACCTGCCTCAGGTTCAACAGGGATATCAGATTTCCCTGAGGCTTGCTGAAAAACAAAAAAAAAAATCAAGTTGTGTGTGCTATTGTATCTGGGGGAAATGGCTTCTTCATAGAGCAGTCAGACCTGGAACCTCTAGATTTAGTCCTTACTGTAATGCAAAATCTGGTGCAAGAGGTAACATTGGTGAGACCACTTGGCAATAGTGACCATAATGTAATCAAATTTGACATAATCACTGGAGCAAGGATGTTAAAGGAAACTACTCCAGTAGTATTTTACACTAAATTGGGGTCTATACTAAAATTAAAAACAAAAGGAGAGGATTTGAAGGTTAAAAGTTTGCATGCAACAGGAATACTATTTTTTATAAAATGTTTTGGAAATCCATACCAATGTATTTCACACATTCGATTAAAAGAAGACCAGGGGTGGGTAAATGGTGAGGTAAAAGGTTAGCAAATTTTAATTCAATTTATAGAAAACAGCATAAATACTGGCAAATTAGATGTAAAGATTTTTAATAATGCAGGCCAAAAGAGAATTTGAAAATAAGCTTGCCATTGAGACACAGACTTTTATAATTTAAAAGCAAACTTTTTCAAGCACTTCTGAAGCAAAAAGCCTTTGAGGAAGTTGGTTGAACCTCAAGATGACTTAAAGGGCACTCAGGGATGACAAGGCCATAATAGAAAAAAAATAATTCTTTGTTTCAGTCTTTGAGGAGGATGCAGGGAAGGTACCAATAAGAATAATCATAGTCAGACCAATGGTCCATCTAGCCCAATATCCTCCTTCCAACAGTGGCCAATTCAGGTCACAATTACCTGACAGAATCCCAAATGCATAAAACATTCTTTGATAGTCTTCAAAGGAACTGAAGCAAATCATGATGAATCTGGAAATTTTAATATGGAATATTTACAAACTAAAGTCTAAGAAATTACCAGGACAGGATGGTATATATCCACATTCTGAACAAGCCAAAAAAAAAATGAAATTGCAGACCTATTACTAGTAATGTATAATCTGTCATTGAAATTGGCTAGAGAATTGGAGAATGCCTAATGTAATGTCAGTTTTTAAAAAGAGGTGATCAAGGAAACTGTTCTTTGAGCCTGATGTTGGTGCTGGGTAAAATGGTAAAAACTATTCTAAAAAACAAAAGTACTGGCTATTATAGAAACAGAGAAAATTACAGACGATAAAGACTTCATGGCCTATCCATACTGTCTGTCTGCCTATCTATTTATTTATTTAAAAATTTCTAATCTGCCTACAACTAGGCGGAGTACAAAATGTAATCATAAAATCACGAACAGAAGTTGCTGATCATACCCAGTGCATCACAAAGGTATCAACCCCATAGCTTAGGTTTTCAAACCTTTCACAAACTGTTCCAGGCTGTTTCACAGCCTCAAATAACCTGATACAGCGTTCCAAATCTGTGGACCAGCAATAAAAAAAATGCAGCTGCTCGTGTTACAGCATATCTTCCTGTATTAAATTTATCATTCACAAGTAACATAGATGTTACTACTATCCTGTTCTCTCACTGCAAGACCTAAACATGGGGCAGAGCCAACACTCTACTGTAATAGAGTGCCCCAGGGATCTGTACTAGAACAGGTACCTTCTAACATTTTATAAATGATCTGGAAAAGGAAGCAATAAGTAAGATGATTAAATTTGCAGATTACAAAATTATTCAATGTTGTTAAATTACAAGTGGATAGTGAGGACCTAGTGAGACTGAAGGACTGGGCATCTAAGTAACAAATGAAATTGAATGCAGTCAAGTGTAAGCTGATATATGAAGGGAAAAATAATCCTAATTATAAGTACACTAGTAAAAAAGGCCCGTTTCTGGAGCAAATGAAACGGGCGCTAGCAAGGTTTTCCTCCCCAACAACCCCCCCTCCCTCCCTCCCTACCTACCCCTTCGTCGTTGTGAAGCCACTGACACCATTGCTCCGCACCTCGTCAATGCACCTTCATCACCTTCTTCGTTCTGAAGCCACTGACGCCATTACTCCGCCCTCGACGTCATCACGTTTGGCGCGAGGGCGGGGCCCAGAGACTTGGTGATTTTAGTGGCTTCACCACCACGAACCCTTCATGAAGGAAGTGACGTCAGTGTCTTCAGAACGTTGAGGGTGAGTTTTATTATACAGATGATGCCAGGTTCCTTATTAACCCATTAGGTCCCAATATTCCCATATGTGGGAACAAATATGGGAACATTGGGCACTAATGGGTTAAGTGACATCACCCAGGGAAGAATTTTGGAGTGACAGGCAGTATATTCATTTTCACATCTCAGAATGTTGTGATGATCAAAAAACCAAATAGAATGCTAGGAATTACTTGGAAAGAATGGAGAATGTTTTATAATGCCCCTTTGTCGATCCATGGTGCAATGCATCTTAAATATTGTGTGTGATTCTGGTCACCCCATCTCAAAGATATGACAGAAGTGAAAAAAAGTAAAGTGAAGCGCAAACAAAATGTTAAAGCCAGGCCATAAAACAAATAATAATTTGAACAAGAATTGCATTTCTATACCCTGTGCAGAAATATCTGCATAAAGTAGTAGTTGATTGCATGGATCGAATAGACTACAAACTGAGCTTTCCTTACATTTCCTTCAGGTGGTTCTTGCAGGGGTAGGGTCAATGGTGTGCTGGAGCCAGTTCGCTCTGGCTCGCAAGAGCCGCTTGTTAAATTTTGACAGCTCTTGCGAGCCGGTTGTTGTTCGGGGCGAGCCGGCTCCATTGCAGGAGGTAAGCATGGCAGGACTAAGGGCACGAAGTTCACGCGAACTGCAGCAAACAGGGAGGAAAAGCTTGGGCAGCAGGGCTTTAATGCGGCGCTTCAACGGCGAGGAGGTATTTTAAAAAGATGGATGGGAACGGGAGGGGACGGTGGGGGCGAAGGGCAATCGCTGGGCATGTTTGGGAGCGGGAGGGAAGGGCAGGGGAGGGAGGAGACTCGTTGGACATGTGATGGGAGTGGGAGGGGAGGGCAGGGGAGGGAGGAGAATCGCTGGACATGAGATGGGAGGGGAGGGCAGGGGAGGAAGGAAAATCGTTGGACATGGATGGGAGCGGGATGGGAGTGGGAGGGGAGGGAGGAGAATCGCTGGACATGGATGGGAGCAGGAGGGAAGGGCAGGGGAGGGAGGAGAATCGCTGGGCATGGATGGGAGCCGGAGGGGAGGGCAGGGGAGGGAGGAAAATCGTTGGACATGGATGGGAGCGGGAGGGGAGTGGGAGGGGAGGGCGGGAGGGAGGAGAATCGCTGGACATGGATGGGAGCAGGAGGGAAGGGCAGGGGAGGGAGGAGAATTGCTGGGCATGGATGGGTAGAGGGGGGCAGGGGAGAGAAAACAATTGCTGGGCATGGATGGATAGAGGGGGGCAGAGGAGAGAAGACAATTGCTGGGCATGGATGGGTAGGGGGGCAGGGGAGAGAAGAGAATTGCTGGGTATGGATGGATAGAGGAGGACAGGGGAGAGAGGAGAGTTTCAGGTCATGGATGGAGGGGAGGGAAGGGAGAGAGATAGAGAGAAGAAATGCTGGACATGGAGGGAAGATAGAGGAAGGAGATTAGATGAGGGAAAAGGAAGTGAGGAGAGAAACTGCACATGGATGGAGAAAATAGGCAGAAGCTGGAGCCACTGTACAGTCAAGTATGAGGAGGACCAGAAATGAAGAAGAAAGGAGGAAAGAAAAGAAATAAATGGAAAGGAAGCCCTGGAAACGGAGTCAAGGGAACAGATAGAGAGCAGCAGAATCAGATACTGGGCCAGTACGATCAGAGAAACAAAGTCACCAGACAACAAAGGTAGAAAAAAATAATTTTATTTTCATTATAGTGTTTGGAATATGTCCATTTTGAGAATCAGGTGCTGAACGTTAAAAGTTAATATTTATTTACTTATTTATGGCATTTGATCCCATATTAAACATGAATTAGATTGGAACCTGGGATCATTTAATTTTTTTTTCCTGGAGAGAGTAATGCATTGCCCCCCCCCCCCCCCCCGGCTATAGCCAGCTCTGCAAGTTTTTTTTTTTTGGGGGGGGGGGGTGCAGTGGTGGACGGAGGGCACCGAGGTGGACCGGGGAGAGAGCCTGTTGTTAAAAATTTACCAGCACACCACTGGGTAGGGTTGAGGCACTTTGTAAAGCAATCTTAAGGACATGTGAACAATTCAATGTCAAAGTCAAACTCAAATCAGATAGATTTCAGTCTGCTTCATTTGAATTTTGAATTTTCCCTTAAACTTGCTTTAAAAACTTGTCAGATTGTGTTTTGCTTTGGATCTGGGAAAAACTAGAAATTAATCCTGGGGGATCTTTCTTTATTTCTTTATTAAGACGTTCATTAACTTAAAATGGTATAAACTACTGCCTATTTAAAGACACTGAATTTTGCCAGCCCCCAAAAAACCCATTAAGTGCGGTTTTAAAGCTGTAATCTTGCTACCACCATTCAAACTGTGCAGCCTCAAGGATTCATAGTTACAGGTCATTAGCAGCAAGGTAATAGTCAGCTAAATGACCTGTAGAAATGCAGGATTGTCTGAGGTTTGTAGACAATACCTATGTATAACATTTAAGCAATACCAAGATTTGTGCTTAGTAACATAGCATCCTTGAGTGTAAGGCTTTTGTAGCATGAAAGGTGGCTAGTTCTAGTGTGAGTTGATTGTAGAGGTTTAGGACAGCCCTGAATATCAGATGCAACTTGTATTAGCTATGCTTCCTTTTTTGGAAAGCCTAAATATATCTGTTGGATAATGATACCAGCTAGGGATGCCTTCAAGAGGAAGCATGAACTTCTATATATCCGGGGATGGGTGGAGCACAAAAGAAATGTTACAGTTCAGATTGGAAGTAGAGAAGGTCAAATGGAGACAGGCATGAATAGTTACTGTAAGAATTAAACCACATAACATGAACTTTATTCCTACCTGAGTAGATTAGCATGGAACAAAGCATTCATTCCTTGGAGAGGCAGTCTGTCTACTCCATATGCCAAACCACCAAACACAATAATAAAACCAAGAGGGAGTGGCCTAGTGGTTAGGGTGGTGGACTCTGGTCCTGGGGAACTAAGGAACTGAGTTCGATTCCCACTTCAGGCACAGGCAACTCCTTGTGACTCTGGGCAAGTCACTTAACCCTCCATTGCCCCAGGTACAAATAAGTGCCTGTATATGTAAGCCGCATTGAGCCTGCCATGAGTGGGAAAGCGCGGGGTACAAATGTAACAAAAAAAAAAAACAGTATCTTTAGTGAATATTATAAGACCGTGCAGGGGCATTTTTGATATGATGTCTAAATCCGACTTTGGACATTTTGCTGAAAAAGTCCAAAAATCAAGTAGTGAAAATGACCATTTTCAAACCAGAAAAATGTCTGTTTTTTCTTTGAAAATGACCATTCCCTAGATGATGATGTGCTTAGTACATCCATCTTTTTCGACCATTCCCCCCTCCCCCCCCCCAAGAAAAGAAAACCGTCCAAGTGAAACACGCACAAAATCAAGCCATTGGGACGTAGGAGGAGCCAGCTTTCCTAGTAGACTGGTCAAACAGACATCCCAGCAGAGCAGTGGAGCACCCTTGGGGGCACTGCAGTGGACTTCACATAAAAGGTCCTAGGTACACCAGGGGCGTAGCCAGACTTCGGCGGGAGGGGGATCCAGAGCCCAGGTGAGGGGGCACATTCTGTTTCTGTGAGTCTGGGACGTCAGAAACAGAGCGAAGCCTTCCGCGGGAAGCAAGTGGACCACGGCTGGCGGGGGTTGGGATCCCCCCCCCCAACAGCAAAGGGAGCCCACGGCGATGGCGGGGGAGGGTTGGCGGCAGGAGGGGTGTCGAGAGGGTCGTTGGCAGGGGGGTCCAGGACCAAATCTACGGGGGCCCAGGCCCCCGTGGACCCACGTAGCTACGCCCCTGAGTTACACATCTTACCATTACCCCCATATATTATATGATGAGCCCTTCAAAACCCATGAAAAACCTACTGCACCTATACACCACTACAATAGCCCTTATGGCTGCAGGTGTCACCTATATGTAGGTACAGTAGATTTTGGGGAGGGAGGGCTGACACTTTCCACCACAAGTGTAATAGAGTGGATTGTGGGCCAGGGTCACCACCTCTACAGTGCACTGCACCGACCACTAGGCTATTCCTAGAAGCTGCTTGCTACTCTAATAGAACTGGCCATAACATCTGAAGCTGTCATACAGGCCGGTATGTACTGTTTCATTTACATCTTTGTGGGGTGGGAGGGGGTCAGTGACTACTGAAGGAGTAAGGGGGTGTCATTCCTTTACTCCCGCAGTGGTCATCTGGTCATTTACGGCACTTTTATGTAGTTTATTTGGTAATAAAACAGATCTAGACCAAAACATCTAAATTATAGTCCTGGATGTTTTTGTTTTGTTCCATTATGTCAGAAAAACGACCAAGTGTTAGGAACGCCCAGATCCCGCCCTTAACACACCCTTGACATGCCCCCTTGTGATTTGAACACTTTTCTGATGGACTTCATAGAAAAAAAATCTAAAAATTGATTTTGAAACTACCGATTTGGATGTTTTTGTGAGAAAAACGTCCCAGTGCAGATTTATGCCACTTTTTGGGCATTTTTCTCTTTTGAGAATGAACCCCCTAGCCTATTATATAAAATCTATAAAAGCTGACATGACTATATGTTAGTGTCTGCCTGTGTCAAGAGTAAAATATACATAACATAACCTTAAAAAAACAATTATCAATATCAAGTCCCTATATCAATATTTAATAAAAATTGTAAAATGTTAATATTAGTATTTTTATCTTAATATCTGATCTCATATAATTCTCATTAATGTAAGGTAAGCCAAAATAGAAACAAACAAATTGTGTTAAATATACAAGGATGCTTGAATCCAGTTATTAAATAACAACAAGAAAGATTTTTTAAAAAGGGAGTACATTTTTGCCTTCTTATTTGTATCAGCTTTGATTATAAAATACTGTATCTCAAATTAGCTGCTTTTCAGTTTCCTTGGGTTAATTCAGAGAATTAAATCAAGTCAAAATCCAGCCCTGTATTGGATGATTTTCATTGACTGTGATCCTGCAATTTGTCTAATGGACAATTAGTTTAATGAGACATTTTACCTAATGCTAGAGATAAAGATGAAATGTACAATGAAGTCTCGAAAATTGGTATGCCTGGAACATTTCCATTTTGTAAGATTTTGCATCAAGTGCAAATACATGCAAGCAAGGCTTAATAGAACTGGGCAGTATGATTTTGAAGAGTTGGCAAAGAAAAAACTTTAATCCTATGAGCCATTGTAGTTTCAAGTTAATTGCTTTCATCCCCCAGCTTGCATCCAAAGTTCTGCATGTGGAAAACTACATTAGATGTCCCCTGTTAGAAAATTATCAACATGCCTTGTGTCCAGGGCACAACCTCATAGTAAATGGGAACAAGCTATATACCTAGATCAGAGATGCCAAGGGTGAACCATCCCAAAGAGTAAGATTATTCAGATGGTACATCCAGGATATAAATCTAGACTGATTTAAGTGTAGTATTGCTTTGCTAGTAAATCAAGCCACTTTAAATGATATTGGCTTTTCTTTGAAGACTCTGAAAGAATACAGACAAAGAGGGGAGCAATTTGGGTACATTTTTTTAGCTGAAAATTGTCTTCCACCCAGTAGTTAAAAGTATGTACATCAGTTTCAGAGCACATATACTTTGCAGTAAAGGGAAAAGGGACTGGTCAAGGGGAAGCAGCAGGTAGGAAAGTGTGCTCAGATTTCTTCCTACTGGTTGGACCACTTGGTTTACTTCTCTTGAGGCTTCCCTCTCAAGAAAGTAGTGATCAAGATCAGTGCACTGGTACAGAAGCTCTAATGAGTGCAAAATAGGGCTCAAAGAGTCTGAGAGTGAGAAAACGTTCAAATGAGTGTCACACTCTCCTAATGAGTGAGACTTGGCATCTCTGCTAGATAACTGGTTGGTAAAATGTGTAGAAATGACTAATGTGTTATTGCTGCTGGAAGCCTTTGCTGTTAAGTAAATTAAGCAACAGACTCATCTGTAACACATCAGAAGTTGCTTCAGCACAAAAGACACATTTTTATGATTTCAGATTGCATATCTTTAGCACTTTCCAAACTTGTGACCAATCTGAGCTCATTTGAACAGTCATACAAAACCAGACAACCAAGATCCCAAAAAAGTACAAAACATTCGATACTGCTTATCCCAGAAATAGTGGATTTTCCCCAAGTCCATTTAATAGTGTTCTATGGACTTTTCCTTTAGGAAGCTGTCCAAACCTTTTTAAAACTCCGCTAAGCTAACCGCCTTTACCACATTCTCTGGCAACGAATTCCATAGTTTAATTACACATTGAGTGAAGAAAACTTTTCTCCAATTCATTTTAAATTTACTACATTGTAGCTTCATCGCATGCTCCCTAGTCCTAGTATTTTTGGAAAGCGTAAACTGACGCTTCACATCTATCCGTTCAACTCCACTTATTATTTTATAGACCTCTATCATGTCTCCCCTCAGCTGCCTTTTCTCCAAGCTGAAGAGCCCTAGCCGCTTTAGCCTTTCCTCATAGGGAAGTTGTCCCATCCCCTTTATCATTTTCGTCGCCCTTCTCTGTACCATTAGAAAAGGGGTGATATTTTCCTCAAAGAAAGCAGAAAGAGTTTCAAACGTAGATAACAAGTCTCCTTTGGTATTTTTTTCCTGTGTTTGCATTAGAGGATTATGACTGAAAATCAGTGTAGGTCCACACTTTTATTCTAAAGAGAGTGTGAAAAATATTTTGACGCAAACTAATGTCCCATCTATTTTTGCAAACCATGTTCTGTATAGTTCCAGAAAATGTTATAAAGTAGGTTGTTGCTTGGTCAAGAAGAATAAGAATATTTCAGGGACAGATGTTACATTACTTACAGTCTCTGTTAAGTTGAAGATGCTTTAGTTATACAGGTATTCAACATGAGCAAATGTAGCATAACAGCCATATGAGCTTCGAACAACCAAAAACCTGTTGAAACATAGAGCAGATAAGGCCCATAAGAGCCAACTAATCTATCCAGTTTGCTTTTTGTTGCTGTGCCCATGGAGACACTAACAGGCTTATTCTCGAAAGACAAAGGACGCCCATCTTTCGACACAAATCGCAAGATGGACGTCGTCCTCACAGGGTCACCCAAATCAGCATAATCAAAAGCCGATTTTGAGCGTCCTCAACTGATTTCCGTCACGGGTACGACCAAAGTTCCAGGGGGCGTATTGGAGGCATAGCAAAGGCGGGACTTGGGCGTGCCTAACACATGGGCGTCCTCGACCCATAATGGAAAAGAAAGGGCGTCCCTGACAAACTCTTGGACGACTTTACCTGGTCCTTTTTTTCTTACAACCAAGCCACAAAAAGGTGCCCGAACTGACCAGATGACCACCAGAGGGAATCTGGGATGACCTCCCCTTACTCCTCAGTGATCACTAACCCCCTCCCACCCTCAAAAAAAATTTTTTTAAATATTTTTTGCCAGCCTCAAATATCATACCCAGCTCCATGACAGCAGTATGCAGGTCCCTGGAGCAGTTTTAGTGGGTGCAGTGCACTTCAGGCAGGCAGACCCAGGCCCATCCCCCCCCTACCTGTTACACTTGTGGTGGTAAATGTGAGCCCTTCAAAACCCACTGTACCCACATCTAGGTGCCCCCTTCACCCATAAGGGCTATGGTAGTGGTGTACAGTTGTGGGGAGTGGGCTTTCGAGGGGTTTTGGGGTGGATCAGCACACAAGATAAGGGAGCTGTGTACCTGGGAGCTTTTTCTGAAGTCCATTGCAGTGCCCCCTAGGGTGCCAAGTTGGTGTCCTGGCATGTCAGGGGGACCAGTGCACTACGAATGCTGGCTCCTCCCACGACCAAAGAGCTTGCATTTGGTCGTTTCTGAGATGGGCGTCCTTAGTTTCCATTATCGTCGAAAATCAGAAACTACCAAGTCTAAGGACGACCATCTGTAGGGATGACCTTAATTTCAATATTTGGGCGTCCACGACCGTATTATCGAAACGAAAGATGGACGCCCATCTTGTTTCGATAATACGGGTTTCCTTGCCCCTTCGCTGGGACATCCTGCGAGGACGTCCTCAGGAAAACTTGGGCACCCCTTTCGATTATGCCCCTCCACCTGATCTATGGCTTTCCCCTTGCGCCTTCACTGCTAAATATTTTCTGAGCTTCACCCATGCTTTCTTGAATTCTGTTACTACATTTAGCCTCCACCACCTTTGCAAGAGTATTTTCTTATGCTGTTACTGAGCCCCCCATTTCAAGAGTAGCTTAATAGTTAGAGTTGTGGTCTGAGAAACAGAGAAGCCTGGTTCCCACTGCCCCTCTTTGTGATTTTGGGCAAATCACTTAAACCTCCATTATCCCAGGTACAGACTTAGTTATTTTCCTGTCCCTGGAAAGCTTGCAATCTATCATACCTGAATGTAACTTGCTTTGAGCTGTAACTGAAAAAGGTATAAGTTAAATCCAAAGTCCCTTCCCTCCCTTTAAATGTCAGTGAGTAAATAGATGTTCTCTGAAAATTGCATTCCAGACTTTTCCTCTCACAGCAACAACATTAATTTAGTCATACAGGTAGGAAGAACTTTGGCAGCAAACGGGACAATGTTGAATAGTACCTGGCAGTCTCATTTGCCTGGAAACAGACAGTTTGCCAGGAGCTGTGAATGTAGCAGAACAGAGAGTCTGAAATCATTTTTTAGCATCTGTTTTAAGAACTGCTGTACTTGTTTAAGGGAGAACTTTGAGACGGCAGTATGAATCGTTTTTCCCATCGATTTAAAATGGGAGACTCCCCTGTGTACATCTGGTCCTTTGGTGAGAAATCAAACAGGAAACTGCATTACAGGCAATTTCTCGGATCGACCGCTCCCATTGTGTTTCAAGCTGGGATTAATCAAAAGGATTTAACTTCTTTCAGAAAGAACAGCGGGCCAAGAAATTAATCAGGGAAGGGTACGAGGAGCTTTTTTTATTATTATTTTAGTTTTAATTTATTTTTAACCAGTATGACATAACTATGCCACAGCAGATGGCTAACAAATTGTATAAGTACCTGCAGAACACCAGGAAGAAGCAACACTCTAGGAAATGGTGGAGAGGAAATGAAGCTGTTTGATATTAAATGCCATATTTAGTTAGGAGATGCTGTTATACTGACAGCCATTCAAAAGGAGGTTGCTACAGGGGAGTTAGATTGCGCCCCTCCGTCATCCCCCAACATCCTCCCCAAAACATCATTCTCATGTAATTCACCCTGGATTGTTTCATGTAATCTTCAATTGCAGTACGTATGATTTCACAAGCCTGCACAGAGAGCCTACAATTTACTCTTAAAACTTAGCAAATTAGAGGCCATTATCATTTCTAAAGGTAATTTATTCCGGGTCCCCTGGCTAAGGAGGATGAAATGATTTGAGGTTTAATCCTGAATACGATTTTCGTTGTTTCTGTCATTCTTTTTCTATGAGGAAAATCTGCTCATCTTCTTACGCACATGTCTGTGAATATAACTGGGAAACAGCTTTGCTTCCTAGAAACTGACACTGATGACTGTCGGTGATTGCGTGTCTTTACAGAAAAGCAAGATGGAAAGACTGTCCTAAAATTCAATATATGTAAAAATAACTGTGGTGAGTCTCTTTCAATTGAAAGGAAGCTCTGGAATGAGGGGGCTTAGGATGAAGGTGAACCTCATCCTCAGAAGTAACCTGAGGAAATATTTCTCCACAGAAAGGGTGATGAATTTGTGGAACGGCCTCCTAGTAGAGATGGCGGAGACAAAAACTGTATCAAAGTTTGAGAAAGCTTGGGACAAGTACATAGGATCTCTAAGGGAATGGTAGGGAGAGTAGATGGCATGGATGGGCAGACTGGATAGGCCATATGATCTTTATCTGCCTTCATTTTTACTATGTTTTTGGAGATTGCATATCACATGTGAACATCTCTTCTGTAGCAATATAATTGCTGCCAAGGGCCAGAATGTTGAACTCCTTTAACAGCAGTATTTGCTATTTGGCTTCTCCATCATATTTGTTTACCCATTTCATGACTGTATGACTACCTAGATTTCTCTCCCTGTCTGGTCTCCATATATTGTATGTATTTTTATGCGTCTTTGGAATAAGATGCTTACAATTGTGTTTTATTATTATTACAACTGTATGCATCGATGGTGTAAATTCTACCCAAACAGCTGCTCCGGTGCAGGGGGGCTGGTAAGGAAGGGAACCTCCTAATATCTGCTCCTATGTCTTCTAAGGTGGCTCTTCCCGTCCCCCCTCCCCCAATACCTTTCTCCTATTGTCCACTGTGCTGCATTGATGCTTAATATGTATCTTAGTGTTCTTTGCTTGGGATTCCGATGCAAGATCAATGCAACAGAGTCCCAGTTGACCAAAAATACTGTTCACACATACTGCTAATCCAGTCATGGATATGCATTCATTCAAAACTTACTATTTGTGATAACTCGAGAAAGAGATTGAAAAGCAAATTCCACATTGATCTTGGAGAAATTAATCCTTTCCAAGATAGTAGTTTAACTCCTAGTCTGGTGTCAACGTCATTATTAAATTTGAACATAGAGAGAAGCTAATGCAGTAGCACAGACAAGAGGAGTGAAATCCAATCAGTTCTATTAGGACTGAATAGAGAAGTAGAAAAGAAAGAACAACCATATCTTAAACAACTAAGTATTACCTGAATTGGTTATTACTCTGTTTACCATTAACCTTCTCTTTGCTTCATGTACAATTTCTCATTCATAATAAGTAGAGAGGTGTGGTAGCCATGTTAGTCCACTCTTAAAGGTTATCAATAGAAATCAAACAAAATAAAACATGGAAAAGCAAATAAGATGATACCTTTTTTATTGGACATAACTTAATACATTTCTTGATTAGCTCTCCAAGGTTGCCCTTCTTCGTCAGATCGGAAATAAGCAAATGTGGTAGCAGATAGTATATATAAGAGAAACATCAAAGCATTACTTTGACAGTCTGACAGAGTGGGAGGGTGGGGGTATGCATGGGGACATCAAAGCATTTCATTGATATTCTAACAGAATAGTGTTGGTAGGTGAGAGGAGGGTAATAAACAGAGAAATACAGCTTTATGGTTTATAATGGGTTAGAAAAGAAAACCCAGATCCTTATTAAGTCCTGTTTGTTGGGTGTCAAAATATTCAATCATTCTTATTTCAAATTCTTATTCTCTCATTCTTATTTCTCATTCATAATAGATTTTCTAAATGTTAAACATCCATAGCTATCCCAGTACGTTCATGATATTGTATTGTAAAATTGGATTCTTACAACAAATTACTTTGTTATGTATCCTATACTGTTTATTGTAAAGCCACATTGAACTCAAAACTTGTTTGGAATAATTTGGGCTATAACTGTCACAAATACAATAAATAAATAAAAGTCACTATATAAAAACAGTATTAAGGTGGGGTCACATGATGCCGCTGCTCAATTTTTCCTTATTTTAATTTCGTCCAATGGGCTGATTTCATTGAACATCATTCAAGCAGACTGAAAAGCATTCTAACCCAGAATCCTGTTCAAAGCCAAAAAAGATCCAACTATACAACACCGCAGAGTAACCAGGCCCTGTGAGTGAGCTCAACTTAGAGGAAGAATAGGAACTACAGAAAATGTGATCATAGTAAAACAATATCATGAAATCGTTAGCAGCAAAAATCACTACAACTCTTAACCTCAGGCAGGAAATAATTGTTTATAAGGTAGCAGAGCTAGCCTCGGTTTGGCAGGAAATCTCCAGTAGTGTGGATGAGTCAGAAAATTGAATCAGTTAACATATAATTATGTACAAAAGTTTAGGTACAGAAGCTGACACAACTTTTTATATGATACAAGTTAGACAGGGCACCTTTCTGCAAATTATAATGCATATTATTTGTATGATTTTTAACAGATTAAAAGTAATAACGTGAACATGGCAGTTGCAGAATTTTGGACAAATTGCCAGTTGAAGTTTATTGGAAGGCCACAATGATTAAAGGTTTTTCTACTTACTGTGCTTTTAACAGTGAAACTTTACACCCAGTAAGTACAAAGGCTGTGCAGTAGTTGTTGCGGATGTGCCCAGCATATCCTCTGCAGTTACCACATTACTCTGTGTTAAGACTGTTTGTAATTAGCATGGATACACCTGACACCTCTCATTTATTTATTTATTTAGATTTTGCTCACACCTTTTTTCAGAAGTAGCTCAAGGTGAGTTACATTCAGGTACTCTGGATATTTCTCTGTCCCAGGAGGGCTCACAATCTAAGTTTGTTCCTGAGGCAATGGAGAGTTAAGTGACTTGTCCAAGATCACAAGGAGCAGCAGTGGGATTTGAACCGGCCACCTCTGGATTGCAAGACCGGTGCTAACCACTAGGCCGCCACTCCACTCTTGAGGAGGTGTTAACTGCAGCTGTGCTAACTGCACAAGTGACAGGGTAATTCTATAACAGTGCGCCTAGATATGTGTTCAGGAGCCCTTAAATAGGAAAGGAGCTCTCTTAGTAGTTGGTGAAGACGGTGTAACATGAGAGAGACCATGATTGACTTATATTGTATAAAATCTAAACAATTTCACAAGGGAATAAATTGAGTATATAATTGAGAGCAGTGTAAGCCAAATTACAATAACATATATTAAATTATTGTAGGAGAGAGAGGCCAGTTTTTTAGGCGCAATGTTCAGTACACTCGAGTGAACAAAATTTTTATTTGTTCATGGTTCATTCAGACCCACACCATCATAGTGCTCCTTGTGTGGTGCACAGTGCTCAAATTAATATCATGAATGTAAATTAACTTAGAGACATACAGTATCCACAATATTACTGCATCAAAAACCACTACAGTCTTCCCAATAAAAGTCCAAACAACCCATAATTTTAAATCACAGTCAAACACGGGTGAAATGTCCAGGAATCATAGGTACACTTATCTTTATGCATCTTCCAAATATAAGAGAAACCGACTGGTGTTATTGGGAAGTTAAAGATTTTAGAGTGACCTTTACAGTCTCCAAACTTGATTGTTATTATTGAAAATCTGTGTAGAGATCTAAAACATGCACAGTACGGCTAAGAATATTTGATTTGGAAGAGTGGGCAAACATTCCAAAAGCTAGAAAAGAAAGACTCAGCTGACCCCAGGAACAGTTTGGAATCTGTTGTTTCTGCCAAAGGTGTTACAAAGTACTGACTGGTAAGGTGTCCAAACATTTGCACCTGCCATATTCATTTTTTCTTAAATATATTAAATATATGCAATTTTAGCAAATTAATAGTTAAGCATGCATTACAGTTGCAGAAAGATGTGCTTAACATAGTACGATGTAAAAGTTGTGTTTGCATCTGTTGATGTACAGATTCAGTGAAGCATACAATTTGACCAGTGGTATCTAAACTTATTAGTCCTTCCAGCTTCCTGGTCATCCAATTTCTTCAATAGAGCTTCCAGCTCTATTGAAACCAGTTGCCTTTTGGTTATGATGCCTTCAGTCCATATGGCGTTTTTATTCCCCGTTCTTATATCTCCTTCAAATGCAAGGCATTGTAGTGAAGTGAAATTCCTCAGTAATGGATGAGACACCCCCCCCCCCCCACTCCCTTTTTAGCTGCGTACAGTGCTCCTATACCATCCCCTGCAGGAGGATAAGATTAGTCCAGGAATTACAAATTAAGGGCCCTGTTTACTAAGCCGCACTGTAGGTGTGCTAGCGTTTTTAGCACACGCTAACACTAGAGACACTCATATATTTCTATGGGTGTCTCTAGCTTTAGCACGTGCTAATTTTTAGTGCATGCTAAAAATGCTAGCGCACCTTAGTAAACAGGACCCTAAATGCAGGTTTTCCATGACAATGGAAACATTGTCAACTGGAACATTCAAACATTCACTTTCATACAAATTCTCAAGTTACAGAGAGTTGGGGTGGGCTTTTTTTTTTGTTGTTTTTTTTTTACTGGATTTTCAGTAGAGAAAATGTGCTATTCACTAAGGGTTCCTTTTACTAAGGTGCGCTGAAAAATGGCCTGCGGTAGTGTAGACGCATGTTTTGGGCACACAGAGAATTATTTTTCAGCGCATCTACAAAAGATCCCTTTTTAAAATGTTTGCCGAAAATAGACATTGACCTAGCGGTAAGGTCTCACGCGGTAACGGTCTACACACGTCAGAAAATAAAAAAATATTTTGTGGACACGCACCAAAATTGAAATTACCGCAAGGGCCATGCAATAACCGGGAGGTAACTAATTTGGCGCGCGTTGGGTGCATGTAGATGTCTATCCTGCTTATTTTCGAAAGAGAAAAATAAGCCTTAAAATATATTGGCCACAGCACACAAATCCTTGTATAGAAACAGAGAAAAAAAAATGTAGGCAGCTAAAGACCATATGGCCTTTCCAGTCTGCCCATCCATGCCATCTGCTCTCCCTATCATTCCCTTAGAGATCCTATATATTTGTCCCAAGGTCTCTTGAATTCAGATACTATTTCCGTCTCCGCCACTCCCACCGGGAGGTCATTCCATAAATTCACCACCTGTTCTTGAAGATGTATTTCCTCAGGTTACTTCTGAGTCTAACCCCTTTCACCTGGCAATTCTCTTACTTAATTCTCCTTTTAAAAACAACTCTTCTATGTTCTTATCTGTATCTGTCCAGCCTTGGCATTGTAGAATGGTAGTGGTCTTAGATAGATTTATTTATTTATTTATTGTATTTGTACCCCACATTTTCCCACCTTTTTGCAGGCTCAATGTGGCTTACAGATTCTGGATATGAGAACGTCATTACATGTTTTATACAGACAGTTGATCATGAGCTGAGGTGAAAGAGGAATAAGATGGAAAGGTGTTGGATAAGGTCGTGTGAGAGGTGTTCTTTGGTGTATTTGGGTGGTTTAGGAATGATTTGGTTCATTGAGAGTGACTTTTGTAGGCTCTGTTGAAGAGATGTGTTTTCAGAGCTTTGCGAAAGCTGGTTAGATTGGTCATGGTTTTCAGGGCCGTGGGTAGTGCGTTCCAAAACTGTGTGCTTTTGTACTCAGTTACAGTGTGATAAAGATATCAAGTCATTTGGGGCTTAATTTACTAAGTTTTATCCCCATAAACACAGAATGGGAGAAAAGCCTTAGTAAGTCAGGCCCTTCATGAGTTGTTGATAGCCCATGATATTTCCAAAACAATATTTCATCTGTACCTCAGTTGAGGTAAACTGTTAACAACACAAATCTGGGTGGTATCCTAAAAAAAGATCAGCTTTGTAACATCAAGAAATACCTTTTCATGGAGAGGGTTGTGGATGCCTGGAATACCTTCCCGATGGAGGTGGTAGGGACAAATGCAGTGACTAGATTCAAAAACATGCGGAATAAACACAGAGGATCATTTTATAGAAAGAGGATGGAATCAAAACAAAAAGTGCGTGGAATAGCTGGTACAACTCTGGCCACCTTGTTCTGCAGATGGGATGGACCGTACAGATCTTTCCTGCTGACATTTGTGTGTATGTAAACATTAAAGATTTCTCACTTTACATCACAGTTAGAGAGGGTCATTGAGATTGTGGTCCCTCAAGCTTGTTCAAGAAATGAAAAAAAAAGTGTATTTGACTTTGACAACTTGTACCATACCTGTGACTCTGCTCATAAGGTCTCAATATGTGACAGAAATGAGAACACATGGTTTATTTGTTGCATCCCACTTACCGATACTCATGCCTGTTTCCTAGCCTTTGTGTTTTGTCTAGTTCTTTGTGCCGGAGAGGGTGTGGGCGCCAGAGTTTCACAAGTGATAGGCATGTGATTATGTATATACTTTTTGGAGCTCAAATGATGTTATATTGGAAATGTGTTGTAAAATCCCAGCAGATCATTTCTTGTGAAGAAATGTCTCTGGTACAGAACATCCTTTGAAAACTGTCTAGTTCAGCATCTGGTCTGTCCTGTTCAGAACTTAAGCATGTTGTGAACAGACACAGAAAAAAGTACATGTATTTTTTTTCCCCGCATCCACATCTTCTATGATTTAAGTCATAAAATGTAAAGCCTAACTCCTTTTGCATTCTATCACAAAGTTGTGTAATGTTTTGCAGATGCAAAACCGTATGGCAGTGCTGCTATGCAACCTGAAGCCTGCAAAGATGAGAGGTGTGGTGTCTCAAGCTATGGTAATGTGTGCCAGCTCAGCAGAAAAAGTGGAAATCTTGGATCCTCCTAGTGGTAGTGTTCCTGGAGACAGGATCACTTTCCAAGGCTTTCCTGGTAAGTAACTACTAGTACATGGTACGAAAATCACATCCTTGGTAAAAGACATCTGTTTCTTTTGTGGTATGTGAATGCTGAAAAAAGGGAGGATGATGTAATAGTCATAAGAATAGCCATACTGGGTCTGATCAGTGGACCATCTAGCCCAGTATCCTGTTTCTAACGGTGGCCAGTCCAGGTCACAAGTACTTGTCAGAAACCCAATTAATAGCAACCTACCATTTCCGGTGCATGCAGTAGTTTCCTCCATATCCATCTCAATAACAGACTATGGACTTTTCCTCCAGGAACTTGCCCAAACCTTTTTTAAAATCCAGATACAGTAACTGCTGTTACCACATCCTCTGGCAGCAAATTCCACAGCTTAACTATTCTTTGAGTGAAAAAATGTTTCCTCATATTTGTTTTAATATAAAACAACAATGAGACAAATTTTGAAGCTTCATGAAGAGCATGATTTTATGAGGGAATCTAGTTAAAGTGCCTTTTTAAGGCACCTGTATTGAGCCTGTTTTATAAAGACAAGTAGGTGCCTAGAGCTGGTGTAAATGTAACAGTAAGTGACGGCAGATAAGGACCTGAACAGTCCATCCAGATTGCCCAACTGTCACACTCATTATCAATTCATGATTCAGTCAACAATGAATGTGATGTAAAATACTTGGCCTGAGACCTTACTGCCACCCATTGACTTAGCGGTAAGGTCTTGTACGTTAATCGGGCGGTAATCGTCAGGTCATGTAAACTGCCAGTTACCGCCAGGTATGCACCATGCAGTAGAAAATAGAAAATATTTTCTACTGCGTGTTTTGGACGCGCGTTAAAAATGGAATTACTGCCCGGGGCACGTGGGTAGCTTCTCCTTCTTACCTACAAATGCACTCAGTCTGCTGCCCCTCACTACCTCTCTACCCTCATTTCCCCTTACGTTCCCGCCCGTAACCTCCGTTCACAGGATAAATCCCTCCTCTCAGTACCCTTCTCCACCACCGCCAACTCCAGGCTCCGCTCATTCTGCCTCGCCTCACCCTATGCTTGGAACAACCTTCCTGAACCCTTACGCCAAGCCCCCTCCCTGCCCGTCTTCAAGTCTTTGCTTAAAGCCCACCTCTTCAATGCTGCGTTCGGCACCTAACCCTTACCGTTCAGTGAATCCAGACTGCCCCAATTTGACTGCCCCTATCGGACCGACCGTTCACGTGTCTATTAGATTGTAAGCTCTTTGAGCAGGGACTGTCTCTCTTTGTTAAATTGTACAGCGCTGCGTAACCCTAGTAGCGCTCTAGAAATGTTAAGTAGTAGTAGTAGTAGTAGTTCCAATTTGACACACGTTTATATGCGCCTTAGTAAAATGGCCCCTAATATACCCCAAAACGAACACGTTTAGGCATATTTTCAAAGCACTTAGCCTTCCAAAGTTCCATAGAAACCTATGGAACTTTGGAAGGCTAAGTGCTTTGAAAATGGAAAACACTAGCTAATGAAAAATAAAGGATGATTTAAAACCCTCACTGTTTGAGCCTGGCTGTCTTTATATTTAGTCCCTGACTAACTAACAGGGAGTATTCTACAGGAGTCTCAGCTGGAACATTCAAACATTCACTTTCATACAAATTCTCAAGTTACAGAGAGTTGGGGTGGGTTTTTTTTTGTTTTTTTTTAACTGGATTTTCAGTAGAGAAAATGTGCTATTCACTAAGGGTTCCTTTTACTAAGGTACACTGAAAAATGGCCTGCTGTAGTGTAGACGCATGTTTTGGGCACACACAGAATTATTTTTCAGTGCATCTACAAAAAATCCCTTTTTAAAATTTTTGCCGAAAATAGACATTGACCTAGCAGTAAGGTCTCACGCGGTAACAGTCTACACACATCAGAAAATAAAAAATATTTTGTGGACGCACACCAAAATTGAAATTACCGCAAGGGCCACGCAGTAACCAGGAGGTAACTAATTTGGCGCGCGTTGGGTGCATGTAGATGCCTATGTGGCTTAATAAAGAGGGTCCCTATGGGAGCTTTTTACAAAGCTGCGCTAGCATTTTTAGCTTGTGGTAAAAATAAGCTAGCAGTAAATGCTGAGACTCTCATAGGAATATAATGGGCATCAGCGTTTACTGCCAGCTGATTCTTTTTTTTTTACTGCGAGCTAAAAACGCTAGCGTGACTTTGTAAAAGACCCCCTAAATTCTCCCAGCATAAGTTTCTTTCCTCTTAAAGAATGGTTTACTAGTATTTATTTTAAACATGAGCACTGCAGCAGTGACATCTTGTTTAAAAATATTTTTTTCACTCTCAAAATTATTTCATCAAACTCACATTCAATATTCATTTTCCTTTAAAGAGAATTGTTTGTCTTACAATGCTCACAAAATAAGATTAATTTCACTTGTTTCATGCCTGTTTGAAAGCCCTTGTCAGACAGGTTTATTTAAGAATTCTTATTTTTTCAATAATTTATACTTATACTATTTCCAGAATTTAAAAATGAACAGATCTCTCATTTAACAAGCCATAAAGCTCTCATACATTCCATATGATTGAACCTATAAATTTTTAATTTAAATACTGACAAGTTCCTATAAATACGTTTTCCTTTTCTTTTCCAAATCAACAGATATTTTATTCTGCTGTTTAATTTGAGCTATAGTAAATATTGCTTCAATAGTTACCTTCCAGTTTCAATATTAACTAAAGAAAATATTATTTCTTTCAAAATTATTTCTGAAGTACTTGCTCTTTAGTTTTCACTTAAGCAGAGTTGTTTACCAATTACTTTTTAAATCCTATTAATTCTATTTTTTTATTCTTCACAAACACACATATTCTGCACCTCCTGCCTCTTCCAATTTTAGCTTCTCCCCAGTTTTGTGGCTCATATTCTTTCAGGGAGTAGTGCAGCCAATCAGCTTGTAGCTTACATTGCTTGTAAACAGAGTCAGAGAAGTCACTTTTAAAACCTTTTTTAAAAAATGATATTTCTAAACTTTGTATAAAACCTCACTAAATCAGGTTAGCAGCTATTAAACCTCGCTTTTATCAAAGATTTTAACTTTGGCAATAGTTGAGAATTTTATTTTTGACTCTGTACTATTTTTATAAATTGCAATTTTCTGCAGCATTTCTGTCACCTAGCAACCACACAGCACAAATAAGGACCCTTTTAGCACCTGTAATATGGCCCCAATAATGCCCCAAACACACAAAGATTGTATTTTTAAATATAATGAGCCAGTCTCTGTGCTGGTCTCCTTTATTTAAGTTCGCATGCACAATTTTTCATTCCAAAATCATCACTGTATGGGTTTTGTGAGCCCCCCCCCCCCTTGCCTCCCAGCAACCTTTGCTTGCAAATGTGAACTTTTCGGCGCATTCACAGTCGCATTAGTAATGTGAATCGCGTTACCAAATTGCCCACAAACAAAAGGACCCCTCGGTCTCTGCCAGTACACCTGACACTTATTTTAAATAAATTTGCCAGTCCGTGGCTTGAATTTAATTCCAAGAGCTTCCTCACACTTTGCTGGGCCGATCCTGTGACGCCCTCGCATGCGAGGATGACACGACCGCTGATGATATCGTGTTCCTCACCACAGCGCATGTGCCCAAGTGATGTCTGCGGCTTCACAAGGCAGCGTTTAAAACCAGGGTCTCTCCTGCTTTTCCCAGAACTCCCTGCCCTTCAAAACGGCCTGGAGCTGCCTTGATAGGACCCAACACGCAATCCCTATGGCGAGATTCCACCACCGTGGGACTTAGCTTAAAAAGACTCCTGTGTTCTACCCAAAGCCTCGGGAGCACTCGGGTACTTTTTTTTTAAATTTATAACCAGCTGGTTACATATATAATGCCATATCCATTCCCTTTCTTCCTACCCTGACTTTCCTGACATAGCATGGTATAACTATATAAACATAGTAACATAGTAGATGACGGCAGAAAAAGACCTGCATGGTCCATCCAGTCTGCCCAAGACAAACTCATATGTGTATACCTTACCTTGAATTGAATTTGTACCTGTCCTTTTCAGGGCACAGACCATATAAGTCTGCCCAGCAGTATTTCCTGCCTCCCAACCACCAGTCCCGCCTCCCAGCACCGGCTCTGGTACAGACCGTATAAGTCTGCCCTCCCCTATCCTCGCTTCCCAACCACCACCTCCTCTTTCCCCCACCTGCTCCGCCACCCAATTTCAGCTAAGCTTCTGAGGATCCATTCCTTCTATCCCAGTCATGGTTCTAAATCTAAATCTTCTTCTTCCATCACAGCCTCAAGATCTAAAACCTTATTTCCCATACTTTTAAGTTGTTGCTTTTTAGGTTTTTGTACCTGGGGCAATGGACTTGTGACATGTTCAGGGTCACATGGAGCCACAGAGGTTAGGCTATTCCTCCATTTCAAGTCTTCAGAAATGTCTTTTCTGACATGAGTAGGCATATTTTTGAGAAGAAACTGAATTTATACAGTATTTTATTAGGATTTATTTACTGCCTTTTTGAAGGAATTCACTCAAGGCGGTGTACATTAAGAATAAATCAAACATGAGCAATAGAAAATTACAGCAGAAAAATCTCTCTATATAAAACGCACCACCAACGTTCTAATGAAGCCTCACTTTTCCAACGTTCTAAATGTGAGGCGCCAGAGATCAATTTTTCAACCATGACTGTCTGCCTCGCACACATATCAAACGTGATGACCACGCGGGCGGAGCAATGACACTCACAGACTGTGTCGCACGTCTGATTGGCTGAATTGGGTGAAGCCAAGGATGACGTCGCCAGCACAGCTGTTCCACAAAAAACCAAGGAAAGGGGGAGGAGCCTACTCCTCCCCCTGCCTAGGAATTCATGCAACTTAGCACCCCCCTTCCGATACAAACACAAAACAAACCCCCCCCCAAATCCATCTCATTTTACAACTACAGGCAACGCGCAAACACGAAGATCCGCCTCCTTTCCTTTCCAGTGTCAGAGTTCAAATTCCTACAGCTCACCCACAACCCCTCCCCTTCCGATACCACAACTACCACTTATCATTTCTATAGCGCTACTAGACGTACGCAGCGCTGTACACTTGAAACTCCTCCCCCCCACATGCATCTCACTTTACATCTACAGGCAACGCACGAGAACGAACATCCGCCTCCTTTAAGTTATGACAGCAAGCAAGGAATCACCCTGACAGCAACAAATCACCAACTCCTTTTCCTAGCAACCTAGCATGCAGGAAGAGATTTTGCAGCCAATCAGCGATGGTCTTATTGTTGGTGCTCCTGCGCTTGGGGCTGACTACTACTCTGAGCTCTGAAGAATTGTTTTCGTGAGGCAGGGATACAAGTGACACAGCTTCCCCGTAGCAGAATGGGAAACACTTAACATGATCCTAAAAGAAGTAACTCCTCCTCCCCTCTTCCAACAGCAAGCAAACCAGCAGAGCAGCTCGCTTCTGAAGTGTTAACGTTGATGTGGCAATAAAAGGGTTAAGGGCTGCAGTCACTGACACGGTACCATTGTGCTTCTGAGGGGAAGATGAGACAGAAAACACAGATTTATTTTACATTCAGTGTGTATGAAAACTACTGAGGGTTTGGTTGGCTTTTTAGTTTTCCACTTTGCAATTCGCTTTGCTGCGGTTCTGCTTCCTTGGGAAGTTCTGTGCATGGTAAAGCACTTTCAACACTGCTTTTGCACTTAACATGAAGTTCACAAAACAACATTTTTGAAAGCTTTATTGCCTTTTACCATATGCTTACAAACATTTAATTACTTGAAAGGAGTATTGACAATTCTTTTCCAAACATTTCATTCCTGAAATACCTCAGTCAATATCTCTTTTCTTCACACACACTCACTATCGGACTCACACAGTCTGTCTGTCTCTCTGTCTTACTCACACAAACACTCTGTCACACTGACCACCCCTGTGGTCCTGCACACACACTCTCTCACATCAGATGGAAGGAGAGCAAGGGAAGGAGGGGGTCATGGGACTCAGTTCCTCACACACACTCTCTGTATCTCTCTGTCACACAAACACACAGTCTCTATCACACACACACAGACACACTCTTTCAATCCCTCTGTATCACTCTCGCACACACACACTCTCTGACTCACACAGTCTGTCTCTCTGTCTTACACACACTCTCACTCACACAAACACTCTGTCACAATGACCGCCCCTGTAGTCCTGCACACACACTCTCTCACATCAGATGGAAGGAAAGCAAGGGAAGGAGGGGGTCATGGAACTCAGTTCCACACACACACTCTCTGTATCTCTCTGTCACACAAACACACAGTCTCTATCACACACACACAGACACACTCTTTCAATCCCTCTGTATCACTCTCACACACACACACACACACACTCTCTGACTCACACAGTCGGTCTCTCTGTCTTACACACACTCTCACACACACAAACACTCTGTCAAAAAGGACCACCCCTGTGGTCCTACACAGGGCCTCCTCCTTCCTCATTATACACCCTTCACTATTACTCCATCTCATTACAATACTTTAATATTAAATATTTGGTTAACAAAAAACAACTAATCAATATAACCTTGCTAGCGCTCGTTTCATTTCTAACAGAAACGGGCCTTTTTTTTACTAGTATTCAAATAATACAAATAATGGCATAGTATACTACTTACAATGTCAACACAATATGTAATAGACCATTTTAATTAACAGTGTAGAATATAAGCAAAGAAGGAGCATATAGATAGGTAAAAGAGTTAGAGGAGTTAGAAAATAAGGTGACTAATTTAAAGAAAAGTTGCACATGAGGTCAGAGAGATGATAAAACGTGAGTGAGACTAACAAGTTAGTTACTTCTTCCATTAAAGGCCTGGTTGAAGAGCCAAGTTTCACCTGCTTCCTAAAGTAGAGATAGTCTTGTGTTAAGCTGAGCCTTTCAGGCAAATCATTCCAGAGTTTGGGGGCTACTCCAGAGAAGGCTCGCTGGCGGTACTACATCGTGTAATGTCTTTTGGAGAGGATGTGGTTAGGGATACTCCTCGGGAGGACCTTAGTGTCCTTGGAGGTGTTTAAAGGGTGATCCCGTTTTTCAAGTACTCTGTGCCATTTCCTTTAGGGGCCTTGAAGATCAGACCTAGAATTTTAAATTTAGCCCTGTATTGTACTGGTAGCCAGTGAAGATTTTGCACAAATGGTGTGATGTGGTCACATTATTTATTTATCTTATTATTATTATTAGGATTTATTTACCGCCTTTTTGAAGGAATTCACTCAAGGCGGTGTACAGTAAGAATTGATCAAATATGAGCAGTAGGCAATTAGAGCAGTAAAAATATTTGAATAACAATACAAAGTATGGCATGGTATACTACTTGCAATGACAACACAATATGTACTAGAACATTATAATTGGTAGTGAAGGGTAAGGCAAAGTTGTAACATAGAGATGAGTAAGAAAGTTGGAAGAATTAGAAAGTAAGCTGATTGATTTGAAGAAAGTTGCACGTGAGGTCAGAGAGATGGTTAACTATTATCTCAGCTAGGGTAGGAGTGGATAAACATGTCCCGCTGCAGTATGTGCAGCCCAAGTCAATCCTTGTGTGTGTGTGAGTGAGACTAACAAGTTAGTTATTCTTCCATTAAAGGCTTGGTTGAAGAGCCAAGCTTTCACCTGCTTCCTGAAGTACAGGTAGTCTTTTGTTAAGCGGAGCCTTTCAGGCAATGCATTCCAGAGTGTGGGGGCTACTCCGGAGAAGGCTCGCTTGCTGGTATGACATTGTGTAATGTCTTTTGGAGAGGGTGTAGTTAGTGAAAGTCCTTGGGAGGACCTTAGTGTCCTTGGCGGTATCTTCAAAACAGGAAGACATGAAGTATAGAGTGATTAAATGGAAGATAGGGAACTTGATTGGCCCATAAACTGCAGAGGTTACTAACATGAGCCAATTCTGAGTAACTCCAAGTTTCACAACTCTAGCAAACTAGTATGTCCACTGCCAACCTTAACAAAATGTTTAAGATAAGCTTCCAAACTCAGAATTGCTTCTTTGCATGTGCCAGCATTCTGAACACAGTCAAGTCTTGTGAGACAAGATGATTGATTGGAGCTTCAGAAACAGGCATTGGGACGTGTGAAAATGCTGAGAAATCAATAAGAGACTTAACTGTGGCAAAAAGGGCAGCAAGAGTTGTCTAGAAACATAACAGTATAAACACAGCATCATGGGGAGAAATCCTAGTGACAGAAAAGAGAAAACTGGGCAGACTGTGGCAAAAGGCAGGACGCTAGGCCACAGCAAGTTGCTACCAGCAGCAGCAAGTGCAGGCATCATGGAAAGCCATCTTGCTTTCTCCTTGGCCCAAGAGAGAACAATGGGAAACCGGAAAAGGAGATAATTAGATGTGAAACTGTTGACATTACAGATATGTGGTGATAAAAAAAGGCTACTTGACATATAGCCCAGCACTTCACACAGCACGCCAACTTCCTTTGCAACTCCTTCACCATCAACTTAAGCTCTGTCAATTCACAGCCCCAAGTCAGTATTTCAATTATAAATCTTTCAATACATATATTACTGGTGGTTATGGATCATTTCCATTCTACAGCAAGTTGAGAAAGTTTCATGCTGTGGTTGCTACATCAGTGAAGCTGAGAATTTACTGGAAATAGCCTGTAAAGTACATACGGCTGCACAGTATGATCTCTAGTATTATGTCCTAGTTAATATAAAATGTGATATCTTATTGTAGTGGCATGTTTTGAAAACTATATTTTCAGTTTTAAAAAATAAAGGAAAAAGAAGAACTGCAAATGTAACGGGTCCGAAAATCAGAAAACAAAAGACAAATTTGGTTCCAAAGGCAGGACAGCTTTTATTGCTAGCAATTGAACAGTACTGAGTAATCTCAGGATACTGCTCCCTGAGCGTCACCTGACACTCGTTCTTATACACTCTTATCAGTAGTCATGCGCAGTTACAGACAGAGGATCTTACACAGAACCCAGGAAACGAAACTTATCTTTGGCTTTGCACACAACCCTCTATTTCCAACACTGGTCTCTAGTCTATCCACAGTTATTTGGCATTGCATATACCATATAAGGCAATATACTGATAAGCAGCACAAGTTCCAGCTGGTTTCTGCAAAATCTAACTTCTAGTATAAACTGCAGCAAAACAGTAACTTATTTCAGTGTTCCAGCCCATTTACACAATACAGCCTCTATGCAGGGATCACGAGACTGCGCTGGCAGAGCCAGCTGCCCTAAATTGCTGACTACTACAATTTGTTATCTAGCTGCTGGTTAACAAATACATACTACTAGTAAAAGTCTAAACTGCACAGGTTTTGGTCTTAGTCTAGGCTCATTATATGTAAGGCACAAAAGGTCCAGTGCATTAATAAAGTATGGCTAAAAGGCCAAAAGCAGAGTTAGAGTCCATAAGTATAAGTCCATCAGTAGGCACAAAACACATGAGGTTGTTCTGGTAGTCAGTAGTATTCATAGTATTCGAGTAGTATCCGGCGTTCCACCCCTTCATTCCCCCCTTTTGATACTTGAACATCCATCTGATGGAGAGTATCATCTCCAGAAGCCCTGAAAGGGAAGAGAGAGACAAGAAGCATTAGCAGGGAGGCAAAAAGCGAGCCCTAAGCCCTTGCGCAGCCGTTGGTTGCTTCGCCGGGGTTGAGACGGAGGGCCCCTAGTGGAATCCCCCCCCCTTTGTATCCGGTCTTATGCTGACACAAGGGTACTGGCCCATTAAGTGACTCAGGAGGTGAAA
Source organism: Microcaecilia unicolor (assembly GCF_901765095.1). NCBI lineage: Eukaryota > Metazoa > Chordata > Amphibia > Gymnophiona > Siphonopidae > Microcaecilia > Microcaecilia unicolor. The sequence goes on from NC_044032.1 coordinate 429,426,187, forward strand.
GGTGCACGTCAGCCACAAGGTGCTTCATCGTCAGCTTCATCAGACTGGGGAATGGGGGAGTACATCTGGAGAGCCATAAGTTGGGCAGCAGCACGGCGGTCAGCGATGCTTTCCATGGTGGAGCGGAGACACCTGAAAACTAAGGGGAGAGACAAGGGTATTAATAAGCAGGACAACAAGAACAGGCCACCCATGACGAAGATACTCTTGAGGCTCTCAGAGGTCGGTAGCCAGTTGGTTAAAGAGGGATTGGTTAGCTCTCTCCACTGTTCCACTGCTCTGGGGTCTCCATGCACAATGTAAGGCGATAGGGTCCATCCGGCCTGTGTGGGCCCTGCAGTGCATTACAGCTACCTTCTTCGGTTTCCATACTGGAATGCACAGTGGCCATTACCTCTTCACAGTCGTGGAGTGGTGGTTCAGGGGCCGGGAGGAGGGTGGCAGGATTGAGGTTGGTCGTGTTCAGGATCCGCACCTCCGGATTTTCGCACAGGAGGGCTTGGTATTTGACCAATCGGGAGTTGGTCATCCATCTGGGTCCGTGGCTCTCGAGTAGGCCGCGGATGGTGTGGGGTTTAGTCACAAAAAGTGTTTGGCCAAACGTGAGTTTATTGGCCTCGTGTATCAGCAGACAGGCCGCCGCAACGCTTCGGAGACAGCCCGGCCATCCTCGTGCCATGTTGTCCATTCCCTTGGAGAGATATGCTACAGGGCGTTGCCAGGTGCCGACCAGTTGGGTGAGGACTCCAAGTGCCAATCCCTCCTTTTCGTCGATGAACAAGGGGAACGGCTTAGTCACATCTGGCAGTCCGAGCGCTGGTGGGGCCGCAAGGGCATCCTTAAGGTCCTGAAGGGCTTTCAGTTCGCTTTTCTCCCACCGGAGATCTTGGCCCTCGAGTTCAGGTCCTTTCAGTTTGGCGTACAAGTCTTGGGTCAGGACAGCAAAATTGATGATCCAAATGCGGCAATATCCAGCGGCTCCGAGGAGTGCCCGCAGTTCCTTCTTATTTGCAGGAGTGGGTTGGTTGCGGATAGCTTGGGTTCGAGGGGGTACCGAGACTCCGGGTTCCTTCTCGGAGGCGAAACCCCAGATACTCGACTTCGATCTCGCATATCTGGGCCTTTTTCTGGCTGGCTCGGTACCCCTGGGCTTCCAGGGTCTTCAAGAGGTAGAAGGTAGCTTCAGCACATTCGGTGAACGTTTCACGGGCCACCAACAGGTCGTCCACGTATTGAACGACCGGCCCATACTCGTCCTGATACGTCTTCAGGTCCTGAGCGAGTTGGTCGCTGAAGAGGGTGGGGGAGTTCTTGAATCCCTGGGGGAGTCGTGTCCAGGTAAACTGCTGCTTATTACCAGTCTGTAAGTCTTCCCACGTGAAGGCAAACAATTTCTGGCTGTCGGCGGCGAGGGGGATGGAGAAGAAGGCGTCCTTCAGATCAATGACACTGTACCACTTGGTCTGGGCTGGCACTTGGGCTAAAATGGAGTAAGGGTTCGGTACGAGAGCAACTATGTCGGCCACCTGGTTGTTGACCTTCCTTAAGTCTTGGACGGGCCTGTACTCGGGGATTCCTGACTTCTGGTAAATTTCAAGACTCCCTGTTGGGGGAGTTTCTGTAAATGCGGGGGTTTCTTCAGGGAGATGGATGAGGAGTAGGTTCAGGAGGATAGGGTTCTTGACAGGCTTTCTTGGCTGCCTCGTCCGCACGTCGGTTGCCCCGGGCTATGGAATCTGTCTTCCCTGTGTGGGCCCTACAGTGCATCACAGCGACTTTTCTTGGCTTCCACACAGCTTCAAGCAGGTGACAGATTTCAGGGGCATTTGCAGCCCGCTGTCAAGAACCTTCAGGCGAACACTACACAATCAACAGGTCACCAACGTACTGGACAACCGGTTCATATTTGATCTGGCACATCATCAGATCTCTGGCGGGTTGCTATGTCGAGCTGCATAGGGTATACTGTGTGTGTGGGTCTGGATGAACTTTAGGATCTTGTGTTTGCAACATGAGACAATACATGCGATCTTGGAACAATATCATACAGGAAACAATCAGTGGCTTCAGAGGCGTTAGTGATGATGCCTATACCAAGTAAGCAAAAAGAAATCATTACAATTGAGAATGTATAGCAATATTCCTATATGGACCACCAGTTTAAATGCTGGCCTAGAGTTTAGCAGTCTATCTAACAAAATGAGTTCAACCAAAATCCCCTTCCAGCATTGGTGCAACATTAACAGAGTTGTTTGGGGATATAAAGGTTACAATTCTAGAAAGTTCATTGCAGTAATAGGCAACAACCCTGAGAACAGAGGAGAATGCGGTGGCCAAGTCTGTTTCAGGAATGGTGGACAGCAGGCCTCAACACAGACTGGTGCCATCAGTGATCACAGTCAAATGATGTCACGTCCTGCCTGCCAACTAAGGTGAGAGGACAATTTGATGAACCTGAAAAACAAGAAAGAGGACTCCAAACGATACAGGGCCTCTATGTAGGCCTCAGGGCATAAATGATAATAATTCCCTCAATATCTGGTCAAACCCTTAACAAAATGCCATTAGCTTACTTCTATACTCAAATTTCATGCTTCTTTTGATAGGTAATACAGAATAAAATGAATTGCTATTCTGTGGCCTATCCCCAAACAGTATAGTCCTGTTGAAACACTCCCACATATATCCACTTCCACAACCCTTCTATCTGACTTACAAGTGTACTTTCATAGCACATAATCATGTACTCCTGCCATGTGGTTATTCACACTATTCACACAACTTGCACATTGGCAGTATATCTTTTACAAGCTTCAAACATCTCAGTAACCTTTCAATGACTGGGAACCTGCTTCCATCTTCTTCACAATGTGATTCATGGTACACCTCACCTCTCTGGACAACCTAGTTTAAGCGTCCAGCTAAAATCATGAGACATATGATTTATGGAGAAAAGTTAGAACAAGGATGATGTCAGCACGTAGGCAGGTGCCTAGAAATGTTCTATAGCAGCACAAAGCATTCTCATTCAAGGTACATTAACAACTTCTTAATCTGAACATTCAGCTAAATTCCTTTACCCTAGAGGGGGCAAGATCTCTGGAGTCACAATTGCCCAAGGTAAAGTAACACAGATATATTTATCACAAGCATGATGAATTAAACACATTAAGTAGTTTAGTAGACAAACGGTTCTTTGCATAAATCACATTATTAAAAACAAAAGTCTGTAATTGTGAGTCTTATCTGTCTGCCCTAGTCTAGACCGCAAGCTCCTCTGGGCAGGGACTGTCTTCTTTTTTTTTTTTTTTTTTTTCCTTTCTTTCTTTCCCAAAGCAACTTGTGCATGTAATACACACAAAGATCAGCAGAGGGAGCAAGTCATCAATAAAAGAAAGAAGAGTGACGTCATAAGCAAACAACTGAACACTGAAAATCCACATGAAACCTTATCTCTCTGAAATCTCAATTACCTGGGGTACAGAACATACACGTGGGATATTTCACCAGACAAACATTTATTGTACAAATCCTACTGAGGTATGTACAGAGCATAGGCAAGAAATAGTCTGCAAGTCTCATGAATAACTTAGGAATTTGCATCCCTCCTCTGCAGTGGAGGAAAACAAATTTAGTGCAATACAATTAAGCAGCTGTGATTTGCACTGCCTACGAGACTCATAAGGTTTGCATAAAAGGCAACTGCTCATGGCTACAGGCAGCTGATATGTCCCTGAAGAAAAGCACAAACTGGACCCTTTTTTTTTTTTTTTTTTTTTTTTTTTTCCGAATGCAGGGTTTGTTTAAACTGAATGTATCTGTGCAGAAGTGGGGAGGAAACAAGCTGCAACAAGCTCTCTCGGTAACTTTGACATAAGCTACAAATCTGAGTTTTAAAATCCAATGTTTTAGCTTTTGGGGTGTGGGATACCTTCTGTGGTTTTCTTTACATTCTTTAGGGACTATGGTCAGTAAATGAACACGATACCATAAATCTCACAGTAAATTACAACAGATGCACCGTGCTTTGAACCCAAGTGCAGCATGGAGCTGAAAATGCCATCATGCACCTTTCAGTAAATCACAAAGTTGAAAGTTAACATAGCGTGACAAAAACAGCTGGAGGAACATCAAGGCTGCATTCCTGAAGGGAGGCTTTATATTTAACCTCCGTAATACTATACCCATTAGACTTAAAGAAAAGCATGAATTGTCATACCCTTTTTAACAACCAGATTCAAGAAAGATAAACAACATTATCCCCAGCAACGAAATCCTGGTGCTGCATATACAAAGCTTGCACCGTCTGCTGTAGAATACATAGTTCTCCTGTTTCAGAGAAACAAAATCTTATCTCTCTATGAAAAAAACAACACGTCAAAACGTCATGACGTCGAGGGCGGAGCTATAACACTCGAGGGCCGAAATGCGAGGCAAACGCGAACCCCGAACAAGTAACGCGAGTAGCTCCGAGGGACGGAGGGAGGGGGCCCCTTGCTAGCGTCCGTTTCATTGCACTCAGAAACGGGCATTCTTTCCTAGTATCTTATAATAACTTCTAACATGATGCAACAGTTAAGTTCAAAGGCTCATATCACTCTGTTAACATGCACCCGGAGTAATTATTTCCTCGAGCCCACCCCCACCACCGGCTGTGGTCTTATGAGTGGGTCCCAAACCCTGGACTGCTTTTACGCTATAGCAGCCTGAGACAAAAAAACCTGCACTCCTCAGCTGCTGAACAGTTCATCTGGTTCTCAAGCACGTTATCTAAACACATTCCATTCTACGGCTCATGCAGCTCGTGTACACAAGGTCATGGAATCTGCAGTTCAGAGAAGCCTGAGAGTCTACATTTTCATACGCCACAAGAAACCTTCCCGTTCGCCGCTCGGTTTCGTCGTCGGAGCCTAGTGAGTTTCGGGACCTAGTCGTATACCAATAGTCCGTATTAGTCACTGGCTAAAAGAGGGTGATCACGCCTCTTCTTCGGTCCTTACTGGGCCGGTCACTACGTAGAGTATACTCGCCTGTCCGCCGGGGTCGCAGGCTGCGCCGTCGTACGCTTCTTTCTGAAATAGAAAAGGTGTCTTGCCGGAACCTCACAGCCCCACTTCCAGTCAGCCGGAATCAATCGGCCCTCTGCCGGGAGGTGAACACTGAAATCAGCGGTGGCCACTTATCATCTTCTCGGGAGGGGGTCGATGAGCCGACCTGGCTGCAGTGGGGAGGGGGAAGAATATAATCCATTTCCCTTTTGTTGTCCCTTCGTGGTCGCCAATGTAACGGGTCCGAAAATCAGAAAACAAAAGACAAATTTGGTTCCAAAGGCAGGACAGCTTTTATTGCTAGCAATTGAACAGTACTGAGTAATCTCAGGATACTGCTCCCTGAGCGTCACCTGACACTCGTTCTTATACACTCTTATCAGTAGTCATGCGCAGTTACAGACAGAGGATCTTACACAGAACCCAGGAAACGAAACTTATCTTTGGCTTTGCACACAACCCTCTATTTCCAACACTGGTCTCTAGTCTATCCACAGTTATTTGGCATTGCATATACCATATAAGGCAATATACTGATAAGCAGCACAAGTTCCAGCTGGTTTCTGCAAAATCTAACTTCTAGTATAAACTGCAGCAAAACAGTAACTTATTTCAGTGTTCCAGCCCATTTACACAATACAGCCTCTATGCAGGGATCACGAGACTGCGCTGGCAGAGCCAGCTGCCCTAAATTGCTGACTACTACAATTTGTTATCTAGCTGCTGGTTAACAAATACATACTACTAGTAAAAGTCTAAACTGCACAGGTTTTGGTCTTAGTCTAGGCTCATTATATGTAAGGCACAAAAGGTCCAGTGCATTAATAAAGTATGGCTAAAAGGCCAAAAGCAGAGTTAGAGTCCATAAGTATAAGTCCATCAGTAGGCACAAAACACATGAGGTTGTTCTGGTAGTCAGTAGTATTCATAGTATTCGAGTAGTATCCGGCGTTCCACCCCTTCACAAAGATATACAATTATAAGTATCGCTATGAAATAGGTCCAAATAATATGCTGTAAATGGTCTGGTTTCCAGTAATTTGTGCAACATGTGTAACTGCTGTATGTGGTCAGGAGGACAATCATGGATGATTGCCACTGTATGCAGCACTGAAGCACATTGAGGATAATTTTAAAAGCATTTTCTGCATGTAAAGAATGTTTTACACTTGGAAAATGGATAAAATTACATGGGATATACAGCAGACACACCTCAGTTGTTTTGTGTGTGTGTGTTGTTGTTTTTTTTTTTTTTTTTAAATACCTATATTATCTTAGTCTGAGCATAAGTATTCTGCTGGGGGGAGGAAGGGGTTATAGTTTGGGTAGAGCTGAATGGAGTTGTGACATATGCATGTATTTTATAAAATATGCTAATGTAATCTAATCTACTGTAACTTTTCTATATCATTTTCTCCTCAAAAGGGTCCAGGGCGGTTTACAAAAATATAAGAACTACAGAATTAAACAATAGAGTTAAAAATTATAAAAACAACTAAGCAGTCCTTTTAGCAAGCTGCGGTAAAAAAAAGGTCCTGAGGTAGCAGCGGGGACTGTTTTTGCTGCGCACCAGGGCCCTTTTTACCGCAGCGGGTGAAAAGCACCTAACAATGACATGGCCATGCGGTAAGATTATTCTTATGGGGGGGCACTTACCACCACCCATTGAGTAAGGGCTCCCATGGTAACCGTCAGGTTAGTGCCATGCTAGAAATTACAGAATTTTCATGACATATCAGTCTTCTTGGCACCAAAATTTAAGGCCCTGTTTGCTAAAGCTGTGTTATGGGCATGTTAGCATCTTTAACACACATTAACAGTGTACGCGCCTACAGTATCCCTATAGCCACCCACACGGTTAGCGTATGCTCTAATTGTAAGTGCATTAAAAACGCTAACGCGACTTAGTAAACAGGGCCCTTAGTTATTAACCACACACTTTTTTTTTTCCTTTGGGCTCTGAGATAAAGGTTTTAGGCATAGTTTTGGATGGTGATTTGACATTCGATAGATGCATTGCTCAACATTGTAGAAGAATCTTTTTATGTTTGAGACGATTATGATGTATTCGTCATTGTTTTGAATGTTTGCAATTTAAACTTCTAACTCGGGTTTTAATTCTTAGTTGGATTATTGTAATTCACTGTATGCAGGCTGTAGTTCTTTCCTTTAAAGAAACTGCTAACACTACGAAATACCGCCGTTGGATTAGTTTATTGTGCTGGGAGATTTGCTAGAGTAACTCCTCTTTTTGTTAAGAGCGCATTGGCTGCCTTTCCAAGCTAGGATCTCATTCAAAACTTTGTGTAATGATATTTAAAATATTCCATGTTTTTTTTTCAGTGTTGTATAATGCATTCATTGATTATCCGCTCTACTGTGAATCTGTTGGTAAAATTGACAGATCCAATGATGTTGCATTTTGCATCCCCTAACAGTACTTGAGTATTTTTAAAATGTCTTTTATCTATCTGTTAGCAAAGGCCTGGAATGGTTTTTCCTCATATCTTTTTTTTTTATTTTTTTATTTATTCATTTTCATCAAAAACACAAGAAAACATCTTGTTCGGAAAAGAACATAAAAAGGTATCATATAACATAACACTAAAGATTAAACAATCTAAAGGAAATAATTGCTACTCAAGTCCATAAACTGAAGATCCAAGATTCAGGAATACAAGGAGAATCTAATCAAATTATAAAAAATAACAGGATTTAGCTAGTACCATTGAGGTGTGTTACTTATATATTTAAGCGTTGTCCTTTTTACTCGAAGTTATAAGAGCAGATACATGCATAGGTTCTGTGAACACATATTTCTTTCCATCAAGTCTTACTATACACTTGCAGGGGTATCTTAAAAAAAAGGTACCCCCCAACTGCATTATTCCAGACTTCAGGAGCAAAAATTGTTTCCTCCGTTTTCTTGTCTCCTTAGAGACATCAGGAAATAATAATATCTTATAACCCAAAAAGGGTTTTTCTCTATTACGGAAGAAAAGACGGAAGATCCAACCCTTGTCCGGCAGCAAAGCAACGGTAGCAACCAAAGTTGCGGGCGTTGCCTGCTCGGAATCAGAGGTCTCAAGCAATAGTGATACATCTAATGGGGTTTCAGGAATTTGATTCAGCTCTTTTCCTGGGACATAATAAACAGAGGTAAATGGTGGTAAATTCTGATCTGTTACATTCAAAACATCTTGGAAATATCTCTTTAACATATCAAGAGGAGGTGTTGTCTGGATCCTGGGAAAGTTTACAAATCTTAAATTATGACTTTTGGTATAGTTATCAAATGTTTCCATCTTTTTCCGAAGATTAGCCAAGTCATTTATCATCAGAGGTTGTAATGTTTCCAATTTTTCAATTTTTTGCTCAGCCTTTTCAGCTTTATTGTCTATTTCTTTAGTTTTTCCCTCCAGTTGTCTCAAATCTTTCTCTAATAAATTTACTTTTGGAACAATCTCGTTTGTCTGTTTCAAAAAAGTTTGTCCCAGGGCAGAAACCAAGTCCCATAATTTATCCAAAGTAACCTCTTTTGGTTTAGTAATTAATTCTTTAGGCATTTCAAACCTTTCAGGAACCAACGCATGGAACTCTCTCTGTTCCTCGATACCTCTCCCCGCGTTCCACGAAGGCAGCATTTCTCCTGCTTGAGATAAAAATGAGCTCTCCACTCGATTTCCTTCCGGGTCCCTCACATCTTCGTTGGGAGACCCGATCGAGTCAGCAAGAAAGGAGCTTGCTCCAACCGGCTGGGGAGGCGGAGTCCGCATAGCGGGGCTAAGGGTGGTTTCCAAGCCAGGGGAGACCGAATCTCCTAACTCGCCGGACATCCCAACTGGCGGCGTCCCGCTTTCAAATGCAACACTCTGAGGTCGAACGAAGCGGTCAATTGGACCAGGTAAAGAGGGGGTAGCTAGCGGGGCTCTGGCTGCTACTCGCCCTCGTCGTTTAGGCATTGTAAGAACAAAGGTAAAGCGCGACTTGCAGCGCCTCAATGGACTGCGGCCATCTTGGATCCACTTCCCTTTCCTCATATCTTAAAGGTTCAAATGTTTGTTTGTTTATGTATGTATGTATGTATTTATTTATTTATAGTACATTTCTACCCCACATTTTCCCACACACGCAGGCACAATGTGGCTTACATAGGAGAATTAACAATGAAAATGGTAAGAGACAAGAATAGGCAAGGAAGGGGAAGGTGGCATAAACTGTGTTTTAGGAAATGTATAAAAACATGGGGTTTTTTTAATGGCATCTGCCATAATAATTAGTTTTCTGTGTTTATTTATTACATTTGTACCCCGCGCTTTCCCACACATTGCAGCTTACATAGTAAATACAATTACAATCACTAAGTCTTTAAAGGAGAATATTGTAAGTTGTAGTAAACGTAATGAAAGTAGGGGTAGTGAGTAAAGTGAGTTGAACAAGCCAGTGAAAAACAAGGTAGGATAGCAAAAGGAAAGGGATTGGGAAGGGTGAGGAAAGATAAAGGCATTGGATGGATAGGAAAAGATAAGGGCATAAGGAGATTGGGAAATATCATCTGAGGTATGGTAGTCATCAGGACCAAATATTAGGAGGAAGATTTTAAAGTTAAGTAGGGTCAGGCGGATAAGCTGTCTTGAAGAGATGGGTCTTCAGCATTTTCCTAAAGGGTAAATAATCATTGATTGTTCGGATGGATCTTGGCAAAGCGTTCCAAAGTTGGCTGCCCAGGAAGGAGAAACTTATGTTATGATGATAATATTGTATTCTCTTTTTTCATTTAGTTTGTGTACTCTGTTGATTATATTGTATTTTTCTGGGCTATTCCCAGTTTTCTTATTCTGTTATCTGCATTGAACTGACCAGGTATATGAAGAATACAAGCAAATGGTAATGTAATATAATATTTTGGAGGTTTTGTGAAGTTACAGTTTCTTTTATTTGCCAATATTCATCAGTACTCCCCCACTGTACCCTTGCCGAACCTGACTTGATTGCGTGCAAGGCAGACTGTTCCAGGATCAACAAAAGAGAAGGCAATTCAATGGGAGCTAAAACCAAGAACACTGAATGACAGGAAAAATCAGCTTGATTACACTTTTTCAGCTGAGGACCATTTTTATTTATTTTTTCTTAATACTATTGAGAAATGGTAGGGTACACGCATATAAAAAATCTCTGAATCGAAAAGCTCTCCCAAACATTCCTTACAAAGCGACAGAAAGAAAGACCTTGTTTCACATGGAGAATCTGTACTGTTAAACTCAAAAATAGAGCTGTACTTTCATCCATTGCAAAGAAATTCATAGAACAGTGCATCACTTGCCCCTGCAGCTAGTTAGATTGCAAAGTATAGGGACAGGTACAGCAGGATTTCTCATTTGTTCTCCAAGAAATATCATTTATTAGACTTAAAAAAAAACAATAAAACATTAATAAAAATTTGACCGGCAGGGCGGCTCATGAATTTAGAGCGCTCTTCGGGGTGAATTCCTTTAACCGGTGATACCCGAGAAAGGGTTTTGAAGAATGTATTATCTCCTGAGGACACCATATGGTGAAACACGACGTGTAGAGACTAGGATCTAAATCTGGTGAGAACTTCACTCAGCTGAAGTGAGGATCATTTGTTGATTGAATTTCAACTGCTTTCAAATACTGTATTTGGAATAATGCATGTTGGGAACAGCAGAGATTGATTAAACTGCATCCAGGAGGAAGGAAGGCTCACTTTTTATGAGTGCACCAGCCTTTTGTGAAGCAAAGCTGCTATTGCAGTCACGATAATGGGTTGCATTTTAGTGTGGACAAGCTGCATTGTTTATCTAGTTTCTAATTGTTACATTTTTTTTATTTGTGTCTTTTGACTATATGATTATCTGTTTCTGTGATTGGTAATAACAATACAAAAACAACCACAAAAGTGGAGAAACTGGATTCGCTAAGAGGATAACAAAATAATTATATTTTTACAAATTCTGGATTATAAGAACGTCACCAGGAACGCACCCTTAAGGTTATACATTTGAAAATGGATGGTTGGAGCTTATATAGTTTTGCACTTCTTTTCTCTATCTGTGTTTTTCTGTCCATTAATTGAGAGTTGATTGTCTTGCAGGGGAACCTGAGAAAGAGCTGAATCCCAAGAAGAAGATGTGGGAGCAAATCCAGCCTGACCTCCACACTAATGACGAGTGCATTGCTACCTACAAAGGCGTACCATTTGAGGTGGAGGGGAAAGGGGTTTGCAAGGCACAGACTATGTCCAAAAGCGGAATTAAATAAAACTGTTTTATTCTGTCATTACAGACAACTGTTTTGGACGAATTATGCTAAAAATATAGCGAGCACAATAAATATAGATCTTCCTTTCAGTCACATTCATTTCTGTTGCCCCCTCTTTTCAAAGCATTTATATTTATCTCGGTAACACTTTTGCAACTCTTTGATACTGATTTGTTGGCAATTGGGCTAGCTTGCTGGTGGTTCGTCGGAGCCGGCATTCCTTTTTCCATTATCGGCTGAGGCCGGCCATCTCTTAACCACGCCCTCATCCTGCCTTCAGTACACTGTCGACACGCCCCCTTGAACTTTGGCCAGCCCTACGACGGAAAGCAGTTGAAGCTGGCCAAAATCGGCTTTCGATTATACCGATTTGGCCGGGCTTAGGAGAAGGCCGGCCATCTCCCGATTTGTGTTGGAAGATGGCCGCCCTTCTCTTTCGAAAATAAGCAGGTTAGACTCTAGAGGGGCCTTTTAGAAAGAATGCCGTAGTCAGAATTGGTAAACCAAATAATACAATATATAATCCCCCACTGTACCACTGGTAGCAGTCAAACAATAAATAATACAAACCAGGGTTGTTAGAACTTTGCTAAGAAAATCAGGAAAACGTGGTAGAATATAGGTAGCTTTATGTGACCTCTTATAAACAAGACGTGTTATAAATATTTGTGTGAAAAGGAGAAATTCTCAGAGGTAAGACTCACCCAAGCGGGATGCCCACTCAAGGTTTATGGCTATCCCTAGAGGGTGGATGGGTTTCTCTATCATTGAAAATCTCCCATGTGTTTAAATAAACCACAATGAGCAGACCAGTGCTCACAATACATAAACATGATAATCACCACTAAAACAAATTAATTGTTTACCTATAAAGAAAGCAAAGCCAATTTTTAGAAACATATATATAAACTCTCCCATACACGTGTGCACTTACATCAGCATTCACCAACATTCACTCCTTCTAAAGCTGTATACTACTTTTTCATATTATAATGGCACATTCATTACTATATGATCACATTCATTTTACTGCAGGACAAGAAAAATATATATGAAGGATGTTACATTTATGCTCATATGTGTATCAAAAATAATTGTCCCTGCAGTATAAATAGTCAGTATCTAGTCAGAATTGGGGCATCCCACTGATAACTTCAAAAAATACCATCCATCTCACAGCCATTTTTGAACAGGAAAAATGTGGTTTCCTGTTCAAAAATACTTGAGAAAATCCGAAATGAACAGCCGTTTTCCAAAATAAAACATCCAAATTACGAACGCTAAAAAACCAGGGAGAAGAATGGCAGCATTTATCCAAAAATGGTCACACGTCCCTTCAGAGCAGAGGGGCAGCCTAGTGGTCAGTGCAGTACACTTTAATCCAGGGCACCCAGGTTCATATTCCACAGCAATTCTGTTATTTTAAATGGTGAGCCCTCCAGAGATGGGGAAATGTCTATTGTACCTGAATGTGCACCACCTCAGTAGCCCCCAGGCTTGTAGGTGTCTCCAATATTTAGATACAGTAAGTATATCTCTGTTTCTGGGGGGCTCACAATTTAGAGATAAAGAAAGAGAACTGAAGTTGGATTTGAACCTGATTCCCCTGGTTTACAGTCCACTGCATTGACCACTAGACTACCCTTCAGACCTGCTTGCTACTGTGTTCAGAATGTCCATGTTCTCAGGGAGCCTAGTTTCCCTTTCCTGTGTCACTCTCAGGGGTGAAGGAGGGGGACAGTATATCTTTGTAAAATGGCCGTTCTTGCCATCCTTACAGACGTGTGCTCCTGCATGTATTTTAGAAAACCACACTTCAGTAAAAGGGACCCTTAATGTGAGCTGAACATGCTGTTTGCAGACATAAAAGACATTTTTAATTTTTCCTTCTATTGTTCCGAACTGAAAGCGGGTGATCATTCCTCAAATAGGTTAGTTTATTCAAACTTAAGTACCTCATAACCATTTTGTCTTACAAAGTTCATAATCTTATTCATGATTATTGTTCTCTCTTGTGGGAGTGAATTTTCCTGAAAGTCTTTGAAAAGGTACCGATGATGCACAGAGTCAAGCAGAGCAATCAGTGCCTCCGAGGCTGTCTGCAAGTATTCTTCTTCTTTGAATCCTGCCTCTCTCACCTTATCCCCATGGCTAAAGATGATGGCAGTGAACCTCTTCCAGTCAGAACCAAGGAGATTCTGTTTTGAAAAAAAAAAAGTATGTTCTATTTTATTTATTTAAATGTCTTATATACTGCCTACAAACATGAACGCTATCAAAGCAGTGGTCATTCAGGTACAGTAATTCTCTATTTCATCTCACTGGTTTCATACATATGGCAAATATGGATTAAACAAGAATAATAATGGAAAAGATGAGCCCATATTAATGGTAACTGAATTCCATTACCTTGGGCCAAAGCAAAGGTAGTACTAACATCATAGGGACAATATATTTTCCATTGGCAAGCAAATTTGGCATCTGTCATGACACAGATTTTTAACTGTAGCTCTACCTGAAGAGAGGCTAATTAAAAACAATCTGAAGTCTGTTTAAACATGTATGCCTCCTCCCCCACCCCCCCCCCCCCCCCACCCCAATAAATAGAAACGGCTTCAGGTACAGGTTTGAAATTTTAGGGTTTAGGCAGGGATGAGTTTCTTGTCCATGTGGGGATTGGGTGTGGGAAAGGAAAGTGACTGAGATTGAGTGGGATGAAATACAGCGGCATACACTGCCTTGTAAAAGTCTTCACACCCTTGTACATCTTTCACAATATGCTATGTAGAATGCATTAAAGCAGGGGCATAGCCATGGGTGGGCCTGGGCCCGGGCACACCCAGTTTGGACTCAGGCCGCCCAGCAGCAGGTGCACTTTGACAGCACCAGCATGGAGGGAACTGGCAGAGCTTCCACAGTCCTACGTCACTCTTCAGTGGTTCTCGGTCTGCGGCAGCATTTCCTATATGCTACCTGCTGCTAACCCTTAAGCCTCCCTCCTGCCACGTCTTGCCCTCCTTTGTCACAACTTCCTATTTCTCTGTCTGCTTGGGACGCAGCAGAGGGGAGGCTTCCAGGTTAGGGGAAGGCAGTGTATGGGAATCATTGCCAGGCACCAGTTAAAGGAAGATGGAGAGTTGTGCGGTGGGTGGCGTGAGGGAAGGAATGAAGGAGAGATACTGTACAGGGGGGGAGAGGGAGAATTGTTGAATATGCGGTGGAAGGGAGAGATACAGCAAAGGGATGGAGAGGAGGGAGAAATACTGCATGGAGAGGGGAAAGGAGCGAGAAAGGAAGAAATGTTGGACATAAGGGTGAAGGGGAGGGACAGATGGTGCATGAGAGAAGAAGATGAAAATTTGATAGGTAGCTGAAAAGTAAAAAGGAGAAGGGTGAGAAAGAGGGTAAAATTTAAGTTGACAGGCAGAAAAGGAAAAAAAAAAGAGCGTATTCTATAAGCGGTGCCTAGATTTAGGTTGATTTCCTAGTGCCTAAAACTACACAGTTCCATTTACACTAACGAATGCATGGCATAAATCTCGGTGTATAGATTTAATAAACTAACACGGGTTAAATGTTTTAATTATTGGTCAATCTAGTTATCTATCACTTTATTATGACCTAATCACGTTTTATCCAAATCAATACTAAATATTATTACAAACACATTACTCTATTCAAATCAAACATAATCACTGGTTAATATTTCACAAACTACTTATACACTGACTGTGTTCTATTCCATCCCCCCTGATACTCAATATAGTTCTTCAAATGTTCATGACCTATTAGAAATATCAGATGACTTATCTTATCTTCGTTCCAAACGACGAAATGTTAAATGTTCCATCATAAAGTTCATAAATGAGTATCAATCACTAGTCCATTGATAAATAGAAAGAAGAATCCAAAATAGAAGTTCACAACATCTCCGGGGTGGGTCAATCTTCTACTGAAGCAAATGACTCCACTCAAACCGGATCCTTATATCAAATTTCCTTCACAGCGATTTTCAGTTTCAATCCACATTCATACATATATCCACAAATCTCAACACAGGCCGTGTTTCATTATAACTTCTTCAGGAGATCCAGCCACATCAGAGTACTGGGCTCACAACAATCTAATCGTGACGTTTCACGCTATCAGAAGGGATTTCCTGTTGTGATTCTTCTTTCTATTTATCAACGGACTAGTGATTGATACTCATTTATGAACTTTATGATGGAACATTTAACATTTCGTCGTTTGGAACGAAGATAAGATAAGTCATCTGATATTTCTAATAGGTCATGAACATTTGAAGAACTATATTGAGTATCAGGGGGGATGGAATAGAACACAGTCAGTGTATAAGTAGTTTGTGAAATATTAACCAGTGATTATGTTTGATTTGAATAAAGTAATGTGTTTGTAATAATATTTAGTATTGATTTGGATAAAAGGTGATTAGGTCATAATAAAGTGATATGTGTGTAGATTTAGGCGCAGATGGCTATATTCTATAACAGTGTATGTAAATTTCAGAACGCCCATGAAATTCCCATTTCCCCACCCATAACCATGCCGCTTTTTGCCTGTATGCATTAAGAGTTAAATGCACTATGTTGCAGAATATGCTTAGCGAATTGTGCACATAAAGTCTAATTATTGCCAATTAGTGCTCATTATTGCTTGTTAAGTGCTGTTATCAATGCTAATTAACTTGTTAAGCCAATTAAGATATGTGGCTGTTATAGAATATGCCTGGAATTTGGCCCAGATCTCTAGGTGCGTTATATAGAATCTGGGGGGAAATGTCCAGACAATAAAGATAGAAAAAAGCATTTTATTTTGAATATTTTAAGTGGAATATGTTAGCTTTAGGAAATGTGCAAAGCAAATGTCTTTGTGTTGAGTTCAGCAGAAAGGAAATGCATTTCTGTTTTTTTTTTCTAAATATTTTTATTTATAATTGATTATCCCTTGTTCTGTATTTGGTGAGTGTCTGTTGGTGTGATAGTAATGGCAGATGGGGAAATTGTAGGGGGAGGCAGGGAGGATAAGGGATCGGGGATAGGAGCTCTCCTATATTTTTTATTTTATGACCTGGGCCCTAGCATGTCTAACACTGGTCCTGACCCTTGCTGTATAGCTAATGGGGATCCCCAATCATCCCCAGCTGAGGACCTCTTCCAAAGATGGCCAAAACTCTCTTCTACCAAGCTCTGTAGTCGGCAACAGCATCCTTGAACCACCAACAACATGCTTATGTGTGAGGTGCTGGCATTAGTGACTGATGACATTGCTGCTGCTGTCTGCCAAGCTTGGTAAAAGGGAATTCTGGCCACCTTCAGAGAAAGTCTTCAGCTGACAGAGCTTGAGAGATCCTCATTAGCTAAAGTATTTGTACTCTGAGGTGGGGGTAGGGAGGGGCAGAGAAAATGTTTGCCCCACCCACTTTGGGTTCAGGCCCACCCAAAATTGGCTATCTGGCTATGCCACTGCATTCAAGTAAGATTTTGTTTCACTGATCTACACTTTTGAGTTCTAAGAACAATTGAAGAACTATTCAAGAAGTAGTTAAAGTTTGTTGATTGCATGTCTTTATACCCTTTGTCATTGCAAATCCAGAGAAGCTTCATTTCTAAAAACTGCTGTAACAAGCTTCATAATAAGTTGGAGCTGATCTGTGTCCTCCCATAGTAACTGAGCTGATTTTAATACCCCTGGATGAAAAATCAAGCGGTTTCTCTTCTCTAAAGTGAGTTTGAAGCAAAGGTCTAAACATGTTAGACATGTGAAAGATGGCACCAGAACTCAGGATAAAGTTACTAAAAAAATACAGATTACGGGGAGGCTCTAAGAAACTTTCAGTGCTATGAATATCCCTTGGGAAACGTCTAGTCCATCATTGCAAAGTGGAAACAGCGTGGTACCACCAAGACACTGCTTTGACTAGGCTGTCCCTCTGTGGCTGACAGGTTGCCATGGTTAGGGAAACTGAGGTTACTAGAAGGCCTAAAATGTCTTTAAATGAACTACAGTCTGCCTGAGAGAATGTTGACCATTCCAAAATTTCAAGATTACTCCACGGATATGACATGGAGGAAGCCATTACTGAAGAAAAGCCATATGAAGTGCCACATATTTTACAAAGAAACACCTGGGAGATATTGGGCACATGTAGGAAAAGGTTTTGTGGTCTGATGAGACTGAAGTGGAACTTTTTGGTCTCAATATTAAACAATATGTTGGGTGTAAAACAAACACTGTATATTACCCTGCTAACTACATCCCTACAGTAAGGCTTGGTGGTGGCAGCAGCATTATGTTGTGGGGATGCAATCTAGCCTAAAGACAGGAAGGCTCGTAAAAATCAAGGGACTGATGGAGGTGATGAAGTACAAACAGATACTAGAAGAAAACATGCTATAGACTAGGGACTGGGGAGAAACACTTTTCAGCAGATCAAAAGTCCGACACACAAAACAAATGAAAAAAGTAGCTCAGCAAGAAGAAAGTGAATGTTCTTGAGTGCTCCAGATCTGAATATTATAGAAAATCTGGCCAAGACTTGAGAACTGTAGTTCACAGACAATCCCCAGCTAA
This sequence comes from Microcaecilia unicolor, assembly GCF_901765095.1. Lineage (NCBI taxonomy): Eukaryota > Metazoa > Chordata > Amphibia > Gymnophiona > Siphonopidae > Microcaecilia > Microcaecilia unicolor. The sequence goes on from NC_044032.1 coordinate 429,444,108, forward strand.
CTTGAAATTGCTTGAGCTATTCTGCTAAGGGAAATGGGCAGCAACTGTTCCATCCCACTGTTCACAGTTGACAGACACTTACCCTAAATGACTCAAGGCTGTTATTGCTGCAAAAGGGGCTTCAACCAAGTATTTATTTATTTATTTGTACTTCTTTTATTTATTGGAGTTTATTACCGCCTTTATGAAGAATTCAAGGATGCAGTCAAGACTTTTTGGTAATTTCTATAATTGTTCTTTGACAGTGAACGTGTAGAGTTTGCAGTGCAAGTCAGTAAAACAAACTTCTCTTTTTAATGCATTCTGTACTGCATTTGTTTAGACATCAGAATGTGAAAAGTGTATAAGGGTGTGATGATTATAAAGCAATCTATAGAAGAAATTGTTAGCTGTTAATAGATCTAAATCCATTTATAACACAGCTTCTAAAGAGTTACAGAAACATATTTATTTTGTGTTTATTGATTGATTTTTGTATTACTTCCCCCATTAAATAAAATTCCCATTGTAGTGTGCATTTATTTATTACATACTTACATGGTGGTGCCAAGGAGATGTACAATTTTTAAAAAATGTCAATAAAAATACTTTCATAAACAAAAACCTGTCCCCACCTGCCAATTCCTCTGTACCAATCACATTGCCATACGCAACGGAATACATCTTACTTGAGATCCCTGTGTTAAAACCCAACTTGTCCTGCCCACAAAGCCACCTGTCACTACAAGATATCTGCTACATCACAAATCCACTAAATGCCATTCCCTCTCAGGGAAAAGGCAGTAAGAGCTCATTCCATAAAGAAAAGTTGCTACTGAAAAAAAAACAAACCCTCTTGCTCTTAGCTGACTTCTGCTTACCTCTGGAGGCAACAGAAAGCTGATCTCTCTGACACTGAATGTATGAAACAAGTTTGGCCTTAAAGGATACAACAATAAAACATCAGCAATACCTACATTATTTGCAAATCTAACTTATGCATATTATTAGGAATATTCTGAAATCGAGACTTACTGTGTTATAAGAACTGGGTTGAAAAACAGTGGTCTATCCTTAGTTTAATTCTTTGACAGCCAGAATGGTTAAGGAAAGAAAAGTTCTGGAATATTTCAGTTATTTCTCTTTGGGAAAATGAGCAGTTTAATGCATTTTATTTCAACTGCCAACATCATTTTTCCTTCTTTTCTTTAGTAGTTATCTAGTATTGCCACGTTACTAAATTTTGTATTGTGGGGTCAATGAGCTGCTCAATTATGAGAGGAAGAATGATTATAACTGGCAGGAGGCTATTGTGATTTTGAGTGCTTCAGGGTGTTGGAGGGTTTGATGTGCTCTGGGTACAATTAGTTCCACTATAAATGGTGCTCAGAATTTGCAGTCATCTCAAGACCCCCACCAGCTGCCCTGCCCCATTTATTTGTGGTTAATGAAATCATTGCATTTGGGATACTAGGAAAAGTATTTAAAAAAAAAAACCCCAGCCAACCATTACATCAACTTTGAGCAACACTTTTAATCATGAAAAAGAACTGGCCTAGTGATGCTTTTCATTTAACTGTTACCCCTCTGCTTTCTCATTAAGGGATCCTTTCACTAAGCCATGGCAAAAAGTGGCCTGCAGTAGTGTGGGTGCATGTTTTTGGCTTGCATCGAGCCAGTTTTTATTGCGTCTGGGGAAAAAGGATTTTTTTTCAATGGGTCGGGAAAAGGGCCTGCGGTAAAACTGAAATCAGCGCACACCTATTTACTGCCTGAGTCCTTAATGCCACCCATTGCTCTAGCACTAAGGGATCTGCCGATTAATGCCGGAAACATTGAGCGTGGTAGTGAATTTTAAAAATAATTTGCCCCGGCGGTATAGGCGCATGCCAAATCTGAAATTACTGCCAGGGGGTGTGCTAGCCTTTGTAAAAGGGCCCCTGAATGTAATAACTGAGGCGGTCATTTTTGAACAGGTGAGTGTAAGACAGAGGAGTTGTTTGAAGACCTTACTGAGCTGTGGTCTCCCATCCAGAGCTGACTGTATGCATATTGTCGCCCCTAAGTTGTAACATTTAAGAGCCCCCTTCTCTTTGATTAAGAGGGAAGTAAATTTTAGATTTAATCATTTTCCTTGCTAGTGAAGTGTTCAAACATTGAGTGAAGAGTGTATCCATTTGTGAAAAGAAAGTGTTTTGTCAAATACGACACCTAGAATTTTGACAAACTCTTTGAGAGGGGATATCGATTCCATGAATGCAATGTATGACAGATGGGGTTGAATGGGAGGACAAAATGATTACATCAGATTTAGAGGGGTTTAGCTTCATGTGATTTGCCACCAATCCACTGTCTTATGAAATTTGACAGAAATCATGGTCATAGAATGAGGAGAGTGGGAGTCCAGTGCTGTGAAAATTTGTATGTCATCATTGTACATGAATAAAGAGAGTTTGAGAGACTGGATTAATAGGGCAAGCACAGAGAGGAAACATTAAAGCGTATTGGTCCAAGGATTGAACCCTTAAGAATGCCAGAGATAAGCAGCTTAGGGTCAGAGGAAGCAGAAGAGCGATGAACTAAGAAAGATCTGTTCGTGAGGTATGACTAGAACCAAGAAAGTGCAGTACCACACATCGTGCTGCAGGAGGAGGGAGTGGTTCACCAGGTGAAGGCTACAGGTAAACCAAATGTAACAAGGAGAGCATCTCGACCAGTATTCAGAATGAGTCTGATGCCATTTGTGAGCAAGAGGAGAGAATGTTCTATAGAATGGTGGCAATGAAAGCCTGATTGTTGAGGGTAGAGAGTGTTTGTTTTGTTGAGAAGTCCACTAATCCTTCAGCCACAAGTTTTTCTACCACCTTCAAGATAAAGGGAGTTGGGAGGTGATGTGGAAATTTAGAGGAGAGATCACCTTTAGGATCTTTACTTTGAGGGCAGATGCTGCTTTCCAAGCATCAGGGAAGATTCTGAGGGATAGACTTGTGGTTACCTTAGAACATAAGAACAAAAATTTAGCCATACTGGGTCAGACCAAAGGTCCATCCAGCCCAGTATCCTGCTTCCAACAGTGGCCAATCCAGGTCACAAGTACCTGACAGAAACTCAAGTAGTAGCAACATTCTATGCTACCAATCTCAGGGCAAGCAGTGGCTTCCCCCATCTCAATAACAGACTATGGACTTTTCCTCCAGGAACTTGTCCAAACCTTTTTTAAACACAGATACGCTAACTTCTGTTACTACATCCTCTGGCAGCGAGTAAAACTTGGTGTAAATGCCATCACCTAAATTAGGTGCAGACCGGATGTATTCTATAACAATGAGCATAGATTTTATAAATGCCCATGATCCATTCATTCCATACTCATGGCCACACCCCATTTTGAACTATGTGACTTTATAATTTACGCGCATCACATTATAGAATATGATTGGACAGTTGTACACACAAATTCTAATTAATGCCAATTAGTGTTAATTGCTTGTTAATTGGTAATTATCTACCCCGATTGGCTTAACTAATTAAGTTGCACTGCAAATCCAGAATATGACTGGATTTGCGCACGCAACTTAGTTTGCGCTATATAGAATCCAGGGGATAGTGGTTTGTGCTATATTATGTAATATTACTGTGATTGTATTAAACTGGGATTGTAAGTTTTATATGTTGTAAACAACAATAAACAACAATGGACCCCTTTGGGGGAAATACTGCGGTATATAAGAAATGTATTGATATTAGTGCAAGCTAAATGATAAAGATGTCCATTATTTTCCTATGGGCATCGTATTATTTAGCATACACTAGTCATTAGCGTGCACTAAATCTGTTAGCACACCTTAGAAAAAGGACCCTATAGTGTGCTAATGCAAAGGGGGCATACACATGGGCAGATAATGGGTGAGATATCGGTGGGGCTACCAGTTACACACATTACAGGATATTGTAAATTACACACAGCCCTGCTGAATTCAGGCGCCTGCAGTTATGCCAGATCAGTGGCTACTTTAACTGTTAGTCATGCTGATACCAGATTATGCTAGTAGGATCATACCAAGCCAGAATCGCACCCTGTATGACATGCCCCCTATGCCCACTCCCTTCTTACTGTACCGTGTTGAGTCATTGTATTGTGTGGTAATCATTGTCTGAAACCTGTGTGTCTCCTTGAATAAAGGACTTTATACAGTGGATCACCCAGCTTGTCATATACATATTGATAACACACGGTTTACAAAACCACAAAATACATAAAGCCAATAAAACATAAATAAAACAAACAGCCTGCAGAAAAGTAATCACTCCATCTACACCTGCTCAGAAATCATGTAACAAGCACAGGTATTGACAACATTAAGATCACCTTCACTATTTCAAAGGGGTAGCTGTGGAACAAAAATGACAAGAGGAAGGTGACAGCTTATAGACTAAGCAATTTATTGAGGCCTGAACTTTCAAGGGCCAGAGTCTGATAAAGTGAATGCTGGTCCTTGACTGCTCATGCTTTAATAAATGGATTAGTCTGAAAGGTGCTAACTGCCTCTTCACCACTGAAATTACTGTTGTCAGTCTGAACAGAATGTCAACATCTGCTCAGGCATACAGACAGAATTTCCTTTTCAACCTTCCAGAGAAGGGGTTAAGCACACTGGTAAGGGAGTATGGGGAAGTCGGTTGGCACAGCCTTTATGTTTCAAGTACCTGTTCTGTGGTTAAATGGAGGGTTTTGGTTTTAGTGTTGTCAGCAAGAAAAGAAACAGGTTTTGTTATTGATTGTTACCTCAGCCAGCTGCACTATGTGGCAGCGTTCCTCCTCACAGAGTGGCAAGTCAGCTCTCAGAACAAGCAGCGCCATATGGAGCCCCTCCTGAAAATGTTGCACCAGCGCCTCTCTGATAGTCCTGGCCACTGCCTTCTTGCCTAGGCTGCTGTGTGGAAAGCCTGGTGTATCTACCACATGCACTTGCAGGCACAGCTCCTTACCCAGCCGGCGCCCAAAGTTTTGCATACGGCAACGGCAGGAACGGCACACCTGGGTCACAGAGCGTGCAGAGAGATGACTGTCAAATTCAATGCTGCCCAGTAGACTGTTTCCCACTGCACTCTTCCCACTCTGTGTCCTTCCCAGTAAGAGGAGGTTGATGGTGATTTCATTGTCCTTGGACATTCTTGTCTTTTATGATCTCAGATCCTGCATATGAAGTTTAAGAGATGTAAATATAATTTCAATACATATCCACTGGCACAGTAACTCAACAATACAAGAAATATATTGCAGTGTAAGCCAACTATGGAAATCATTTCTGGAAAAGAGTGGGAAGAAGGGAATTCCTGTTCTGAGAGCTGAAGGCTTTTGTGGATAAGTATAGTATGAAGGAATACAATTTTAATTACATTTTAAATTATTTAAGGGTCCTTTTACTAAGGTGTGCTAATGGATTTAGCATGTGCTAAATGATAAGACGCCCATATGAATATAATTGGTGTCTTATTATTTAGCATGTGCTAAATCCATTAGCACACCTTAGTAAAAGGACCCCGTCAGATTTTCAGAATATCCACAATGAATATGCATGATCTTGATTTGCATACACTGCCTCTATTATATGCAGATCTCTTTCATGCATACTCCATTTTGGATATCCTGAAATCCTGACTGGCAAGGGATACCAGCGACAGAACGTAATCAAAGACCGTAACTGGACATATCTTAATCCTTCCTCTCCCTCTCTAAGTTCCCCCCAATGGTCTTTACCACACATGTACCTCAGTATCACCTTGTTCATACCGGAATCGGCTAATGCCGTTTACGGTACTATGTAAGCAACATTGAGCCTGCAAAAAGGTGGGAAAATGTGGGATACAAATGTAACAAATGAATAAATAAAATATGAATTATCCTTAATGGGGGTTTAATTTTATTAATGGGTTCTTAAACTAAAATTTAGTATGTGCTATCTGCCACAGGTCCCATTTTATGTCTGTGGGCCCTGCTGCAGATAACATACGCTAATCTTTAGGAAAAGACCCCTTAAATGAACTTACATTGTTATAAGTGGCTAAAAAAAAACCCCAAACAGCTGATTTTACACAATGACCCTATTTTATTCATATTTTACTCATCTCGAAAGCCTCCTGGTGAGAGACAGCATAAATCATATTCTAGGTTCACTCCTAATCAGTTCAAATCAAAAAGCACTAAAAAATGGCAAAGGAATGACTTTTTTTTAAACTGCAGTTTTCAACATCCATGTTAAAATCAACATTAAAGAAAAGAAAGAATAACATTTAGTCGCAAATAAACCTCCCTGTTTACTAAGCCACGTGGCAAAGCAGACACAGCCCATTCAAAGTAAATGGGCTTATAACACACCAATATGCAAAGTACATATACATAAGTACATAAGTATTGCCATACTGGAAAAGACCAAAGGTCCATCAAGCCCAGCATCCTGTTTCCAACAGTGGCCAATCCAGATCACAAATACCTGGTAAGATCCCAAAAAGTACCAAACATTTTATACTGCTTATCCCAGAAATAGTGGATTTTCCCCAAGTCCATTTAATAACGGTCTATGGACTTTTCCTTTAGGAAGCCATCCAAACCTTTTTTAAACTCCGCTAAGCTAACCGCCTTTACCACATTCTCTGGCAACGAATTCCATAGTTTTAAATTGACTACATTGTAGCTTCATCGCATGCCCCCTAGTCCTTCACATCTACCCATTCAACTGCACTTATTATTTTATAGACCTCTATCATATCTCCCCTCAGCCGCCTTTTCTCCAAGGATGCACCTAGGCAAAGTTTGGGTGGTACAAGCAAATATATGCATGGTTTATAGAAAACTATAATTTATTTCTTTATAAAATTTGTATACAGTTTTAGTGAAAAAATCTATTTAAACAGAAGCAGTTTACATTCAGTTATAAAATATAATAAAAGTAGGCGTGAAGATATTAAAGAGCAGTCAAGAGAACATGAATTGAGGTTGCATGGTGATAGACTCAGGAGTAATGTCAGAAACGTTTTTTGCACGGAGAGGTTGGTTGATGCCTGGAATGCCCTCCTGAGGGAGGTGGTGGAGAAAAAAATGGTGGCTAAATTCAAAAAGGTGTGAGATGAACACAGAGGATCTCTAATTAGAAAATGAATGGTATAAAAAACAAAACTTGGGTTGCATATGTGTTTGCATGTTAAATAGTGCTTAGATGGCAACTCTGTATCAACTAAGGCCAGTGCTAGGCTGGCTTGTACAGTCTGAGTCCCACATGTGGCAATCCAGTTTAGGATAGGCTGGAGAGAGCTTCAACAGAAACTTCAGTAATTTGGAATGTGAGGACAGTACTGGGCAGACTTTTACAGTCTGTGTCCCACAAATGACAAGACGGATTTGGATAGACTGGAGTTGGCTTTGACGACAGTTCCAGTAGTTGGAACATATGGACAGAGCTGGGTGGACTTCTACAGTCTATGTCCCAGAAACATCAAAGAAAGACTAGGATCAAGTATATAATTTCACATTCATTGTTGATTTAATCTTGAATTGATGACTGTGACTGTTGGGCAGAGTGGATGGACCATTCAGGTCTTTATCTGCCATCACTTACTACGTTACTATGTAAGAAACACAATTACTTAAGTACATATTTATGCATGTTCTTACAAAACATAGATGCATTTATTTGTACCAGCTACAAGGCAGGTGTAAGTGCTCAAGTCTTTAATGAAGGCATGCTTTCAGCCACTTGTGCTAGCCTAGTAGTTTATAAAGAACACTTGCCCCAAAATTCTATATATTGTGCCTTAAGTTGTGCATCATAATTTGGCCGCATGGCCAATTAGCTGTACTAATTGGCTTTAATTAGAATTTACACGCACAGCTTTCTAGGTATATTCTATAACATGGTGTGCGTAAATTCTAATGCACGCAGCTGAAAAGAGGGTGTGGCCATGGGCATGGAATGGGTGGGTCATGGGCGTTTCAAAAAACTATGTGCACTATTATGGAATACACCCGATCTGCACCTAAGTTAGGCGCAGGTATTTAGGCCTGATTTTAGGTGGCTTAAATGGGTGCGACAAAGTTTCAGTCACAAGAACAGCACGTGAGCCTGTTCTATAATCTACGCCTAACTTTAGGCAACGGGTATAGTTTATAGGATTGCAGTAAGCGTGAGTTTTTTTTTGTGCCAGTTATAGAATTTGGTCCTAGGGGCTTACTTTCCTTTATAAAAGAGGCTTGAAATTGGTGCACTTTTGTTGACTTACAGTAGACAATTTGTTACAAAATTACCCTTCACAAGGGAACTAATAGGACAATTGCATACTTTTTATTTTAAAAGAAAAAATATCATTACAAAATCATGATACATTTTTTTTCTTATTTTATGCAGAAGGAAACTTTTCTGTACTTGAATCCTTCTAGAACAGGGATTCTCAATCCAGTAACAGGGACACACCTAGCCAGTCAGGTTTTCAGGATATCCTCAATGAATATGCATGAGATAAATTTGCGTGCACTAACCTTCACTGTATGTACATCTAACTCAAGCATATTCATTGTAGGTATCCTGAAAACCTGACTGGCTAGATGTGTCACAAGAATTGGGTTGAAAAACATTGTTCTAAACTCATAAGGATGCATCTAGTGTTTTGTACTTCTGAAATGATATAGATAAGACAAAGGGACTTTAGGGAACGCAATTAAAAATGATGCAGAGCATACACCAAAAGCTGTAATAGCTGAAATGGAAGGATATAAATATATCTACCCTGCAGGAAAAAAGATATGGGGGAAGGAGGAATATAATAGAAGCATTAAAATACTATAGTGGTATGTTCAATATCCTATAAGTGATTTTTTTCAGCAGAAAGAATATTCTAGAACAGTGGTAGAAGGGCACACCCACCCAGTCGAGTCTCCATCAAATGTAAATTAATGCACATTAATTGCAAATATGCTTAAAACCTAAATTCTTGGTTGTGTCTCAAGGACTAGGTTGAGAACCCCTGCTCTACAACAGGACTCATGAACAACATCAGAAAATACTTCATCACTGAAAGGGTGATAGATGCATGGAATAAGCTCCCAGGGGAAGATGATGGGAACAAAAACTGTAATATAATTCTATAAAGCATGGAATAAGCACTTATAAAGAAAGGTGGGGAAAGCCAGAAATTAGCTTGGGTCTGTAGCACTGCACCAGGAATGAAGTTGGACAAATTTAGGGGTCCTTTTACTAAGGTGTGCTAATGGATTTAGCACAAGCTAATGATTAACATTCACTAAATGATAAGATGCCCATTATATTTATGTGGGTGTCTTCATTTAGCATGTGCTAATCATTAGCGCACCTTAGTAAAAGGACCCCTTAATGAACCCTACAATTCTTACCTGTCCTCGTGTTCCATGTTTCTTTGCAAGAATGAGAAAGCAGAAGTGATGAAAAAATAAACTATTGATGTGGGGATGGAACCACACAGGTTTTGTTTTTTTTTTCTCTCTCTCTATCTCAAAAAAAAAAAAAAAAGAAAGAAACAAAAATAACAACAACAACAAAAAACCCTCCACAGCCTGTATAAAAGTTTTGTCAATCAAATGTAGTGAGGCCTTGTTAAACCATGCAAGCTTTTTTTCCAGATAGCTAGAAGTAGGCTTCAGTCTTGTAATATGCGGGTCCTTGTTAATATTAGTCCTGTCAGTGCAGCTAATACCAATATTTGTACAGATGGATATGGTGGTTAAGCAGATTAACACAAGATTGTCTTCTCTTTCATATTAAACTTGTTTGAAATAGTACCATTTCCCGATAACATACATGAAAGCAAATTCTAGGACTAGCATATTGTAATATTGAATTTTATTGGCTACATAACCAAAGCATGAAAAGAGAGGAAGGTTTGAGCACTGGTTTCAATTCATTTCCTTCCGTACATAAAACTTCTTTCAGAGGCATCTGGCATGTGCTGGAGTGGCCTAGTGGTTAGAGTGGTGGACTGTGGTCCTGGGGAACTGGGTTCAATTCCCACTGCAGGCACAAGCAGCTCCTTGTGACTCTGGGCAAGTCACTTAACCCTCCGTTGCCCCAGGTACAAATAAGTACCTGTATATAATATGTAAGCTGCATTGAACCTGCTATGAGTGGGAAAGTGCAGGGTACAAATGTAATAAAAATAAAATCTTAAGTGCTGTTAGATTTAGTCAGTGCTAGGTAAAGTGGAAAAGGTGTCGTCTTCTATCACGGCTGTTGAGCGTTTAGATTAAATTCTTTGAATAACAGTAACCTCCTATCAGCGAATTGTATTATCTGGAAAATGTAATGTTTCGTCAGTATACATGAACAAACTTGTTTTTCAGTACTGTTAAACTTACCCTCCATTTGTCTGACGTTATCAGGTGTTAGACCATTACTCAGTCCTGCTGGATACATCCTTTCAGTTATGTTGTCTCAGAAAAATAGCAGCTCACCTCTTGGTGCATAACTGCTTGTACTAACAGACCCTACTTCAAATCATGAATCCAGCTATAGTATCTATGAAATTCAATATAAAAATCTAGCCACCTTGTCTCAGAAAAACAAGTAGTCTTATTAATCTTATCTTATTAATTAGTCATCTGGATTCTGTTCTCCTCATGATGTTCGCTTTCTTTATGAGCTGAAATATCAGCTTTACCTCAAGTGGATTCATATTTTCTTAGAGGAGGCATATTCTTATCTTCCCTGTATTTGGATGGAACACAGTACTATTGTACACTTCTACAAATGATTTTTCCCATCCAGCTATGGCTCTGCTTATGCCAAAGCCTCCCCGGGTCTCATTGTGATTCGCTTACCTTTCCAGCGCTCCCTCTCTCTACCTTTCTCTTTAGGTTTGTGAGGTGGGACACTGCAGTGTGACCTTTGAGACTCACATGAAGTCGGTTGGTACAACTCACAGACTGGTACAGAGACGCTAGTCTGGTTAATATGTTACGAACATCCTTTATAACAGGGAATTCCACTCAATGGTCTTTGTCCACCTTTTATTTTCCTTCCTAATAGACACCTGACAGCTGTTCAGTTTCTGTGTTAATCAACACTGTTTGGATGTCAGAGCCTGGAAAGCTTAGTGATCTCAAACACTGAAGCTTTGTTACCAAAATGTAAACATATTATGATTCCCTCCCCCCCCCCTCCGTTTTTAGTGCACATGAACTCTGCTCCCACAGCCACTACAGGGCAAGAACGTCTTAGCACCAACATGGAGTGGCGGACTGGCCTAATGGTTAGTGCAGTGGATTGTGGACCTGGGGAGCCAGGTTTGATTCCAGCTGCTGCCTGATGGTCAGCAGCGGGTTGAAAATCCTGGGGAACTAGGTTCAATTCCTTCTGCAACTCTGTTTGACCCTGGGAAGTCACTTCATTGCCCCAGGTTCAATATACAACTTAAATTGTGAACCCATTAGAGACAGTGCAAAGTACTTGTAATAGAAATTGTAAACCACATATTCCCCTTAGGGATCACTTGCAGTATATTAAGTGCTGAAAAAAAAAGTTACTATGAAAGAGAAGATGCAATGCCTATCCAAGAAAATTAACAGAGTGGCTCATAATGTAATTAAACTCTGGAATTCGTTGCCAGAGAATGTGGTAAATGCGGTTAGCTTAGCAGAGTTTAAAAAAAGGTTTGGACGGCTTCCTAAAGGAAAAGTCCATAGACCGTTATTAAATGGACTTGGGGAAAATCCACTATTTCTGGGATAAGCAATCTAAAATGTTTTCTACATTTTTGGGATCTTGCCGGGTATTTGTGACCTGGATTGGCCACTGTTGGAAACAGGATGCTGGGTTCGATGGATCTTTGGTCTTTCCCAGTATGGCAATACTTATGTGCTTATGTAGTGTCCATGCAAACAGCCTTCCTCCTTCTTCAACTGTGCATTGTAATTGGAAACATAAATATGATCATGTAACCCCCTGTATTATGGAGAATTGAATTAGGTTTAAAATCAGATGTCTATTATATAAATGCTACTACAGGACAGTGGTTCTTAACCCAGTTCTCAGGACACATTGCCAGTCAGAATTTCAAGATACTCATAATGAATATGTCTTTTCTTCATGTTCAATTGTGAAGCGCTACGTACGACTGGTAACGCTATAGAATTGTAGTAGTAGTAGTAGAATATGCATGAAAGGGATTTGCATACACAGGCAGTAGTCATGTAAAATTCTCTCATGCATATTTATTATGGATATCCTGAAAACCTGACTGGTTGGGCATTTCCTGTGGACTTGATTGAGAACCCCTGCAATAGGGGTATTCTGCATACCCTGCGCTTGTCTCCAAATGGGATTGCTATGATTATGTGCTTTCTCTGAGACTTGAACTAGATGGCGAGCTTTCACTCGGTTGGATCCCACCTGTGAACCTTGATGCTTTTATTTACTTTTCATTTCACTGTATGGTTTCCTGTTTTGTGCTGTGATCTGCAAAGCAGAATATCAAATGTGAAAAACAAACTGCAATTGTGTTCCATTTTGGAAAACGTGTTTGTAGCAAGTTTAATCAGTAAAATAAGAAAAGCTCGAACACAGTTGCAGTTAGGGATATTTTTATCATTTATTAAGGTAGGGTCTCAACCAAAGAAATAAGCCTTCAACTGTCTCCTATTTTGAATAATCTCTTTTTCCTCTCAGCTCTAACAGAAGGGAATGTCATAGCTGTGGCACCCTCACAGATAAAGCTCTATTATGATGATACGCTTTCTGCAGATTTTTTGGTCCTGGTGCATCCAATAAATAACCCCCCTGAGAGTACAGGGAATGAGTAAGAACATAATCCCTAATTTTATCCCAAATATACTGAGTGGCCAAATTTATAAAACCTTTAAAAACCAATGCCGATACCTTGAATTGGCTCTACTATTGAGTAGGGAGCTAGTGCAATTGAATCAACACATGGTCACATTTCTGCAACACTAAAAGTGGCATAGCCATTGAATTCTAAATTAATTATAGACAGGACAATTCACAATGTGGCAACCCTAACAAGATGGCTTTGCAATAATCCAACCAAAGTAAAAGAAGCACTCTAGCAACTGCTGTCAAATGCACCAGGGAGATAAGGATGTAATTAACAAATCTGAAGAAAGGAGGCATGGAAGATTCTGAGGATATTCTCTTTCAGCAAGGAGCAAAAATCTACCCAAACCATTAGACTATGTCACAGTGTGGTACTAATGACTCCCAAACCAGATTGCATCTAGTTCAAATCCAGTACAGTTTGTTAATTGCTTAACCATAGTGCATTCATTCTAGTAATGGTCAGCTTCAGCCTCATTGTACAAACCAACCTTGCAACAGCTTGAATGTCTGATGAACACAGTGTCTCAAATTACACCCTCCACATAACAGCGGTAACAATATTTGGATGTGTTTGGTGTAAATGTAAAAATGCAAACCTGCTATTCGCATAGCTGACGACAAGGCACCGGATACAAATTGAATAAATATTCTCAGTGACAGTGTATATTTTGAGACCCCAAAGGCTCCACACTATGCCAAGTCCTCTTGCAACTCTGAGCCAGGGAGACGATATGGCAGCAAGCCTAGTAGGGGAAAAGGAAGAGGAGGGAGATTTATTTTATTTTATTTAATGAAGTTTCATATACTGCCATTTGAGCTAATTGGATATCACAATGGTTTACAAAACCCGGTTAAAAACAGAGATAACACAAGGCAGATAACTAGGACCAGGGCAGCTGCTGCCGGGCCCGGGGCAGAATCGTCATTGCTGCCGCTGCCCCCCCCTCCAAAATTGTCATCACCACTGCACATTTTAAAATAAAGTAACAGAGGTTGCCGGGAAAAGTAGCTGGGGGTTCTCAGGTGACCCCGGAACAGTGCAAAGACTTGTGCAAGTGCAGTGAGGTCACTTATAAATTAAAATAAAATTTTAACAATCTTAAAAGAGTTTTCAAGATTTAAAAATAAAGGATTCTAATAAGGAGAGCATGGAAACAAGTGTTCAGGTGTCATTTAAGCCCTGTTTGCTTGCAAAATATGGCATTTTCAAAATGTTTTTTTTGGGAATTCTGTGTTTAAAAAAAAATGAAAATTTTACATAGTTCACATCAAGACACTGCTCTGACCTGAACTGTATTATTATAATCCAAAAATGAGGGCTTTTGAGGTTATTTTTTAACATAAAATAGGGTAATGGAATGTTAGAAAGGGTCTGTGTGTTTATTAGCAGTGTTCTGATTGGCTGCACTAATCAGCAAAGGAACCTGAGTAGAAACAGCTTTTGGGAGAGCATCCGAAGATCATGGAGAAGACAGAAGCACTGTGGAGAATGTCTGTGGTGTGTGAGAACATTAAAGAGTAAAGAACTGGAGTAGTATTTCCTGCAAATAAGCTGTCTGAGAAGAGTGTACTTTCCAGAGAGTTTTAAAAGAAAATATTGAACTCAGAGGAGAGTTCAACTTTAGCAGTCCAAATTGATAACTATTTTAAAGGTAAATTTAAATCTGAGACAAAGAAAATTGTTATTGACAATAACATATACATTTTGTCTCAATTATGTAAGAATTTTCAGATCAGAGAGAGGGGCATAATCGAACGAAAACGTCTATCTCCATGGGCATTTATCTCCGAGAACGAGTCCGTGAAGGGGCGGACCGAACCGTATTTTCGCAAAAAATAGACGTTCATGTGTTATTCAACAATTTGTGAGCTGGGCGTTTTTGGTTTTCAGCGATAATGGAAAATGAAAGCGCCTAGCTCAAAAACGAATAAATCCAAGGCATTTGTTTGTGGGAGGGGCCAGGATTCGTAGTGCACTGGTCCTCCTCACATGCCAGGACACCAACCGGGGCACCCTAGGGGGCACTTTTACAAAAAAAAAAGGTATAACAGCTCCCAGGTGCATAGCACCCTTCCCTTGGGTGTTGAGCCCCCCCAAATCCCCCTCAAAACCCACTGCCCACAAGTCTACACCATTACTATAGCCCTAAGGGGTGAAGGGGGGCACCTACATGTGGGTACAGTGGGTTTCGGGGGGGGGGTTGGACGACTAAGCATTAAGCAGCACAATTGTAACAGGTAGGGGGAGATGGGCCTGGGTCCACCTGCCTGAAGTCCACTGCACCCCCTAACAACTGCTCCAGGGACCTGCATACTGCTGCCAGGGAGGTGGGTATGACATTTGAGGGTGAAAATAAAAAGTTGTGAAACATCATTTTTTGTGGTGGGAGGGGGTTAGTGACCACTGGGGGAGTCAGGGGAGGTCATCCCCGATTCCCTCCGGTGGTAATCTGGTCATTTAGGGCACTTTTTGGGGCCTTATTCGTGAAAAAACAGGGTCCAGGAAAAGTGCCCTAAATTCTAGCTACAAACGCATATGTTTTTTCCATTATCGGCTAAAGGCGCCCATCTCTGTTCGGGTGATAACCATGCACCAGTCCCGCCTTCACCATGCCTCTGACATGCCCCCGTCAACTTTGTACGCTTCCGCGATGGAGTGCAGTTGAAAACGTCCAAGTTCGGCTTTCGATTATACCGTTTTTGTGAGATAAACATCCATCTCCCGATTTAGGTCGGAACTTGGGCATTTTTCTCGTTCGATTATAAGCAGGAGAGTGACTTTAAAAGTCCTGATTTTACAGTTTCCCTCTGGTGCCAAAATTAAGGGGACCTTTTATAGAATGGCGGTAAACCCAACCTGGGCTTACCACTCGCTCTTCCATGACCACTGCCAGCCCAACGTGGCCACTGGCAGTAGTCCCATCCTGAGTACGCACCATTTTTTGCACCTCAATGGCTGGCAGTAAGGGCTCCTTGTTGCATGGCCATGTGGTAAGAGTTCTCTTATCACATGGCCATGTGTGCGCCAAATCAGCATTACTGACTGGCTACCGCATGCCCCAGGCAGTAATTCTGAATTTGGCGCGCGCAAAATATTTTCTATTTTCTTCTGCTTGGTGCTTACCTGGCGGTATATGACAGTGGATGTGCGCTGCATGCCTACTGCCTGGGTAGTGCCTGAGATCTTACCACTAAGTCAATGGGTGGCAGTAATGTCTCAGGCTGAAAATGGACTCGCTGGTTTTTATTTTGCCGCATATCCATTTCCCGGCCCCTTTAAAAAAGGCCATTTTTCCAGGACATGGTTAAAACTGGCCTGGCATGCATCCAGAGGATGTGCTCATGCTGCCACAGGCCACATTTTGCCACAGCTTAGTAAAAGGGCCCCTCATTTAAAAGAATTGCTCTCTCTTCTAAGTGATTGTTTGGAAGAGTGAATAAAGTTTGAATGAGTAATATTGTTAAGAAGAAGAAAAACAGAAGGAACCGATGATTTTCCTCTCCTTGTAGTTAATGTGAAGGAAAGTAAATTAAAAGTTTAATGAGAATAATCAGACAGAATTGTTTTACCCTCATTAAGGGATTTTGTTTTATTAACTAGAGATTCTGACTTTAGCAGTGGCGTTCCTAGGGGGGGGGCGGTGGGTGCGGTCCGCCCCGGGTGCACACCGCTGGGGGGGTGCCGCGTGCCTGTCCACTACGTTCGTTCTGTACTCCCTCCGCCCAGGAACAGGTTACTTCCTGTTCCGGGGCAGAGGGAGCATGGAAACGAACGAAGCGGACAGGCGCACGGCACCCCCCCCCCCCCAGCAACGTGCACCTGGGGGGGGTTTCCTTCGCCGAGGGGGTGTCCTTTTGCCGGGGGAGGGTCGTGCTGCACCCGGAGGGCGGGGCGCATTGGCGATCTGCCCCGGGTGTCAGCCCCCCTATGAACGCCACTGGACTTTAGGTGTCCTGTGATAGACAGGCACATAATTAGTCACACACACACTCTGAAGGGAGGAAGTTTCTTTTCCCCTTTTATTTTTATTTGCAGTTAGGATTTTACGAAGTAGACCAAGTTCAAGCCAACCAAGACAGATGAAGCAATGAACCAAAAGAGCCTGAAAAACAAAGATAAGTAAAGAAAAGTAAATTAATGGACATCGCTTAGGGCCCTGTTTACTAAGCCACGTTGTAGGCACGCTATCTTTTTAGTACGTGCTAAAAATTAACGTGCGCTAATGATAGAGACACCCATTATATTCCTATGGGTGTCTCTAGTGTTATCGTGTGCTAACTTTTAGCGCACGCTAAAAAGTCTACACGCCCATAGCGTGGCTTAGTAAACAGGGCCCTTAGAGTTTTCTAAATTACTTACCCTTACTGTCATACAGAACTTGAAGCCTAACAGAGAAAGAAAATAGTTTAGAAAAATTAAATGGTTCTTGATAAACATGTTTTGAGGAAAGTTCCTTAATAATTATACTTACCTTTTATGCACCCTGTAAGAAAAAGAGAAAGAAATTATTCAAAGGTGAACTTAATTGAATTATCAATTTAGTATTTCTTTGTTTTTGAATACTTTTCACATACAATATTTACCTGAATGTTGATTCTGACTAATTACCCATGAAGGGAAGAAACATATTAGAATTGTAAACACTGGATCCAGTAGGCACTTAAAAGTATTTTTAACTTATTTATTGTACTTTTTAATGTTTTAATAATTTTAAACATTTATAATTAGAAATATTTTAAAATTATAAGTGCAATCCAGAGTGTGGGAGTTACTCCTGAGAAGGCTCGCTTGCGGGCAGGGACGTAGCTAGGTGGGGCCATGGGGGCATGGGCCCCCACAGATTTAGTCCTGGCCCCTTCTACTTTCGACCCCCCTGCTGACCCTCCCCCGCCACTTTCGACCCCTGCCCGCCGCCGCAAGGTACCTTTGCTGGCGGGGGGTCCCCAACCCCCGCCAGCCTTAGTCTTCTTCAGTGCTGGTCTCTGGCGCGTTCGCTGATCTGTGCTGTGAGTCCTGACATCCAGCACAGATCAGCGAATGCGCCGGAGACCGGCGCTGAAGAAAACTAAGTCTGGCGGGGGTTGGGGCCCCCCCGCTAGCAAAGGTACCCTGCGGCATCAGGGGATGGTCGGTGGTAGGGGGAGGTTGGCGGCTGGGGGAGGTGGGCTAAAATGTGCCCCACCACTTTGGCCTCTGGACCCCCCCCTCCCGCCAAGGTCTGGCTACGCCCCTGCTTGCGGGTATTACATCGTACAATTTCCTTTGAGATCCTTGAGAGGATCTTAGAGGTCTCAAAGGTGTGTAAAGGGCTATCTTATTCTTTAAGTACTCTGGCCCATTTTTTCTGAGGGCCTTGAAAATCAGACATAGAAGTTTTAAATTTAGCCCTGTAAGGTACTGGTAGCCAGTGTAGTTTTTGCAGGAAGGGTGTGATGTGGTTACGCCATTTGCAGCTTTATATCAGTCATGCTGCAGCATTCTGAATTAGTTGGAGTTGATACAAACTCTTTTTGGTTTGACCAGTGCACAGGGCATTACAATATTCTAGTCGTGATGTTATCATGGCATGGGCCACTGTGGTCAGACTCGTCTTTTCAATATATGGAGAGCGATTTTATAGCTGCAACACGTGATAGAGACAATTTTTAAAGGTTAAATTTGTGGGATCAGAGTGAGTGATGAGTCTAGCAGTATCCCAAAATTCCTGATCTGTGAATTTAGAGGGAGTTCATACTTCCCAAAAGGTATTTTGAAGTCAGGTATTTGTTCACTTGTGAACTAGAAGTGCAAAAATAAACCCTGTTATTTAAAACACTTCCATTTTAAAATACCAGATTCTGCAATCAGTGAATGCATGGCTGTAGACTTGTTTCCTTCCAATACTTTACTTTAAGGAAAGATTGAGCATGACAGAGATAACTAAAACCACACCAATTAATGCTTTATATGTGTTCTTCCCTTGGGCTATTTGAGGGAGATATCATTGTGGTAATGCTCCAGAATAGGGTAGCGGGATTAGATGTTAAGTGACAGATGCAGGCTAGAGAGTGCTGAACTGATTTATAAGATGAGTGCATTCACCACTGTTGAACAAAATGAAAAGAAAAGGTCTCCTCAAGGTGGCAGCATCAGCCTGTTTCACAGCTCATGAGAAACCATAGTGAAAACAGATTAGTGTAGGCTTAAGGAGGTACTACACTTGTTTTTAATTCATTTCTATTTTTTGCATTTCTACTTTGCCTATATTCCCATAACACTCTGGGCAGTTTACCATGTACTTAACAAATAATGCAATCCATCTGCATTAAAATACAAACCAACACACATCAACTAACTTCACATAATATATTACAAACATTACTCACATAACCTAACTTCATACAATACGTTACAAGAAACTCGGCTTAGCAATCAACCAGTTCCAAAGTGGATTAAAATATTCTCCATGCTATTTAATGTTGTTTGCTTTTAAACATTTTTCTAAATTTACAATAATCTGCCTCAAATCTCAACTGTCTAGGTAGTAAACGTCAACTTCTAGAATCTCCCCCCCCCCCACCCCCAAAAGATCCTTTTTTTTCCATCTCCACAAGTTTTGATTGGGTTACATCCAGCATAATTTCCTGTAAAGAATGCAGGAACTCTCCATGGCTTATTCCAGTTAAGTTTTTTTTCCTCAGAAATAGCAGACAACACCTTAAGTCAGAGATAAAATCTTAAATTTCATTCACACCTGGACTGGCAACCAATGTCACTTTTGCCCAGCAGGGCAAATATGATTATACAATTTCAAACCCAGCAGGCCACCACATTTTGCATTAGTTGTAATAACCTTCTAAACAACTTCTTTGTTCCATCAAGTTACAGTGGTCAAATTTTCCATTATGAGAACCTGTACCACAGAAACAATATACTCTCAAGATAGATACGGGCAAGGATTACAAATTATTTATTTATTTATTTATTGCTCTTGTATCCCACATTTTCCCACCTATTTGCAGGCTCAGTTATACGCAGCTGATCAAAATAGCATTGTACCACATTTCTAATATGCCAGAAACGGCTGCTGACTGGTTAAATCGCTTGTTTGGGGCTATCTACTAATTTTCAGTGGCACTGAACTGATTATGGCCGCTGAAAATTAGTGGTTAGCACTTAAGTGAAAACTGGCTATTTTGGGAGCATTCTGAGGGCAGAGTCAGTATTTGGCCAGTTAAGTGCCAATATTCGGCACTTCACTGACCAGGATAACTGCATAAATGGGATGCCATAAAACGCACTCCTATCTTTATGTGGCAACCCATGGCCAGTTAAGTTATAAATATCGAATTAACCAGCTATGTGTTAGCTGGCACCGCATAAATTGGATATTCAGCACTGAAACCTGGACATGAACCGGCATTGATATCTGGGAATAATGTTGGAGAAGGTCAGCAGAAAGCTCACCACCATTGGCTGAATATTTACCCCATAGTTATTAGAAGAGCAGATAAAGGTGGAAAAAATATGTTGGAGAAACAGAAAAGTTATCACATAAAAATAATTATACAAAGTTACTAAATGATCCATCTAATAAATTACAGATTAAAATAAGACTTCTCTATGAAAGCTCTATGTCAAGGTTTTGTAACAGTGCATGAATTTAATTTTTGGTGCACTTTGGTACTGTATACACTTCCTAAAATTCACAAGAGTTTACAATCTCCACCAGATAGACCAATTATGTCTGTCATGGCCCTGGGCCATGCCCTGCGCCCTGACTCACCTGCAGGCCTTAGAAGGGGAGAAGGGTCAGGACTGTAGCCCCATGGGGGGGGGGGGGGGGCTTCCAGGGTTGGTTGGGCTGCCAGCAGTGCAGCCTTTGGCACTCCAGAGCATTGCTACTGCCCAGCCTCTCTCCCGTTGGCTGACGGTGTCCCTAGGTATGCACACACCAGTGAATCTTTTTAGAGTCCCGAGGTGGGGAAACAGGCTGGTTGTTCCTGGCTGATGTCAGCCCTCCGGGCTCATTTAAGGTGACAAGGCCCTGCCTCTCAGTGCCTTTGCAATGGATCTCTTGAGTCTGCCTTGCCTTGACCTCTGTTTGCCTTGCCTTGCCTCCAGAACTGCTTACCTTGCCTTGCCTCACCTCAGTTCCTGCCTTGGTTCCAGCCCTGCCTCAGTTCTTGCCTTGGTTCTAGCTTTGCCTCGGGTCTCTTGAGTCTGCCTTGCCTTGCCTCCAGAACCACTTGCCTTGCCTTACCTCAGTCAATACCTTGGTTCCAGCCCTACCTCAGTTCCTGCCTTGGATCCAGATCCTGCCAAGTCCTCAACATTAGTCCAGCTTGCCTTGCCTTCAGTTCAGCTTGCCATGCCTCCAGTCCAGCTTGCCTTGCCTTCAATCCAACTTACCTTGCCTTGCCTTCGGTCCAGCTTACTTTTACCTTAACAAGTGCTAGTTTGCAATAATTTGCTTTGCCTACAGTTCCAGTCCAGCCTTGCCTCAACTCCTGTTGACCTGTCAGTTCTTATTCTTGTCCCTAGTCCAGTCTGTCTTCTGCCTAGTCCAGGTGACTTGCCTGCTGCCAGCCAAGGCCCAGCTAACCCTTGGGTTGGCTGGGTGGCATCAACCCAGCTGCAGCCCAAGGGCTCACCTTTTCTGAATTCTTATTAGAGCCTCACGTCTATCTCTGCCAATATTTCTTTTTTCATTCAATGGTTTAATTCAGGAAGTGGGGTTAAATTGGGGGGAATTGTAGAATGACATTCCTATGGAATTGAGGAGTAGTGTATCTTTTACTACTTTAAAAAAACAGTTAACGCTTGGTGCTTTTAGAAATATTATTATTAATTATTTATATTGGATGTTTAGGGGGTCGTTTGCTAGCATTTTTAGTACATACTAAAAATTAGTGCACGCTAACCATGTAGACGCCCATAATATTCCTATGGGCATCTACGTGGTTAGCATGTGCTAATTTTAGCACACGCTAAAAATGCTAGTGAACCTTTGTAAAAGGGGCCCAGAGTTTGTTTTGCTGTGTTTTTATTTTCCAACATTTGTACTTTGTGTTTTAATGTTCGTTTTGAAACACACCTTGTACTATTTTGGTGAGGTGTCTCATGGAACAAAGTAAAGTAAAATAATTAAGTAAAGTATTACTTTTCCATCTAATATTAACGACAGTATTTTTTTTATAAAAATGTCTATTTTCAAAGAAAAAGATATGGATAACAGAATAATGGTAATTTTAGATAGCTCAGATTGCAGCAGAGAGATTACCATGTAAGAATTTTATTGCATTTGTAATCGCACCCTTTGTCGCCGTCTTTTTGAGTTATCTGAGATTTGGCATTCTCCATTGATTGTTAGACAAAATTGGATTTTGTGAGCACTGCCAGATCCCTGATACAGGCGGTTTTACCAAAACACGGACCATGTCTGAGCCTATCAATAAAACATTGAGTTGATGCCCCCACTCTTGAAGGCTCTCTGTACTTTTTTGGTTTGTTGCTCATTTTGTTGTGCTTTGGATTCTCTCTCCTACTGTTACAGTGATGGGAGCCACCATGGCCCCATAGTTAGTAAATTTATGTATGTCAGATTTTGAGTCAATTGAAAATTCTCCATTTAAAGAGTGTGAAAAGATACAGATGCATTCCCTATGTCAGAAGGGGACGGCACATGCATGTCTGCTGACATAAACATTGGGATTTACACTTGCTTGTGGGGACATTTAAATTATAGAAAGTTGCTTGTTTTCTGTAGCTCTCCATGGGAGGGATTAGAGGTGGTTGCCCCCTTAATTCCCCAGTGTTTCTTGCACCCCCTAAAAAGCAATCCTAACAAAGGATGTGGGGTACTGTGACATCTTCTATCAACAAAGATGGGTATGTTTCTAAAATGGCTGACATATAAATAAATGTCTCAGTTCTGAAATATAAACATACATGTGTATGTGCTTGCAAATAAGTGTTTATGTTGTAGTCACTGGGAGTGTTACAATCTGGATGTATTAAATTAGTAGCATTCATCTGTAATATTTGCACCAATTCTCGTCCCACTACCTTGGTGAAATAATTAAAAGCCCTGTAACTTGTAATGGGTTATAACTACTGCAGCTTTAGAAACTTCCAGGAAAAATTGCTGCATTCTATTAGAATAGTCTTGTAAAAGAATTAAATACATCCGGTTGTTGTTGAAAAACCTAGCTACATTGGAGGAGGGGAGGGACAGAGGGAGATCATGGAGAGGTAAAGGAGAGAGGTTCAGAAGGAAATCACATGGACAATACAGGGATTCACAAGGAAGAAGGAGGGAAATGTGCACAGGGAAGGAAGGAGAAATAGAGGGAGCATGAGGAAACAGAGCAGGGGAAGGACAGAGGGGACATAAAGTGAGGAGGAGAGGGCAGAGCATGAATAGGGATTCAGAAAATAGGGACAGCAGGCAAGGCAGAGGGGAACCGTGGAGGAGGGAGAGGAGACAAAGGAGGAAATACGGAAGGAGTGGGAGGGGATAAAGAGGGCATGCTTGCATAAATACATAGATATACACCAATTACTTCTGCTATTATTGATAGATATTATGAAAAACTAAGGCATGTTACAATTCAACAACTTATTGCATCTAGAGAAATTTATCACAGTCCTACTCACTTTTGGAAGCTTAACTAAGGGTCCCTTTTACAAAGGCATGCTAACATTTTTAGTGTGTGCTAAATGCTATGATGCTCATTATATCCTTATGAACATCTTAGCGTGTAGTGTATGTGAAGTTTTAGCATGTGCTAAAAACAGTAACATGCTTTTGTAAAAGCCAATAATCCCATCATGAAAGTATATGCAGTAACCTCCTGCCTTGCTCTTTCTACAATCACCCCATACCTGCCAGCTTGTCATGAAGGTGCAGCTGCAACATTTTTAAACTGCAGCTTCTGAATACCTGCAATCTTTACATGGATGTCTCAGTTAATCATTTCCTTATGGAACAGTAAAAAAACAGCTATACGCAGTTCCATCAAACTTTAAACACTGTAGTGTTTAGGATTTTTTTAAGAAAAATAATTTGTAATTATTGTACTCTATTTTGTATCTATTTTGCTTGATTTTGTAATTCCTAGTAATGACTAGTCCTCTTAGTGTAATCAGCATTGAACCATTTCTTTTGGTAATTGCAGAATATACTATAAGTAAAGCAAAGTTACTTACCTATAGCAGGTATTCACCGAGGACAGCAGGCATATATTCTCACACGTGGGTGACATTATCTACAGAGCCCGGTGCGGACACTACCATCGTGCATTGTCACTTTAAAACTTTAAGGTAGTGCTCCCACTGCGCATGTGTGGGTGCCCTCTTGCCCAGTGTTTGAGTGTGGGGCCAGCAGTACATTACTAAAGCTAAAAAAAGAACTCCAAGGGGAGGCTGGAGGGATATGAGAACATATGCCTGCTGTCCTTGGAGAACTCCTGCTACAGGTAAGTAACTTTGATTTCTCTCAGGACAAGCAGGTATAATAGTTTCACATCTGGAACTCACTAGCTGCTAGGCTCACAATGTAAATGAAACCTGAAAACTAAGTAGAAAGTGAGCCTGGTAGAAAAAGTGGCTGGAAGGTGAAGTTGACTTTTAAGTAGTAAAAAGATTCTGCAGGACTGCTTGTCCAAACTAGCTATCCTGCCTAGAATGATGCTCCAGACAGTAGTGAGCAGTGAAGGTGTGGATAGAAGACCACGTTGCCGCCCTGCAAATTTCTTCAATGGAGGCTGCCATGGCTCTTACATTGTGATCAGTGACACGGCCATGAAGGCTCAGCCCAGTCTGAGCACACGTGTAGAAGATACAGTCAGCCAGCCAAGTAGAGATAGTATGTTTGGTGATGGGATTCTCTAATCCCTAATCTGTTAGGGTTGAAGGATATGAAAAGCAGGGAAGACTTCCTATTAGGTTTTCTATACTCCAGATACTATGGAAGAAGACAGGTAGTACAATGGACTGATTAAGGTGGAATTCTAATACCACTTTAGGGAGGAATTTTGAGTGGGTTTGAAGAACAACCCTGTCATGAATAGAACCTGGTATAAGGTGGGTCTGCCACAAGGGCTTGAAGTTTGCTCACTCTTCTGGCAGAAGTAAGTGCTATTAAGAACAATACTTTATATGTGAGGAACTTCAGGGAACAGGAATGGAGTAGTTCAAAAGGAGGTTTCATGAGAGCTGTGAGGATGTCATTGAGATCCCACACTACCGGAGGGGGTTTGTTAGAAAGTTTGGTATGAAATAAACCTTTCGTGAATCTAATTATCAAAGGGATTAACAGTAATTGGCTTATTATCAACTTTAGAGTGAAAAGTGCTAATGGCAGTTAAGTGCATTCTGACTGAGTTTTGAGGCCAGAATCAGAATGATGGAGGAGGTACCCCATAAGGGTAGAAAGAGAGCATGTAGCAGGGTCAAGTGCTCTGGCTGTATACCAGGGGGAAAATCTTCTCTACTTGAAACGTTAACACTTCTGTGTAGAAGGTTTCCTAGAGGTCAATGGTAATCTAGAGACTCCTTCTGGAAGGTTTAAGGAATGTAAGTCTATGCCATCAAAAACCAAGCTGTCAGGGATAGAGAGCAGGGATCTGAATGGAGAAGGGACCCCCTCATTCTGTGTTATTAGGGTTGGAAAAGGATCTAACCTCAATGGTTCCTAGGACGGTAACTCTAGGAGAAGAGGGAACCAAATCTGATGTGATGAGTAGGGAGCAGTTAGGATCATGGTCCCATGGTCTTGACATAGTTTGAGAAGAGTTTCCCTTATAAGAGGCAGTGAGGGAAAGGCGTATAGAAGATCCGTTCCCCATTGGAGCATGAGATCTCGCACTGTGAGCACATTTTAAAGCAGATTTCACAACTAAAGAATGATGGGGTAACTGTGTTTTTTCAAGCCCAGTGCATTTATGTATACTGTACACTGTATCATTTTTCTTTGGAGCAACTTGAACTGTCAGTGGAGTCTCCCAGTTCTTGATCACAGTATTTTTCATAATTGTATAAAGTGGAACAGTGAGTCCTTATTAAGGAGGAATGTCGTATCAGAACCTCAAAGAGTTCTGAATGAGGTTCTTCCTCTGTCTCCAATCTGAAAGGTATGGCTTGCGCCATCTCACAGACAAAGCCAGGAAAGTGCTATTCTTCACTTTGCTACATTGCCTTCCAAGCAGCTGCTTTTCCCCTCAGGTCACACATGCTCGGTTTTGAAACCACGCATGCACGATGTGAGAGAAAAAGCAGCCGCAGGGCAGGCAAAGCGGTGGAGTGAAGAACAGCACTGGAGGAAGACTTCTTCTGCTGGCGGGGCCTGGGGATCCCCGCCAGCCAAGGTATTTGGAGTTGTGGAGGGGGGCAATCCTGGGAGGGGCAGCCCTGCCCCAGGCCCAGCTCAGCCTCTCGGCGGCCCTGCCAGGGAGGAGCACCCTCGAAGATGTAGCCCTATATACTACGTCCTGTCTGATGAGAATAAAGGGTAGTGGGCTAAACACTTTGTAAAAGGACCCCTCAATGAACTTACATGGAAATACTTTCAAAACAAATAGAAAGAAATATTATTCAACTCAACAAATAGTTAAGCTCTGAAACTCTTTGCCAGAGGATGTAGTAACAGCAGTTAGCATATCTCGGTTTAAAAAAGGTTTGGACAAGTTCCTGGAGGAAAAGTTTATGTTTATTATGGTCTTGATATACTGCCTTAGCTTAAGAAGAGGTCAAAATGGTGTACAATTATAATGTTAAAAACAGAAAAGAACTCCAATTTAGACAACAAAGAGACATTCACACAAAGAGTGGGGAATAGTTGGGGAAGAGGGGGTAGAAGAACAGACATTGGCACCATATGTAGAATCTAGCCTTAAGTGGGTTAAAAGCAATCAGATTAGATTAGATCGTGGGGTTTGTAAATTTTTTTTCAACTTGGTATATCATGTATTTATCTGTTTAAAAGAAAGTATGCTCAAAGGTAGCTTCCTATGTACAGTCAATATTGGAATCCTGTAATCATCTGCTGTCTCTCTCCAAGCTTTGGTTAAAAGGTTAGAAAGAAAAGATTTCTCTCTTTTGATGCATTTGTCAACATTGCCTGTACAGACTTTTTACAGTTCCTGGTTTCTATTAGTCATCTGTATATGTCGCTTTATTCAAAGCTTTCTATTTGTTGGGTTTTTTCATTGACTGATAAAACCAAACCCTCAGAGGTATTTACAAGAGACACAAACTTTTAAAACATCTGCTAAAAGTTAGAGTGTCTTAGGTGTGAGATTTAGGGCAGCAGCAGTGTCTCACTGCTCCTGGCATCACAGAGCAGTGCGTGCTTCAGAACAGTCTTTTTGCCCTTGAGGGTTTGGCTTGCTTAGGCTCATGTGATTTTTGGACTGACAATTATAGCCTATAAAACATTTTATTTCATCTTGTAATAAGAACACTTTACAGTATAAAGGAATGGATTTTGTTCAGTGCATATTCCTCCAAATTCCATAAATGGCGCCTTAAGTTGTGCACACTAACTTGGCTGCACGATCAAATTGCACGCATAACTTAATTAGCAAGCCAATTAGTGCCGATAATTAGTACTTAACAACCAATTAGTAGCACTTACTGGCTTTAATTAGAATTTACACACACAACTTTCTAGGCATATTCTATAACATGGTGCACGTAAATTCTAATGTGTGCAGCCAAAAGGGGGTGTAGCCATGGGTGTGGAATGGATGGGTCGTAAGTGTTTCAAAAAAACTATACAAACTATTATGGAATACACTTGATCTGTGCCTAAGTTAGGTGCAGTTATTTAGGCCTGGTTTTAGGTGGCCTAAATGCGTGCATCTAAATTTAAGTTGGAAGAACGGCTGCTAAGCATATTCTATAAACTAAGCCTAACTTTAGGCATAGTTTATAGAGTCGCGCTAATCATGTGGTTTTTCAGTGCCAATTTTTAAGGCATCATTTATAGACTTTGGCCCATTATGCATGATGCAAAACATGCGCAGCCTGCATACAGCATGGATTTTTTTTTTGTTACATTTGTACCCCGCGCTTTCCCACTCATGGCAGGCTCAATGCGGCTTACATATTATATACAGGTACTTATTTGTACCTGGGGCAATGGAGGGTTAAGTGACTTGCCCAGAGTCACAAGGCAACTAATTAAAGTTCTTCTTCTGTGTTTCCTGCATAACTGCAATATACGTACATATAACTTTATGGGTCTGTGCAGCTACTTTGCATTTTTATTTGTTTTTGAGCAAGGCTGTTCACAAAATATAAACCATTAATCCTCAACCTCTGTCACCCAAAAACACACAATAGCAGAGAGCCAAGTCTCAAAATGCTAGTTTAGTGCTACCTGGATGTACTCTTAACCTCCTCTTTTTTTTCTCTCTCTCTGTCCCAGGTTGTTTTTCACTGCTGAGGGAGAATATTGCAATAATCCTAACAACCATTGTAAAAGTATGCATATGGGAGATACTATTTGTCAGAGCCTGAAAAAGAGATTTGAAGCATGTAAAACAAATGAGTTGGTATAGATGCCACATTCATGCCACTTACTTTGCCTACAGACATGCCTGCAGTTATTCACTCTCATGAGTCTTTTATTGTGCTCTAGGAGCCTTTAGACATGAATAGATATATTTACTCCTGCTAAGGTTGATATAGCACCGGCCGGAGTTATCATTCAAACTGAGGGTTTTTTTTTTCTTGGTCTATTAGTTTCTTCCTGTTCTTTTAGAGCAGGGGTACTCAAACCTTTCCTGGGAGTCCATAGGCCAGTCAGGTTTTCAGGAAATCCGTAATGAATATGCATATGCATGAGAGAGACAACCTCTCTCATGTATATTCATCAGAGATATCCTGAAAACCTGACTGGCCTGTGGACTCCTTTGAGTACCCCTGCTTTAGAACTTCCCTCCCACTCACGTCCTCTATTAGGCTATGGTGCCATTAGCCTTCCTGTGCCTCATTTGGTCAGATCAATGGTTCCCCAATCCTTAGTATCCAGTCTTAGAGAGTGGCCAGTCTGGAAAGATCATAATGGGAATACTCCTTCCATGTTGCTCATCCCCAGAAATAAGAGGCCGATAGTCCCATATCTGCCTGGCTAATTGGTCGTGGACTTGCCCTTCAGTCTTCCAGCAACAAATTTCACATTTTAATTGTGCACTGACAGAAAAAAAAATACTTTCATAAATTTGGGGATTTTTTCCCAGTTTAAATCCCTCTTCCAATTCAATTTAACCATTGTCGTAACAGTCTTCAGCCAGGAGCCACAAACTTTGGCTCCATCTGGAACTCAGCTAATGTGGGCTCTTACTGTTGAGTGAGTGATAAATAGGACTTCCTTTCCCCTCAGGCTCTGGATACTGCCTCCACAGCATATCCATTTCCAGCTGGCTTGGGGAGGAGAAGACTGACCCAGTAATGGAACTCAGATCTTCCACATAGCAGTGTGCAGCACTGTCACTGAACCACTAACTTAGATTTGTATTTTAATACTTGTAACTTCTGTTTCCATTTTTACACAAATATCACCAGTAGTGTTGCATTTTAGCATTTTTTGATGTATACAAAACAAGAAGAGTCTTGAGATTTGTAATTTTCTGATTTTTTTTTTTACATAACTCATAGAGATGGGAGTAACTAGTGAGGTAATTAAATTTGCTGATGACACAAAGTTATTCAAAGTCGTTAAATCGTGGGAGGATTGTGAAAAATTACAAGAGGACCTTACAAGACTGGGCATCTAAATGGCAGATGACATTTAATGTGAGCAAGTGCAAAATGATGCATGTGGGAAAGGGGAACCCGAATTATAGCTACGTCATGCAAGTTCCACGTTAGGAGTCACAGACCAAGAAAGGGATCTAGGTGTCATCGTTGATGATACGTTGAAATCTTCTGCTCAGTGTGCTGCTGCGGCTAAGAAAGCAAATAGAATGTTAGGCATTATTAGGAAAGAAATGGAAAACAAAAATGAGATAATGCCTTTGTATCGCTCTTCATTTGGATCTGCCTGCTATTTTTTAAAAGATGCCTTTTAGTCTTTAATAGCCTTTTTATAACATTGTGTGTCTGGCAAATTCATCCAGCTAGGAAGGCATATGATCAATTTTCTTCCAGCTAATGTCAGCGCAGTATATCAAGCAGCTGCAGATAACATCCTGCTCATTGCAAGGATGACAAACCTAAGACATATATATAAAAAACTTACAATAATAAAAGACACAACCACAGAGTTCTTACATAGAATTTAAATGTGGCAAAATTGACCATCATACATCGGTACACATTCCTACATCTTGAGACTACAAATATAACCTTTTCTATCCACATTGGAAGAGAGCTGTCAACATTAAATATCCTACTCAAGAAATTGCAAACAGACTACATGGAAATTGTCCAAACAAGCTGAAACCCACTAAAATTGATACATCACCAGACAGTGTATATGTTATATTGAATTCACAGGTCCTCTTTTGTAATGTACAACTACTTGCACACTAAGCAGAACAGATTAGTGTTAGGAGTTCTCACATTTGGAGGATAATTTATTGAGTTATGCTAAGAGGAAAAGGATAATTTTCAGCCCTCTTGCTTAGCTTGATTGAAGCAGGGTAATTTTTCAGACAGTCGGTGTAGTTGGTTAAATGATTTGAAAATTGTCTTTCAAACGATTCTTGCAGAGAAATGGTCAAAAGATTGTTTCAAAGACATTTTGATGAAAGACTTACAGAATTTCTTTGAATGTGTTACACAATAAAAGTTGATGGAAATGGTCAAAATAGGTACATTTATTATGGCCAAGGGAAAGGGGATGGGACTTGATATACTGCCTTTCTGTGGTTACAATCAAAGCGATTTACTTATTATATATAGGTACTTATTTTGTACCTGAGTCAATGGAGGGTTAAGGGGCCCTTTTACTAAGCCGTATAAGCGTCTACGCGTACCCAACATGCACCAAAGTGGACTTACCGCACGACTATCGTGTGGCTCTTGATGATTTCATTTTTGGCGTACGTCCGATACACGTGTCCGAAAAATAACTTTTATTTTTGGACGCGCGTAGGTCATTACCACCCGGTTACCGTGTGAGTCTTTACCACTAGGTCAATGGCTGGTGGTAAGGTCTCAGACCCAAAATGGATGTGTGGCAATTTTGATTTTACCACACATCCATTTATGGCAAAAATTTAAAAAAGGCCTTTGTTACAGGCGTGCTGAAAAATGGATCGGCACACACCCAAAACCCACGCCGACACTACCACAAACCATTTTTCAGCGCACCTTTGTAAAAGGACCCTTAAGTGACTTGCCCAGAATCACAAGGGGCTGCAGTGGAAATCAAACTCAGTTCACCAGGATCAAAGCCTACTGCACTAAGCACTAGGCTACTCCTATGACTGGGAAAAAGACTATAAAATGACATTTTTTTTGACTCTGGTAAGCATATAAAAGAAGAATTGTCAATAAAGATTGTGAGAGAAAAAAAGAATGCACAAGAGAATAAAAAGAACACAATTGGCAGTTTTGGAAAAGGGAGGAACTATACTCAACCTATGCAGCCACACTTCAGAGTCTATAAAAACTGTGCGTTGTTACCTAAATGGAAGCTTCATTGTCTGAATGTTCATCTCAACTATGTAAATTCTGTGGAGAAACAGCTATGAAGATGTCTGAGTTACAGAAAGAATTGCATCGTCAAGAAAGATATATTGAAGATCAAATTAAGAGAATTGATAATTTGAAGGGGTCTTCTAGTACTTTAGTGAAGGGAAAGCTTCCAAATTAGAACAATTGGATTATATTCAAAGAGCACATAATTTATGATTTTTGAATTTTCCTTATTATTCAATGCTCTCAGCTATAGAAATATTAAAATAATATTTTCTTGATATATTGCATTTGAACCCAGATTCCCTGCCTGTGATTGAGAGGGCATTTCTATAACTGGATCTGCTAAACTTTTATCTGAAGTTACCTCTGCTCATCAGGGATGGTTGAGTTAACTGAGATTTTGGAGACTTCTAATCAGAAGAAACCAATCATGGTACAGTGATGGCCACCTTCAGAAGTCTCACTGTGAGGAATTTAGTTTTGAGATGGTTTTTCAGAGAGTATTTGATACTTTTTTACGTGACTTTTTGATTTGAGAAGCGTGGAATAAGGGCTTGTGATTAGTTTGGAACCAGAGAGGTCCTTTTACAAAGGCACGCTGAAAAATGACTTGCGGTAGTGTAGGGGCGGGTTTTGAGGGGGCGCCAATCTATTTTTTAGCGCACCTGTAAAAAAGGCCTTTTCTTTTTGCCAAAAATGGACGAGTGGCAAAAGGTTGACAGGACCTATTGGGTACCTAGATTGCAGCAGCTCTTTACCACCCCCAAGAAGCTAATGGTTAAAAGCCAGCCCTGATTCTGTATCTTGGCTACTTTTTACTGGTCATCACTGTATGAGATTGTGATGTACTGGGTTACAGAGTAAGCATACACACACATATACACATGCAAAGACCAGTGAAGAGAATTAATTAAATGGGGGGGAGTAGTGTGGTAGCCGTGTTAGTCCACTTTTAAAGGTAATCAATAGAAATCAAACAAAATAAAACATGGAAAAGAAAATAAGATGATACCTTTTTTATTGGACATAACTTAATACATTTCTTGATTAGCTTTCGAAGGTTGCCCTTCTTCGTCAGATCAGAAATAAGCTTACCACATTTGCTTACCACAGGTATCATCTTATTTTCTTTTCCATGTTTTATTTTGTTTGATTTCTATTAAATGGGGGAAAATTATACTTTTTGTATTTCAAAGAGCCTCTGTCTTACCATATTTAGGACCCTGTTTACTAAGGTGCGCTAGCAATTTTAGCGTGTGCTAAAAATTAGCACACACTAATGCTAGAGACACACAAATGTGTGTCTCTAGAGTTAGCGTGCGCTAATTTGTAGCGCAAGCTAAAATCGCTAGCGCACCTACAGCTCTGTGTAGTAAACAGGGCCCTTAGTTATGAAAGCCATCACTTTATTTACATTCTTCTAATATAGGTAATGTTTAAAAGAGAACCAAGGTAAGCTAACTGAAGTAAAAGACGACATTACATTCAAAATAGAGCACCTCCATTAATGACAGGAAACATTATTTTGCTTTCCCTGAAAAAAAAAAAGGGGGACTTTCAAGAGTGTACCACTTTCATCCCATCAATAAATGTGGCTTTTTCTTTTTATTGCCAAAGCAGGCTATTAAAATAATAAGAGAAATCTAATACAACTTTAAATGGAAGTTTATATACTGCATTCTTAACAACAGCTGCTTTTATTTCATTTTAAATTAGTGAGGTCTTTGTGTTGAGTCTTTAGGGTTGACCTTGCAGAGCTTGCCATTAGCCTTCAAGCACATGTTTCAGATTATTGAGTATCTGAGGTAACTTTTCTCGTGAGAGTGAAGGTAAAAAAACTGAAAGATGTGGAAAATCCATGTATCTTCCAAAGCAGAATTCAGTCTTCATAAGTTACTCCTCTAGAATGCAGGTATTTGTGCATCCCTAGCGTAGCTGGGTGTTACCTTTCAATTCAATTCGCAGCATTACTTATGGTAGTCACAATAAAAATAATTGTGAATTTGAGAAGCTTTTTAGAAGCAGGGTAAGAGGGTTCTGATTAGGGCCTCTTTTATCAAGCTGTGCTAGTGGTTCCCACACGGCAATGCCGAAGCGACATTCAAAGTGAATGGACTTTATTGGCATTACCGTACCGGGAACCGCTAGCGTGACTTGATAAAAGCCCTTAATGTAGCGGGGCAATGTTTTCCAATGTTTGGAATAGGAAGGACCAAGAAACTTCCAGCAGTTGAGTGTGAAAAGATACACTTTTATTGATCTGATATGGGGCTGTGTTTTGGCGGGACATTGCCTGCCTCGGGGGTCACAATTGCTCTAAAAACAAACAAAATAAAACAATAATGAATACCAATCACACAATAATAAATATTCAAAAGTTAAAAAAAAAAACAACAACAACAACAAATAAATGGTATAAAACCAGACAAAACAGTAAATATACAAAATTAAAAACAAAAAGGATGTGCATTCTGTAATACAAACATATTCTATTCCAAAAATCAGACTTACATACAAAGCACAGCTCTTTAACTGTTCTTTGGACAAAGGGTAAAGAAGATGCTTTGTCAATGAAATATTTACCTTTTCACACTTGACTGCTGGAAGTTTTTTGGTGACCCCTACTTCAATTTCAGGTGTTTTTCCTTTCCTTTTGGTTGGCATTTTAACTGTTAGTGTACAGCACTTTTATTGTACTGGCAATACAGTGTGTGCTGATTCCTATACCAACTGTTAACTCTGTTACTGGATGGAAAATGGGTGGGCCATGGACAGTGATGGGTGTAGATTGCACCTTGCAGTTAACCCATGGTAACTCACCATATGCTGTCTAGGTCGTGGATATACTTACCATCTCCTAAATAACTGTATGAGAAGATGTTGGGCTTGTCACTAACAGTTATTGCACAGGCTTTGCACTTACTACAAGGTAAGTGCAAAGCTTTACTGTGCTTTAGTAGAATGGTCCCTAAGTCTTAATCCCCCCTTGATATGTGCCTATAGTAGTCAGTGATTTTTAAAAATACTGGATGCCTTCAGCAAATGAAGTTCTACAGGAGTAGGAAATGGTTAAGAAAATGATAATAGACCAGAAAATTTTGAACAAAATGAATGTTATTACAGATGAGATGATTAATATCGAGATTGTTGTTTTCCCAGAGTTCTGGGTATGACTCCTAAAGTTTTTCCTCTGAAATGATTCCTCTTAGTATATTGATTCAAAAGGAGTGAAGCCTGTGAAACTGGGATTACCTTAATCAGTGGGAATTGGATTAGAGATTCAAGTGTTTGTATTCTTAAATAATTTCTGGTTTAAAAGAGAAAAAAATGAAATCAGGTGTAATCACTTACTGAACCAGGATAATCAGCTGCAGGAGGAACACCAGGTCATCTTGGCAGACTTGACTGAAGTCCAAGCCAAAGCCCAAGAAATTTACTCCAAAATGGAGTCCAATATGGCCCTCTTTCTGGCTTACCACAACCAGACAGCACAGTATTATGATACGCTGATGGAAAAGCTGCAGAGAATGAACCAGAGCCTAGCACTGGTACTGTATGCCATGGACCATCTGCAGAGCAGTGTGGAGCTCAGACTTGGGCACATCCAAAGCTTCCTTGGCTGGGCAGGCATGAACCTGAATGCCATCTATACCTGTGTCCTTCACTCGGGATATTTTCTATTGCTAGCTCTGCTTATGACCTTCTTGCAGACTCCTGGCTTTTCTCGTGCCCTCTTCCTTGCATTAGTTGTGATGAACGCACTGTCGGAGCTCAATCATGGTGTCTCCCTAGGTTTTCGGTCTCTTACCTTTCTCCTGATTTGTCTGGTCACAGGGAACTGGATGTTGGTGATGCTTCTTCGTAACATCATAAAGATGAGAAACGTTAAGGCCATCGCAGATCCATTCCCTATTCTATCTGTTCCCATCTTGGTGTCCTCTAAAGAGGAGTCATATGGCAAATACTATCGTTCATCTACCCCTGAGAGAAAGTTTAACATGACCTCATTGAAAGAAGAGTTGAAGAAGCTGGATTCATCCACGAGCTCTCTGGAAGATTCTAACCTGGAGAATGAGTCCCTGCTGAACAGCGATCCTTTCCCAGTGCCACCGCTTGCTCATGCAGCTTGGAATGGGCATCGGAGTCTAGGTAGGATATCAAGTCTTCAGCTGAGACGGATTACTAACTCCTCCAGGCAACAGGTATCTGAAATGCAGATCATGTCTGACATAATCCCCCAGCGTCATTTGGGGCTAATGTCATCTGTTGCACTTTCAGTGTGCAAGACCAACAGCCCTAACCATTCCATAGCAAGCAACATGTCTGTCTCTTTGTCATCACCACGACAACTGTGCCTTGCCACTACCAAGGCAGGATATCCCTGCAGAAATAGAGCAGTCACTGGGCAGGACTTCTGTCACATCCACTCCACAGGGCAAGCATCCTATATCTCCAGCTCTGGTGGAACAGTAGGGTTTGCTGCCTCCGCTCTAGCAGACAATGTCCAACCAGCGCAGACTTTAGTGCTCGTCCTTCCCTACACCCCTTCCCGTGCACTCCGCTCCATGGATAAATCCTTCTTATCTGTTCCCTTCTCCACTACTGCCAACTCCAGACTTCGCGCCTTCTGTCTCGCTGCACCCTACGCCTGGAATAAACTTCCTGAGCCCCTACGTCTTGCCCCATCCTTGGCCACCTTTAAATCTAGACTGAAAGCCCACCTCTTTAACATTGCTTTTGA
This sequence comes from Microcaecilia unicolor, assembly GCF_901765095.1. NCBI lineage: Eukaryota > Metazoa > Chordata > Amphibia > Gymnophiona > Siphonopidae > Microcaecilia > Microcaecilia unicolor. The sequence goes on from NC_044032.1 coordinate 429,480,319, forward strand.
CTCGTAACCACTTGTAACCACTCGCCTCCACCTACCCTCCTCTCTTCCTTCCCGTTCACATTAATTGATTTGATTTGCTTACTTTATTTATTTTTTGTCTATTAGATTGTAAGCTCTTTGAGCAGGGACTGTCTTTCTTCTATGTTTGTGCAGTGCTGCGTATGCCTTTTAACGCTATAGAAATGCTAAATAGTAGTAGTAGTAGTAGTAGTAGTAGTGTATTATTTCCACTAATATTGGACAATAAGTATGTTTCCAACGAAATTAATTGACTATACACCGTTTTGGGTTTGAAGAAGCCAACCAGACGATCAATGTGGAATAATGATTCAGATAAATAATAACTGGGGATAATCAGGTTAACACCACGTTTTCTTTGTTTACTGTTGTTTAATTGATCTCCTTGTCTTGTTTCACTCTCCCTATTTTGTGGTCTAAGGAAGAGTATAAAATTACCTGATTGAAATAATTCTTGTGTGTTATTTTCTCTGTATTTCTGGCAAGTTATTTTAGTGCTTGTAAAATTAAGTTGTTATAAATAAAATAAAAAAAATAAAATAAAAAAAATACTGGATGCCACAGGCAAAAAACCCCAAAACAAAACCAGGCATTCAGTGGCAGTATCCAGATAGTATTGCTATCCAGATTTTCGGTGGTAGTCACTATCACTATCTGGTGAGTGTTGATATTCAGCAGCTCTCCAGATAGCCTATCAATATAGATTTAGGACAGCACTGGGAAAATAGTAGTAAAAATTCGTGTACATGGATAGGCAACCAATGTAGAGCTTTAAGAAGGGGGAGGGGCTTTATTCCATTGTTTATGATCAGTGATTATTTTTACCCTGTATTCTGCACCAATTACAGCTGAGCTACCTGTGTCTTGGGTAAACACTGGTAAATAATAAACAAAACTGAGGACATCTGCTGTGGAGTGAAAGCAAAGGGCAAAGATGCCTAACCAATTGCAACTTTGTAAATGTCTTCTTGAGCACTGAGGACATGTGCTGTGGAGTGAAAGAAGTACCATCAGCCTTAGGAGAAAGATCAGAAGAAGGCACAGCATATCACCATGCTCAGTTCAGTTTATAGGGGGTTTACTTAAAATCTACTGGATAACATCTACTCTTTAATAGCTGAAAATGTCTCATATAAAGTTGCATAAGATCCCTCCAATCTGTCCTCCATGGGTTCTATAATTTGCATGTCATCCGCATAGAAAGAATAGATATGGGTCTAAATTCTTAATGGTTGCACAAAGTAGCTGCAAGCAATATTAAAAGTGTGCTACAGTGCTGGTGGGGGGGGGGGGGGGGGGGGAGCCCTGTGGAACCATACAAGGAAAGGGCCAAGCTTGGAAATCAAGGGAGCCCCATCTGAACATCTGGGATCTTTAGGCAAATCACTGGATGACTGTGCCCCTTATCTCAAAGTACTTAATCTATGCAAGAGGGGAGATGATCCATGAGATCAAGGGCAGATGACTGAGCCACTCTTCTCTCCAAGCAAGTGAAGAGCATCCAGTAGAGCCATGATTACGGTTTCCATACCAAAGCCTGTCTGAACCTTGGCTGTGCTGGATTCAACAACATATGGCTATCAAGATGGGCTTGAAGTTGTAATGTGACCACAGTTTCAATTAATTTAGCCCAAATTTATACATTGGAAATGGGTCTATGGCTCAAACAGAGGTCAGGATCTAAAGAGGCTTTTATAAGAGACATAATAATGGCTGATATCAAAAGATATGGGTAATGACCTGATGCCATGAAAGATTGACACAATGAGACAACCAGGCAAGCATAGTCTTATCAAGCTCTGAAAACTAGCCACTGGATAAGGGGCAAGAATGCAGAATCCTTTGCTCAATTTATACACCAATGATTTAGCCTCCCTGGGTGACACTTCAAAAAACAATCTCAGACAAATCCAGCAACTGCTGAATATTGAATAAGGGACATCTCTACAAAATAATTTTCAGGTGCAGTTAAAGCGATGGGACCATCAGGGCAACTGAAGGAGATCAAAGAAGTGAGGCCCTGAAGCCATCAACCTTTACTCCAGTGTTGAACAATATTGAGTCAGTTTTCAGTAGGGCACAGAGCTTAAATTTAGCTGGCTAAGCCATGGCTGAAAATTATTCTAAATTCATTTATGTGGTTTATGGTAATGTGATCAAGGGTGGGCCTGGAGCAAGGACAAACTGCAGCTACACAATGGATGCAGGTAAAAGGAATTGCATTTTATTCTAAGTATCATGTAGGGGTCCGGCTCCATTCCCAGGTGGGGGAGAAAAAATAAATACAAAAATGTTCTTTAGACATAGCAAGGTTCTCCAGTGGCCTGTTCCTGCAGGGCCACGGCATACATTACTGTCTCTCAGTACAGCAGTACACTTCACTTATCTGTGGCCTGATTCCCCAGAGTTACCAGTGTAGTCTGTAGGAGTTACTTGGGTCAGAGTCCAAAGTGTCAAGGTTCCAAGCTGAATTTAGCCAACCTGACAGTAGCAATTGCAGTTCATATGTAGGTGGTGGAGGCAAATGCAATTGGGTTTTGCTTCTTCCCTCTGGGCCTCCTTAACCTAGCTGTGCCCTGGACTTTTATACTTTTTGGACCATGCCCTCCTGGCTCTACCCCTCCCATGTCACCTCCCTCTTGGGCAGGACTATGGCTTTTAAGGTGACTCTGGCACTGTGAGGGAGTATCTTTAAGGAGAAGTGGCAGCGTCCTATAGACGCCATCACATGGTTATAAAATAGCCAGATAGATTTAAGCTGTGTATTGTTGGAAGCACCCAACCCTTGAATGACCACTATATTTCAATAAGAAAGAGTTCTCCCATTTCTGAATATAACATTTCCAAGGCTACTTTACAAAAAGCAATTAGCCCAGTCTAATTTGATTTCTGTAACTATGCAAATATCTACACTCCTGTTGTATTTTGTATTTGATGGTAGATTCGGACAATACAACAAATCCTGTACAAAGGCATCATGTCAAACATTTTTCATATGAACTAAAAATGTTACATAGTTTGAAATATCAGTGCTTTTCGCCAAGCTGAATAGCAAAATCCCCAGCTGACTCTAATAGAGTTATATGCTGGGCTTCCAAACTCTGTCCAATACCACATGTTTTCCAAGACATTGTACTATCACTGACAGCAATATGTCTCACTTTTTTCTGTAGAATTCTCATTCAAAATTATATTCACCATATTCAGACATGAATAGTAACATAGTAAATGAAGGCAAATAAAACCTGAATGGTCCATCCAGTCTGCTCAACAGTCACACTCATTATCAAGTCATGATTAAACCAACAATACTTGATCATAGTCTCTCTTTGGCATTTCTGACAGAAGTCCACCCGACCCTGTCCTTAGGTTCCAACTACTGAAGAGCCCACTCCAGCCTATCCAAATCCATCTTGTCATTTGCAGGACACAGACCATTAAAGTCTGCCCAGCACTCTTCTCACATTCCAAATTACTGGAGTTTCTGTCGAAATCCTCTCCAGCCCATTCTAAATCTGATTGCTATATATTATTATTATTTATTGCATTTGTACCCCACATTTTCCCACCTATTTGCAGGCTCAATGTGGCTTACAGAGTGTTGTAATGACAAAGTCATGGCAGGATATTGGAAACAATCAAAAGTAAACAGAGGATAGATGAGGAATTAGAGAAGATGGAATCTTTGTGTTTTGTGTCTTTAAGGGTTCTTTTTGTAGGCTCTATTGAAGAGATGTGTTTTCAGAGATTTGTGAAAGTTGCTTAGATTGTCCATAGTTTTTAGGGCTGGGGGTAACCCATTCCATATCTGTGTACTTCTGTAGGAGAAGGTAGTGGCGTATGCCTGCTTATATTTAAGTCCTTTACAGCTGGGGAAGTTCAGATTGAGGAATATGCGGGCTGATCTCTCGGCATTTCTGGGCGGTAGGTCCACAAGGTTAAACATGTACAGTGGGGCATCTGCATGAATGATCTTGTGTACAATCATGCAGATCTTGAATTTGATTCGTTCCTTGAGTGGAAGCCAGTGAAGTTTCTCTCTTAAGGGTTTCGTGCTTTCGTATTTGGTCTTTCCAAATATGAGTCTGGCTGCGGTATTTTGGGCTGTTTGGAGTTTCTTTGCAGCCAGCGTACAGAGTGTTACAGTAATCCAGGTGACTAATTACCATAGATTGTACCAAGGTGCGGAAAATGCTTCTCGGGAAGAAAGGCTTAACTCTTTTGAGTTTCCACATCGAGTGGAACATCTTTTTTGTCGTGTTCTTCACATGGGTATCGAGAGTGAGGTTTTGGTCAATGGTAACTCCAAGGATCTTCAGGTTTTCTGAAATAGGAAGGGTGCAGTATGGTGTGGTTATAGTGGAGTAATTGTGTTGTATTGAGAAGTGAGTACTAGGCATTGAGTTTTGTCTGCGTTGAGTTTTAGCTGGAATGAATCTGCCCAAATATGCAAGGTTCTGAAGCTTTGGTTGATCTCATTGGTGATTTCGTTTAGATTGTGTTTGAACGGGATGTAGATCGTGACATCGTCTGCATATATGTAAGGGTTAAGGTTTTGATCGGCTAAGAGTTTGGCTAGAGGTATCATCATTAAGTTGAAGATGGTTGGTGAGAGGGGGGATCCTTGAGGAACTCTGCATTCTGGTATCCATGGAGGTGATCTTTCGGCGTCTGTTATTACTTGGTAGGATCTGGTGGTGAGGAACCCCTCGAACCACTTGAGGACTGGGCCTCCGACTCCGAAGTATTCTAGTATATGAAGTAGTATTCCATGATCAACCATGTCAAAGGCGCTTGACATGTCAAATTGTAATACGAGTATGTTCTTACCAGTAGCAATTGTTTTTTTGAATGAGTTCATTGCCGCCTCTAGTAAAGTTTCGGTGCTGTGATTTGATCGAAATCCTGATTGTGACTCATGTAGAATTGAGTGTTTAGTTAGATAATCAGTGAATTGTTTTGTAACTGTGCCCTCCATTATTTTGGTTATGAGCGGAATAGATGGTCGATAATTGGTTAGGTCCATTGTGCTTTTCTTAACGTCTTTTTGCAGTGGAGTGAGTAGGATGTTTCCTTTTTTCGTGGGGAATAAACCGTTTTGGAGTCTGTGGTTTATTTGGTCCGTGAGGTCTTTCTTGAATTGTTTAGGGGCGGCTCTTATTAGGCTAACAGGGCAAATGTCTAGTTTGCATTGCGACTTGCCATATTTTTTAAGCCAATGTGAGAGTTCATCTGCTGAGCTTTTGTCGAAGTTGGTCCATGAGCGATCTGCTGGGTATTCCCCAGGTTTTGGATCAAGGCATTCAAGGATGCTTGTATAGTCGGTGGTATTCAGAGGTATCATGTGTCTGAGTTTTATAATTTTTTCGTTAAAATGTTTCGCTAAGTTGGCTGTGGATGGGGTGTCTATGTTGTTAGAGGTAACCGGTGTAGTGTTGTTACGTCTGTGGCCGTGACCACCCTCAGACTTACCCTGTTTCTGGGAGTCAGTGGCTGTGCTGGTTTCTGCTTGTCTCTGTGTCTGTCTCTGTCTTAGTTTCTCTCTGGCTCTGTGTGCTGATTGCCCTACTGAACCTCACCTGTGTGGGCTATGCCTTTTCCAAGATGGCTGCCGCCGACTCCTCTATGCCAGTATCCAAGATGGCTCCCGCTGGGCTGACTTCTCTGTGTGTCAAGCCTCTGTTTGGATGCAAGGTGATTGCTGTAGCTGTGCCTCTGGTGTGGAAGGGCTTTATTAATCACTTAGAGACTACAGCCCTGGCCTTTGCATTTCATCTAAGGGCCCTGGTGTATAGAGTGCTCTGTACACTGTTTCAGTGTTTGCTCTGAGTGAGTTTCTATGTTTGACTAGATAGCTTAGGCACCGTGTGGCTTGTTAGCCTGTGTATAGCTTTGCTTGTTCTCTGTGTTTGTTCCTAGGGTTAGACTAGCCAGCTTAGGCACCGTGTGGCTTGTTAGCCTGTGTATAGCTTTGATAGTTCTCTGTGTTTGTTCCTAGGGTTAGACTAGCCAGCTTAGGCACCGTGTGGCTTGTTAGCCTGTGTATAGCTTTGCTAGTGCTCTGAGTTTGTTTCCAGTGTATGACTTGTTAGCTTGGGCACCGCTTTGTTGTTAGCTGGTGTATAGCTTTACTAGTCTCCTGAGTTGCCTAGTGTATGTTTCTTGTGTATGACTGGTTTGCCTGGGCATAGCTTTCCTATTAGCTTGGATACAGTCTACTAGTCCTTGTGTCTAACCTGCCGACTGCCAGAACCCGGACATTCCCTGCCAGGCTGCCTTGCCTTCGCTGAGGTGCCAGGGGGCACTCCTGGATCCTCATTCCTGCTGTTCCTGCTTGCAAGTTCCAGTTCCGGTTTTTCCTGTAAGCCCTGCCGGCCGCCCGAACCTGAGGGCTCAACCCTCGGGGAAAGGTGGTCAAGCGTAGGTGAAGCCTAGGTCCAGTGTGTTCCAGTCCAGCGGGTTCCGGTCCCGTGGGTTCCGCTCCAGTGTGTTCCAGTCCAGCGGGTTTTACTCCTGTATGTTCCAGTCCAGTGGGGCCCTCCAGTGTGTTCCAGTCCAGCGGGCTCTACCCCAGTGCGCACCCGTACGGTGCGTTCCAGTTCCGTGTATTCCTGTGTAGAACTCCAGTCCAGGGTTCCAGTCCAGTTTTGTCTTATCTCTACCTTGGAGGTGATCTTGCCTGCCACTGCCGCTCCACGGTAGTGGCCCACGGACTCACAAACCCAGTGCTCCCGGGGAGGAAGCCTGACAGTATGCCAAGGTCCTCGAGCACGCGACAAGTGTTTAGGAGTTTGTTCACGAGTGAGAAGAGCTTATGTGTATCCTTGTAGTTTGGTCCTATTACGGTTGTGTAGTACATTCTTTTGGTTTGTCTGATTTTATATTTGTATTTTCTTTGACCATACCATACAAGCTTGCCCAGCACCGTCTTTAGTTTTTCACAGCTGGAGTTATCATGTAAGCGCCACTCGACATACAAACACACATGCAACTATTTAAGTTTTGTTTTTTTTTATACCATTTATTTTCTAATTAGAATTAATTCCACGCCTTTTTGAATTCCATCACTGTTTTTTCCTCCACCACCTCCCTCGGGAGGGCAGTTCAGGCATCAACCACTCTCTCTGTGTAAAAGAATTTTCTGACATTACTCCTAAGCATACCACCGCACAACCTCAATTCATGTCCTATAGTTTTACCATTTTCCCTTCTCTGGAAAATATACCTTTCAAGTATTTAGACATCTGTATCCAGTGCTTTTTTTGTAGAAAAAAAGGTGCCGGTACTCATTATGGGCGGGGTCACCACACATGGCTCCACCCCTATCATAGCCACACCCACATTAACCACACCCCCTATACCAGCCATGGCGCATATAAACAGACATCATTGAAAATATTATAGTACTATAGGAGAAAAAAATAAAGTGATTTTTTTCATTATAAATAATCTCTGTAAGCTCTTACAGCTCCAGTATACCCAGTGCAAAATAAGACAGCCAATGTAAATTCTCAAATTGGACATAATTACAAACACTAAAATGAAAATAAAATGATTTTTTTCTACCTTTGTTGTCTGGTGACTGTTTTTCTTTCCATATTGGTCCCAGTCTGTGATTCTGCTTTCTTTTCTTTTCGCTTAACTCTTCTGTGCCATTTGTCATTTTTGTCTCCTTTTTCTTTGCTTTCTTCAATATTTTTCAGGCTCTCTCTCTGTCCAGATTTAATTCATTCTTACTATCCATTCTTTAATTTCCTTCATCTACCTGTGGCTTTTCATCTTTTCCTCACCCTTGTTCTCCCCATGCCCCTTCCTCTTATTCTCCAGTCTTTCTCTATTCCCCTTTTCCATCCAGCAGCTCTGCTTTCTCTCCCCATCCTTCCAGTGTCTCCCCTATTTCTTTCTGCATTCTTCCATCCAGCATCTTCCCTCTCTCTCTCCCCATCCTTCCATCTGTTTTCCCCCTCTCTCTCCCCATCCTTCCATCTGTTTTCCCTCTCTCTTTCCCCAATCCTTCCATCTGTTTTTCCCTCTCTCCCCAATCCTTCCATCTGTATTTCCCTCTCTCCCCATCCTTCCATCTGTATTTCCCTCTCTCCCCATCCTTCCATCTGTTGTTTTCCCTCTCTCCCCAATCCTTCCCTCTGTTGTTTTCCCTTTCTCTCTCTCCCCAATCCTTCCCTGTTTTCCCTCTCTCTCTATCCCCATCCTTCCATCTGTTTTCCCCTCTCTCCCCAATCCTTCCGTTTTCCCTCTCTCTCTATCCCCATCCTTCCATCTGTTTTCCCCTCTCTCCCCAATCCTTCCATCTGTTTTTCCCTCTCTCTCCCCATCCTTCCATCTGTTTTTCCCTCTCTCCCCAATCCTTCCATCTGTATTTCCCTCTCTCCCCATCCTTCCATCTGTATTTCCCTCTCTCCCCATCCTTCCATCTGTTGTTTTCCCTCTCTCCCCAATCCTTCCCTCTGTTGTTTTCCCTTTCTCTCTCTCCCCAATCCTTCCCTGTTTTCCCTCTCTCTCTATCCCCATCCTTCCATCTGTTTTCCCCTCTCTCCCCAATCCTTCCGTTTTCCCTCTCTCTCTATCCCCATCCTTCCATCTGTTTTCCCCTCTCTCCCCAATCCTTCCATCTGTTTTTCCCTCTCTCTCCCCATCCTTCCATCTGTTTTTCCCTCTCTCCCCAATCCTTCCCTCTGTTGTTTTCCCTCTTTCTCTCTCCCCAATCCTTCCCTCTGTTGTTTTCCCTCTTTCTCTCTCTCCCCAATCCTTCCCTCTGTTGGATTCCCTCTCCCTGCCAAGTTTGGCGCGAACGGCGCGAAGACGCAACGCACGCGGCACCAGCCCCTATTTCCGGCCGCTGCTGCTTCTCCTGTTGTGAGCAGCAGCGGCCGCTACACAAAGAAAAAGAAGATTAAAAAAAAATTGAAACCTGGCTGAAACGCGGCACCCCGGCACTGTAGACAGCCATTAGGCATTGGCTGTTGCCCCGCAACCGCTCCTCCTCTTGCCTTACGTCACTGCCCCTGGAGGAAGACCCCGGAGGAGCGCAGTGACGTAGAGGCAAGAGGAGGAGCGGCTGCGGGGCAACAGCCAATGCCTAATGGCTGTCTACAGTGCCAGGGTGCCGCGTTTCAGCCAGGTTTGAATTTTTTTTTAAATCTTTTTCTTTGTGTAGCGGCCGCTGCTGCTCAACAGGAGAAGCAGCAGCGGCCGGAAATGGGGGCTGGCACTGCGTGCGGGACATGGACTCACGGGGCGGGGGGAGCAAAAAAAAAAGGTGCCGGTACGCCGTACCGTTGCGTACCGGCACAAAAAAAGCACTGTCTGTATCATATCTCCCCTGTCCCTCCTCTCCTACAGGGTATACATATTCAGGTCTTCCAGTCTCTTCTCATAAGTCTTTTGGTGTAAGTTCCATAACATTTTTGTCGCCTTTAGTCTTTTTACATCCTTAGTCAAATATGGCCTCCAAAACTGAACATAATATTCCAAGTGAGGCCTCATCAACAACTTGTAGAGTGACATCAACACCTACTGCTGGTTATACCTCTCTCTATACAGCCTAGCATCCTTCTGGTTATGGCCACTGCCTTGTCACATTGTTTCTTCATATTCAGATCCTCAGCTACTATCACCCCAAGGTCCCTCTCCCTGTCTGTGCATATCAGCCTCTTACCTTCTAGAACATATGGTTCACTTGGATTTCTACTCCCTAAGTGCATCATCCTGCACTTCTTTGCATTGAATTTTAATTGCCAAACAGCATCAGCAACTAGAGAGCTTGGGGTGGGACTAGAGATTGATTTTTCTTAGCAACTGTAAGGGGCCATTTTTTATTTTGTCACATGGTATCCAACTAGATAAGATGCTAGATATTTCAGAAATGTGTCAGTTTAAACCTCATTCACAGTTTGGTTTTCTTTGCTGATCAGTGGTTCGTATAAAGTTTGGTTGGAGGGGGGTCAGAAAAATCAATCTCTAGTCCCACCCATAAGCTCTCTAATTGCTGATGCATGTTGGGCAAAATATTGGTGGGGCTATGGTCCCTGTAGTCCACCCCATTTATGACATGGCAGCAACCTGTATGTGATTACTAGAATTTTTTGTTGTATTTTCATTTTCAGCTGGAAATGCTGACTATATTTCAGAACTTTTTTTTTATATTAGAAGACAATCCATTTTTCTTCAAGCATTGTGATAGGAGTAGTTTCCCATTGTGGGTATCACAGGGTCCAGGGCTAACTTGGCAGGAGTCCCCTGGGCAGGCTTTATCAGTTCCAGCATACTTGGCATATAGTGCCTCCACCAGAGAAAGAAAGGTGTTAACAGTTGGGCATGTTTTACTGTGGCTGGCAATATTTAAAAGTCATTTATAGGCTTATAGCAAGTATCAACAGTGAATTTATACAATGAGCATCAGATAGCCAGTCAGATAATGTGAGGTACCAATCCCAACACAATATTACCAACTAAACAAGGAACCCTTGTATTCACCTCCCCCCCCCCCCCCCCCCCGCACCATGTTCAATTCCTAGTTGTCCTCTTCTTTCTTCATCCCACTGAACCCCAAGTCTTGCCCATAGGCTGGAGTCCACCTGGACCAGTGCCTGCTAAAGTCCTGGGAGGATTGGTGGTTCCTGGCCTGGCATGTCTCTTCTGCTCTGCTGTCTGATCCCAGAGTTCCACCTCTCCTGGAGCTGTATCTCAGCTGCTCCTGTACTGCTGGGCCTCACTCCCACCTAGTGGGGGCACCTCACAAGCTCTGTCTGAGCTGCCTAGGGTTGTCCATCTTCTGCCTGTCAGCTCAGAATCTGACAGGGCCTTCCTTCTTGGGAAGGGTCCTGATTTCCGTGGGCTGCATCCCTGCTAGGTCCAAGGTAGAGTAGTTGCAGCTTTTTTGTGAATTATGCTCTTACTGATTCCAGCTTGCAAAGCCTAAGGAATGAAGTTCAGCTTACACTGCCTGTAGGAATCCCTCCTAGACAGAGACAAATATACAAGCTCTCACCTGCCTGTTTTCTCCTCTCTTTTTTTCCTGTATGGACTCATTTCCAAGAGAAAAACTCTCAAAATGGCGTAAAGTGGAATTTGGACATTTTTCTCCAAAAGATGTCCAAATTACAATTTTCTAAACTCGGATTCGATATATTTTTCTCTGCAGTGTATCCAAATCACAAGGGGGCATGTTGGGAGCAGGATTTGGGTGTCCCCAAAACTTGGATGTTTTTCTGCCATAATGGAACAAAGCAAAAATGTCCAGGGCTAAAAGTTAGATGTTTTGGTCTAGACTTGTTTCAATTACACCTAAGTCACAAAATAGTGCCCTAAATGATGAGATGACCACTGGAGGGATTAAGGCATGACCCCTCCTTACTCCCACAGTGGTTACTGACCCCCAGTGGCGTTCCTAGGGGGGCTGACACCTGGGGCGGATCGCCGATGCGCCCCGCCCCCGGGTGCAGCGCCCCCCAGAACAGCGCAACGCCCCCCCCGGTGAAAGAACCCCCGATCCCCAGGTGAAAGACCCCCCCCCCCTGGGTGCACGCCGCTGGGGGGGGGGGGTGCCGCACACCTGCTGGCTCTTCGTTTTCATGCTCCGTCTGCCCCGTAACAGGAAGTAACCTGTTCCGGGGCAAAGGGAGCATGAAAACGAAGAGCCGACAGGCGCGCGGCACCCCCCCAGTGGCATGCACCCGGGGCGGACCGCCCCCGCCCCCCTTAGTACGCCACTGCTGACCCCCTGCCACCCGCAAAGGTGTTAAAGAAATGGTACATACCAGTCTCTATGACAGCTTCAGATGTTATGGTCAGTCTTATTAGAGCAGCAAGGAAGTCCCTGGAGTAGCCTAGTGGTCAGTGCAGTGGACTGTAGAGAAGGGTACCCAGGCCCATATCCTACCCTATTACACTTGTGATGGAAAGTGTGAGCTCTCCAAAAGCCACCAAAAACCTACTGTACCTACATAGAGGTGACACTTGCAGGCATAAGGGCTAATGTAGTGGTGTTTGCTTGGATACAGTAGGTTTTTGGTGGGTTTTGGAGGGCTCACCATACAATATAAGGGAAGGGAAGCGAAGGGAAATGGGACTTGATATACCGCCTTTCTGAGGTTTTTGCAACTACATTCAAAGCAGTTTACGTATATTCAGGCACATATTTTGTACCAGGGGCAATGGAGGGTTAAGTGACTTGCCCAGAGTCACAAGGAGCTGCAGTGGGAATCAAACTTAGTTCCCCAGTAATGGTGAGATGTGTACCTGGGAACATTTATGTGAAGTCCACTGCAGTGCCCCCTAGGGTGCCCCACTGCTCTGCTGGAATGTCTGTGGCCATTCTACTAAGAAATTATTTGGGGGACCTTTTTATAAAGGCGTGCTAGCAATTTTAGCCCATGCTAAAAATTAGCACACGCTAAACATTAAGACACCCATATATTTCTATGAGCGTCTCTAGCGTTTTGCTCACACTACATAAGTACATAAGTAATACCACACTGGGAAAAGACCAAGGGTCCACTGAGCCCAGCATCCTGTCCACGACAGCGGCCAATCCAGGCCAAGGGCACCTGGCGAGCTTCCCAAACTTACAAACATTCTATACATGTTATTCCTGGAATTGTGGATTTTTCCTAAGTCCATTTAGTAGTGGTTTATTGTCTTGTTCTTTAGGAAACCGTCTAACCCCTTTTTAAACTCTGCTAAGCTAACTGCCTTCACCACTTTCTCCGGCAACGAATTCCAGAGTTTAATTATGCGTTGGGTGAAGAAACATTTTCTCCGATTTGTTTTAAATTTACTACACGCATGCCCCCTAGTCCTAGTATTTTTGGAAAGCGTGAACAGACACTTCACATCCACATGTTCCACTCCACTCATTATTTTATATACCTCTATCATGCCTCCCCTCAGCCGTCTCTTCTCCAAGCTGAAAAGCCCTAGCCTCCTTAGTCTTTCTTCATAGGGAAGTCGTCCCATCCCGCTATCATTTTAGTCGCCATTCGCTGCACCTTTTCCAATTCTACTATATCTTTCTTGAGATGCGGCGACCAGAATTGAACACAATACTCAAGGTGCGGTCGCACCGTGGAGCGATAGAACAGCATTATAACATCCTCACACCTGTTTTCCATACCTTTCCTAATAATACCCAACATTCTATTCGCTTTCCTAGCTGCAGCAGCACACTGAGAAGAAGGTTTCAGTGTATTATCGACGACGACACCCAGATCCCTTCCTTGGTCCGTAACTCCTAACGTGGAACCTTGCATGACGTAGCTATAATTCGGGTTCTTTTCTCCCACATGCATCACCTTGCACTTGCTCACATTAAACGTCATCTGCCATTTAGCCGCCCAGTCTCCCAGTCTCGTAAGGTCCTTCTGTAATTTTTCACAATCCTGTCGCGAGATAATGACTTTGAATAACTTTGTGTCATCAGCAAATGTAATTACCTCGCTAGTTACTCCCATCTCTAAATCATTTATAAATATATTAAAAAGCAGCGATCCTAGCACAGACCCTTGAGGAATCCCACTAACTACCTTTCTCCATTGTGAATACTGCCCATTTAACCCCACTCTCTGTTTCCTATCCTTCAACCAGTTTTTTAATCCACAATAGGACATTTCTTCCTATCCCATGACCCTCCAATTTCCTCTGTAGCCTTTCATGAGGTAACTTGTCAAACGCCTTTTGAAAATCCAGATACACGATATCAACTGGCTCCCCTTTGTCCACATGTTTGTTTACTCCTTCAAAGAATTGAAGTAAATTGGTCAGGCAAGATTTCCCCCCACAAAAGCCTTGCTGCTCAAGAATAGGATGACCGCCCCCACCGCCCCCCCCCCCCCCCCTTGGTACGACACTGTGCATAGAGCCCTATATACTGCCAACTTACTGATCTGGGAAACGAGGAACGCTTATTAAACAGGCGTTGAAGCGTTTCCCAGCCCTTGTCCATCCTCCCGATATTCCTCCTTCTCCCTGCGCGGGGGAAAAGACGCTTCTCGTTTATAGAGAAAAGTTGAGCAAGCCAGAGGACATCAAGGTCTGAAAAGTTTGGCTTTCTCCCTCTGGCTGCCATAACTTCTCCAACTCGTACCAACGTTAATATACTGCGTATGTCTGCAGTGCACGCGCTGTATTAACGTGGTTATGACACGTTTTCTATAAGCTTTATTAAAAACAAAACAGGCTACGATACAGGTACAACGTGTTTTTGTCCAATCACAGCGTGTCTCATGTATCTTCTTCGCTGCAATTGGTTGTTTTTTGAGTTTCACATTACAGTTTTTAGCCGGAGAGCCCTAACGACAGGTACAGACCTGTTGTTAGATTTCTCGGCTTTTTCCTTCGTTAAACCAATCGGAAAAGGTTAGTGCATGTCATTTGAAAAGGGTTTCTACACTGATTGCTCATCTGCATTCCATTTTCGTTAGCTGCTACGGTCCTCGAAAAATGGGCTTTAGTACATGAAACGGTTGGCGATTTCTTCGAAAAATGGTCGTTAAAGGGTTGTTAAAGTTTTATGCATCTGGGCCTTGGTCTCAGTAATCCATGTCCTTGGATGTGCTCTGTAATTTTGTTTTTGATAATAGCCTCTACCATTTCCCCCGGCACCGACGTCAGACTCACCGGTCTATAATTTCCTGGATCTCCCCTGGAACCTTTTTAAAAAATCGGCGTTACATTGGCCACCTTCCAATCTTCCGGTACCATGCTCGATTTTAAGGATAAATTGCATATCACTAACAGTTGCTCCGCAAGCTCATTTTTCAGTTCTGTCAGTACTCTAGGATGAATACCATCCGGTCCAGGAGATTTGCTACTCTTCAGTTTGCTGAACTGCCCCATTACGTCCTCCAGGTTTACCATAAAGTCAGTAAGTTTCCTCGACTCGTCCGCTTGAAATATCATTTCTAACACCGGTATCCCAACCAAATCTTCCTCGGTGAAGACCGAAGCAAAGAATTCATTCAATCTCTCCGCTACGTCTTTATCTTCCTTGATTGCCCCTTTTACCCCTCTGTCATCCAGTGGCCCAACCGATTCTTTTGCCGGCTTCCTGCTTTTAATATACCGAAAAATGTTTTGCTATGTTTTTTGCCTCTAATGCTATCTTTTTTTTGTAGTCCCTCTTGGCCTTCTTTATCTGCGCCTTGCATTTTCTTTGACACTCCTTATGCTGCTTCTTGTTATTTTCAGACGGTTCCTTCTTCCATTTTCTGAAGGCGTTTCTTTTAGCCCTAATAGCTTCCTTCACCTCACTTTTCAACCACGCTGGCTGTCTTTTGGACTTCCGTCTTTCTTTTCTAATTTGCGGAATATGTTTGGCCTGGGCCTCCAGGATGGTATTTTTGAACAGCGTCCATGCCTGTTGTACAGTTTTTACCCTCTCAGTTGCCCCCCTAAGTTTTTTTTTCACGGTTCTTCTCATTTTATCATAGTCTCCTTTTTAAAAGTTAAACGCTAACGTATTTGACTTCCTGTGTATAGTTACTTCAAGGTTAATATCAAAACTGATCATATTATGATCACTGTTATCAAGCGGCCCCAGTACCATAACTTCCCTCACCAGATCATGCGCTCCACTAAGGACCAAGTCTAGAATTTTTCCTTCTCTCATCGGCTCCTGCACCAGCTGCTCCATAAAGCTGTCCTTGATTTCATCAAGGAATTGTACCTCTCTAGTGTGTCCCGATGTTACATTTACCCAGCCTATATTTGGATAATTAAAGTCACCCATTATTATCACATTGCCCATTTTGTTTGCGTCTCTGATTTCTTTTATCATTTCTGCGTCTACCTGCTCATCGTGGCGAGGCGGACGGTAGTACACTCCTATCACCATCCTTTTCCCTTTTATACATGGAATTTCAACCCACATTGATTCAACGGTGTGATTTGTGTCCTGAATTTGTAATCTATCTGAGTCAAGGCTCTCGTTAATATACAATGCTACCCCTCCACCAGTCCGGTCCAGCCTATCACTACGATATACTTTGTACCCCGGTATGACAGTGTCCCATTGGTTATCCTCCTTCCACCAGGTCTTACTAATGCTTATTATATCCAATTTTTCATTAACTGCAATATATTCCAACTCTCCCATCTTATTTCTTAGACTCCTAGCATTTACATATAGACATTTCAGAGTATGTTTGTTATTCCTATTTGCATGATGCTTAGTACTTGACACTAATGATTTGTCATCTTTTGTCTGATCTTTGGTTGTATTTAAGGGCACCTGGCCTACCACGGTCTCTTGTGCAACCTCACTATCCAGAAACCCTATCTTCCCTGTTTGTGAAGTATCCTTGCAAGATACCTTATCCCGAACCATGCGCTTTTGAGTGACTGTCGGCCTTCCCCCCATTTCTAGTTTAAAAGCTGCTCTATCTCCTTTTAAAATGCCTGGTCCCACCCTGGTTAAGGTGGAGCCCAATCATTAGCGTGCCCTAAAATTGCTATTGTGCCTTTGTAATAGATCCCCTGGTGTTTTACCTGACCACATGCAATACTTGTTAGAATTACCTTTATGTAATACTCATTCGACATCAAGAGACTATCTTCTCCTCCAATTTCCTTGTTTTAAAAATCTTCATTACAGATCTATTCATGATACAAGCTTCACATACCAAGCTACTACTTAATGGCATTCCCTACCAAAGTCACTCAGATATGTTACTAATTACTTGAAATTTCATAAATTGTTGAAATATTCTTATTTAGTGAATTCTTCACCACTGTTGATAATTGTTATTCTTTTAGTTAATTTGTTATTTCAAAATGAGTCATTTTACTGCTTGGATGTTTTTACCTATTATTGTTTTGTATTTTTGTTATAGTTCTCCAATGCCACAGATGAAATAAATTGTTATTTATTAGGTATTAAAAAATAATGTGGCAAATGCAAAGCAGCTTACAAAAATAAGATTGTTCTACCAAAAATATAATATCACCAAGATCTATCTATCTATCTATCTATCTATCTATCTATCTATCTATCTATCTATCTATCTATCTATCTATCTATCTATCTATCTATCTATCTATCTAATTAGCCAAATAAACTATATGAATAAGAGATAATACAACTAATCACACCACTAATGTTCTAAAAATTATTATGAGAACTTACACAACTAATATGTCTTGTGCAAAATACACACTTAGCAGCTAATAACTCACTGACCACCAGTCCTGAAAAAACAGTCTGTCACAGATAAAAGCCTAGAATAACTAAACCCTGACTGTAGGTAAGAAATCCTGTTATCTCACCCTGCAATCTGTATTGCAGACTTTCAGTGAATGAAGAAACGAATTCCTCCATTGAGACTCAAGCTGAAGCCCCAGCAAGTCTCTCTGTCCAGGAATAAAGTCCAAGGTCTGTATTCTGATACTGATAGCACAGTCTTTCGAGTGAGGCCTAGTATTATAGCTTAGCTGACACTTGTCAGTTTATTACAAGGTATGCAGTTCACTGGTGTGTTTAGAAAATCAGTCTCTTGTTCCTCTCAGAGCCATTTATCCACCAACAAGTCTTCTGATCTTCTTCTCTTCTTCCTCTCCAGTCCAACATTGGCAACTTTCTGGGTAAGATGATACCTATGGACCAATCACAAATAGTGTAATTCTGTCTGGCAGAATTCATGGTCATGAAGAAAGGCTTTGTTATTAGCAAAGAAATTCTTATCAGATGGTAGCAGATGGTAGAAAACCTCACTCTTAATTTTCATTAAAAACTTGGAGTCATGGTCTCTGTGAGGTACGCTCCTCTGCTCTTCCCAGGAGATAACTGGAGACTAGTTTGCAGTAAACAACATGTCCTTGGATGAAGTTATCATGGTATGCCCAGTAGTAATGTTCCTTGTGAAAAACTGGTTTCTGATAGTCACAGGCTGTAGAATTCATATTGGTTATAAAAGAATGGTTCAGGCTTGTATAGGCCCCAGACCAGCAAAGGTGAGATAGGAGGAAAATACCCCTACGGGGTGTTCCGGGGGCATTTCTGGGGGTGGAATCTGGTTAGCTTCTGATATTCAAAGCTAACCGACTAGTGTTAGCGTATCAATAAGATGCATAAATAGCAGTCCTAGCTTTATGCACTAACAAGTGGCTGGTTAGCACTGAATATCAAGTTAACTGGAAATGTGCGCCTTCTGTCTCGCTGCACCCTACGCCTGGAATAAACTTCCTGAGCCCCTACGTCTTGCCCCATCCTTGGCCACCTTTAAATCTAGACTGAAAGCCCACCTCTTTAACATTGCTTTGACTCGTAACCACTTGTAACCACTCGCCTCCACCTACCCTCCTCTCTTCCTTCCCGTCCACATTAATTGATTTGATTTGCTTACTTTATTTATTTTTTGTCTATTAGATTGTAAGCTCTTTGAGCAGGGACTGTCTTTCTTCTATGTTTGTGCAGCGCTGCGTATGCCTTGTAGCGCTATAGAAATGCTAAATAGTAGTAGTAGTAATAGTAGCTGGCTTTAAAAAAATGGATGTTCAATGCCAGAGATCGGATGTGGCCAGGCATTGAATGTCTGGGTTCAACGCTGGTGGCGGACAATAAGAGCACTGCCCGCTGGCTTAATATTTGAGGGGACTGTATATAGACATGGACATTCTTCCCCTTTAGCTTTGAATGATGTTATTATTTATGTGTGTAAATAATAGTGGTATATAATTTCCTCCCATCAGCAATAAACATCTCCTGTGCCAGCAATTCCCTCTAGTCTGGGTAAAACTGTTGCTTGGTTATCTACTAATTTGTTATATTACAGTTTTTAGTTTTTGCTGTCCTGTGCTGACAGTTTATTCCAGCTTTCTGTTATCTCCCAAACACTTTATTCCAGCAAAATAATTTCCTCACCAATATCTGTTGAGGGGAGGGGTTGTAGGGCACCTCCACACACAGTATTAATAAAACTGAGCAATGGTGGCTCACCCTGGTGTTCTTTCACTCTATTTTCCTCCCCTACCAGGCTTTTTCACTCCTCTCTACTAACTTTCTTCACTTGTTAACTCTTTTCCACTTGTTCATTTTTAGCCTCTCAGTCCCCCCTTTCTTCATCTTGTTCACCTTTTACTCCCCCCATCCTCTTTTTACTCTCTTTGATCCCCATTCATACCCAACAGAGCTATGTGCTGCTGACTATATTCCAGCACTTCTCCCAGTTTACAGTGAGAACCAGGGGTGTAGCTAGCACTCCAATTTTGGGGGCGCCCAGGGGTGGACTGGGGGGTCAACACATTCCTTCCTCCTCCTCTCTCCCCTGCATATATGCGTTAAACATACCTTTGCTGGCGGGGATGCCGAGGCCCCGTTAACCAAAGAAATACAGGGGTCCTTTTTTAACGCGCCGGGAAAAGAGCCTGTGGCAAAATTGAAACCAGCACATGCCTATTTATTTATTTAGATTTGCTCACACCTTTTACAGCCTGAGCCCTTAATGCCACTCATTGATCTAGCGGTAAGCACCGTTTGGTACACACCAACTACCGATTAACGCCAGAACTGCCATGAGCAGTAGGAAATTTAAAAAATTTGTCCCAGTGGTATGGGTGCACACCAAATCTGAAATTATTACTACTACTACTACTTAACATTTCTAGAGCGCTACTAGGGTTACGCAGCGCAATACAGTTTAACAAAAAGGACAGTCCCTACTCAAAGGAGCTTACAATCTAAAGGACGAAATGTCAAGTTGGGGCAGTCTAGATTTCTTGAATAGAGGTATAGTGGTTAGGTGCCGAAGGCGACATTGAAGAGGTGGGCTTTGAGCAAGGATTTGAAGATGGGCAGGGAGGGGGCCTGGCCTATGGGCTCAGGGAGTTTATTCCCTGAAATCTGAAATTACCGCCAAGGGGGTACACTAGCCTGGTGATAGGTCTCATTTTGGCATACGCTGCAAGTGCGTAGAGCCTACTGCGCCTTTGCAAAAGGGCCCCATAGTTCCTGAGCCACTCTCCTTCTCCTTGTGCTGCTTCTTTAACGCAGAGGTTTGCCTTAAGTGCCTCCAGCAGCTGACTCCAGGACTTGCGCGAACTGAGCATACACAAGAAGTTCCGATGTTGGCAGCTGGAGGCAGGCTGCTGACGTCTGCATTAAAGAAGCAGTGCAAGGAGGAGGGGATCAGCTCAGGAACTGTATTTCTTTGGCTTGTGGGGGTTCGGCATCCCTACCACTCATTTAAAGGGGTGCTGCAGTTCTGTAGGAGGCTATGCCATTGGTGAGAGCAGTGTGATGGTATGGCTGATAAACTCCTCGAACTTGTTGAGCCCCATTGAACCTTATTCAGGATGGAGTTTCCTGATCCGTACATAAGTACATAAGTAGTGCCATACTGGGAAAGACCAAAGGTCCATCTAGCCCAGCATCCTGTCACCAACAGTGGCCAATCCAGGTCAAGGGCACCTGGCACGCTCCCCAAACGTAAAAACATTCCAGACAAGTTATACCTAAAAATGCGGAATTTTTCCAAGTCCATTTAATAGCGGTCTATGGACTTGTCCTTTAGAAATCTATCTAACCCCTTTTTAAACTCCGTCAAGCTAACCGCCCGTACCACGTTCTCCGGCAACGAATTCCAGAGTCTAATTACACGTTGGGTGAAGAAAAATTTTCTCCGATTCGTTTTAAATTTACCACACTGTAGCTTCAACTCATGCCCTCTAGTCCTAGTATTTTTGGATAGCGTGAACAGTCGCTTCACATCCACCCGATCCATTCCACTCATTATTTTATACACTTCTATCATATCTCCCCTCAGCCGTCTCTTCTCCAAGCTGAAAAGCCCTAGCCTTCTCAGCCTCTCTTCATAGGAAAGTCGTCCCATCCCCACTATCATTTTCGTCGCCCTTCGCTGTACCTTTTCCAATTCTACTATATCTTTTTTGAGATACGGAGACCAGTACTGAACACAATACTCCAGGTGCGGTCGCACCATGGAGCGATACAACGGCATTATAACATCCGCACACCTGGACTCCATACCCTTCCTAATAACACCCAACATTCTATTCGCTTTCCTAGCCGCAGCAGCACACTGAGCAGAAGGTTTCAGCGTATCATCGACGACGACACCCAGATCCCTTTCTTGATCCGTAACTCCTAACGCGGAACCTTGCAAGACGTAGCTATAATTCGGGTTCCTCTTACCCACATGCATCACTTTGCACTTGTCAACATTGAACTTCATCTGCCACTTGCACGCCCATTCTCCCAGTCTCGCAAGGTCCTCCTGTAATCGTTCACATTCCTCCTGCGACTTGACGACCCTGAATAATTTTGTGTCATCGGCGAATTTAATTACCTCACTAGTTATTCCCATCTCTAGGTCATTTATAAATACATTAAAAAGCAACGGACCCAGCACAGACCCCTGCGGGACCCCACTAACTACCCTCCTCCACTGAGAATACTGGCCACGCAATCCTACTCTCTGCTTCCTATCTTTCAACCAGTTCTTAATCCATAATAATACCCTACCTCCGATTCCATGACTCTGCAATTTCTTCAGGAGTCTTTCGTGCGGCACTTTGTCAAACGCCTTCTGCTAGGGCTCTGGGAAGAGGCCATTAAAATTGCTTTCCCTGCTTTAAGTTGATGCAGGCATGGGAATGAGGCTGCAATCCAGATATTGAAGTGCAGCGATCCAGTCCAGTATGGGGTTGTGGCTAGATAAGTGGGAGAAACTCTCACCCTTGGGGTGTCAGCTGGCCAGTACCTTAGCTAGCTAGCCATCTAGATCCCCTTGAATATTGCCACCCCCCCCCCCATGTGTGAAAAATGTTTGGATAATTAAAAGCAACCACAGTGAATGTGCCCAGATACCTCTGAGGCATTGATGTGCTGAGCAGGATTTGATAAATTAGTTTTTGAAAACAAAGGATATCTTAGTGAGTTGAATACAGTTGACAACAGCCCCTTGATAGCAAACTGGCAACACATCAAAGGAGGAAGGAGAAATGCTTCATCATGTGTACTAGAAGGTCTAAAAAAATGATCTCTTCCATCTCTTAATTTAAAAAAGGTAGTGTGGCATTAAACAAGTAAAATTATAAAATCATAAAACTTTACATGTCACGGGCTGGGATGAGAAAATAACATGAATGCTTTGCTTTTCTGGTTTGTGTCAGTATAATTATCTTACAGAGGCAGCCTGACAGGGTTTGGCAGCCTTTCCATGTTTTGTGACTCCCATGAAAAAACTGCATTGGCTGCTGCAGTTTGCCTTCTCTACGTAAACAGCAGCAGAACCTTGGCAGGAACTTATTTGGGAGACACATGACTCCCTTTTGAGGGTCACAATACTGTTGTATGTGACAGCAGTGTGGAAAAAATTGTATTTTCTATAGTGACCACTTTTCCTTCTCTAATCACAAAGAAACATGCAATACAGCTCAGGGGTGTAGCCAGACAACAGATTTTGAGTGGGCCTAGGCAAGAAGTGGGTGGGCACCAAGTGTTTCCCCCCTTCACCACCACCCAACAAATATCTCAGCTGGCAGAAAAACGCTTCTTTCCATCTTGGCAGTCTGCAGCAGGCATGTACTGAAAACTGAGCATGCGCAGCTGCCGGTATTGTGGAGAGTAGCATGGAGAGTACAGTTAACATCAGGGGGAAGTCTTCAGCTGCAGGAGCTTGGCATCCTCACCAGCTACCACTAAACATGTGCTATTGTTGGGTGGGCCTGAACCCTACGTGGGTGGGCCCTGGCCCATCCAGGCCCACCTGTGGCTACGCCACTGATACAGCTACATACGGGGACACTTTCTTTTCTACATTTACTTCCAATTGGAACAAGTACTGGGATCTTGACAACATGACCCTTCATATACAACATCTGGGGACTCCCCTTCCCCCAGTTTATATTGTGTGGTATCTAAAGACATATGTACATGTGGTAATTTCTTCTCAAAAGAAACCAACACAATATCCCCTGGATTCTATATATGGTGCCCAAAGTTGCGTGGCAAACTTTGCAAACTTTGGACACGCTTCCAAGATGTGTGTGTGCAAATAAATTGGATAATGAGCTCTGTTCCTTCTGTCTGAGTTGCTGTCTCATGTTCCCTCAACATTCCCAAACATTTAACTGTTCTAATAATATACAGTGAAATTAGTCAAATAAATGGCTGTTCTCCAAACACTGAGCCACTAGAGGTTCCGTCATTTTCTGTGGACGCAAACAATGCTGATGTTCTATTATTCTCATCTTCAGTGCTCGGAAGGTTTTCTTTGTATCTCAATCCACATAGACACTCTAACTAATAAATTATGAGGTCAATATTCAGCCATCGGTGGTGAGTATTTTGCACACCACCAATGGCATTATTCCTGTGTATTCAAAGCCAGGACCTGTGCAGGCTTCACACTTAGCACTGGTCTTTTTCAGTGCCCATTTCTGAGTTCCATTTATAGAATGTGGCTCTATATTCCTGTCTTTTTATGGAAAATGAAGTGGCTGCTCCCTTGTTTTTTTCTGGAAAATAAGAAGTGCAAAGACTGAGCTGCACTGGGATAGTAGAGAAATAGGAATGTGTGTTACAATGGCAAATATGATGCTAAGGTACTGCTTTAAGTGAAGGCTTCAAGCCTAATGAAATGAAATGTATTGTAGCTGAAACACACACATATATTTATTTATTAGGATTTATTTACGGTCTTTTTGAAGGAATTCATTTAAGGTCAAGGCGGTGTACAATAAGAATAAATCAAATATGAGCAATAGAAAATAACAGCAGTAAAAATATTCAAATAACAATACAAAGTCTGGCCTGAAGGGGCATAATCGAATGCGAACGCCCATGTGTAAGGACGTCCATCTCCGAGAATGGGTCCGTGAAGGGGCAGGCCGAACCGTATTTTTGAAAAAGGATGGACGTCTATCTTTAGTTTCGAAAATACAGTTTGTGCCAGGCAAATGCATTGGATGTGGGCGTTTTTTGAGCTGGGCGTTTTGTTTTTCAGCGATAATCGAAACTAAAGCGGCCCAGCTCAAAAGCTACCAAATCCAAGGCTTTGGGTCGTGGGAGGGGCCAGGATTCGTAGTGCACTGGTCCCCCTCACATGCCAGGACACCAACCGGGCACCCTAGGGGGCAGTTTTAAAAAATAGAAAAAAACATTAAATGATGTCCCAGGTACATAGCTCCCTTCCCTTGGGTGCTGAGCCCCCCAAATCCCCCCAAAACCCACTCCCCACAACTCTACACCATTACCATAGCACTTAATGGTGAAGGGGGGCACCTACATGTGGGTACAGTGGGGTTTTTTTTGGGGGGGGGGGTTAGAGGGCTCCCATTTACTACCACAAGTGTAACAGGTAGGGGAGGATGGGCCTGGGTCCACCTGCCTCAAGTCCACTGCATCCACTAAAACCTGCTCCAGAGACCTGCATACTACTGTGATGGAGCTGGGTATGACATTTGAGGCTGGCATACAGGCTGGAAAAAAAAGTTTTTAAAGTTATTTTTTTAGGGTGGGAGGGGGTTAGTGACCACTGGGGGAGTCAGGGGAGGTCATCCCCAATTCCCTCCGGTGGTCATCTGGTCATTTAGGGCACTTTTTTTGGGACCTGTTCGTGAGAAAAAAGGGTCCAAAAAGTGACCTAAATTCTCCCTAAAAACGCCTTTCTTTTTTCCATTATCGGCCGAGCGCGCCCATCTCTGTTCGGCCGATAACCACGTCCCAGTCCCGCCTTCACCATGCCTCTGATACGCCCCGGTCAACTTTATTTGTTCCCGCGACGGAGTGCAGTTGAAGATGCCCAAAATCGGCTTTCGATTATACCAATTTGGGCACCCATGCGAGAAAGACTCCCATCTCCCGATTTGGGTCGAAATATGGGCGTCTTTCACTTTCGATTATGAGGCGGATAGTATACTACTTACATATAACAAGAAATGACCCAGCATTAATATTTCAAATGTAGGTGTGACCCCTTTTATGGTTATAGATCACACTGCTATGATCCAATACCAGAGCTGAAAAGGATCACAATACTTTTCAAGCCTAATCAATTACAAGAATCCTTTATTCTCCTCTTAACACAATGGTGTGTAATAGCTATAAATATGGAGGAAAAGCGTCAAAAGATATTAGATAACTCCATTGTTAACAGCTCAAAGGCTTTCAACCTTAAGGAGCACCTGCAATCGTCACTGGCATAAAAACCTCCAAATTCTCTTTTAATTATTTTATTCTTGACAAAATTTTAAATCTATTTTTTAGTTTTTCAGTTTTCAAAACTTATCTTTGCAGTTGCATAGTCAATTTAATTGCCCACGGCATAGATCACACTGAACAGAGAAAGCAGATGATCAGCTGGTATCATTTAGAGGTAAAAATGTTTGTCACTTGCTGGCTTGCTGCCAGGCACAAGCCTGTGGAATAACAAAATGCAGACAAGCCTTTGCATGCACTCTATAGCAATTTGACCAAGAACAATGTGTGAAAGAAATGAAGATGGATTTCCAGAGGTAGACCCAGAGCAAAATTTCCATGGGTTTGCACCGAGAACCCAGTCCCAGATGGAATACATAATTACACTTGATGCTGAATTTACGAAATACCTATGGTAATACAATGGACAGCTTACAAATTTCTGGTCTTTAAGCCGCACGTACCTGATTAGTGTGAACTTTTAGAACTTCCTAAAATCTGTTCTCAGCAGTTCCAACTGCTGCAATGGGAGTGTAAAAAGGGGAGAAGTGGGGGTCTTTTTTGGGGGGGGAAATGGGTTATAGTTGGCTCTGATTGTTACCACATGGGACAAGATGCGTGAGAATCACCTTCAAGAAGTTAAAGAATTAATCAACAAGGCTTCCATCATTGTATTTGTGAAGCCGTATATCAGCAGAAAATGGCTGAATTAGGCAGTCAGAGGTCTTCATTTCCTGCAAATGCCATTATAACATGCAGTTTAAATATGAATCAATCCATAAAACCTTAAAATCATGAATACCTGAAATTCTATTTGTTATGCTCTTGTACTTTGCTAGATTCTCATAACAGAGGTTTAAGGGAGTCTTTTACTAAAGTTTAGCTCAAGTCATAGGAGCCAATTTTTCAAAATGATTGGGGGTGCTGAAATTTTTTTTTGTTTGTTTACAAGTGATGCATTCCCCCTCCCTCTCCCCCTCCCCTCCGAGTTCCAGGCCCCTCCCTACATTCAAGTTCTAGGCCCCTCTCCCTCCCTCCCTGTTCCAGGTCCCCCTCCCTCCCTTCAAGTTCCAGGCCCCCCTCTCTCCCTCCCTCCCCTCCCTCCCTCCCTTTGAGTTCCAGGGCCCCCTCCCTCCAACTTCCAGGGTTCCTGACCCCCTCCCTCCGACTTCCAGGGTCCCTCCCTCCTAGTTCCAGGGTCCTCCCCCCCAACTTCCAGAGTCCCCCCTCCCTCCGAGTTCCAGAGTCCTCCCTCCCCCTCCCTCTGAGTTCCAGGATCCTCCCCCCTCCCTCCGAGTTCCAGGGTCCCCCCTCCCTCCGAATTTTAAAAGTCATCTTACCTCGTTGGGGTTACACCGGCAACAGCAGTGAAAAGTGTGCAGGCTCGGCGCTTCAGCCCTTCCCCTCTCTCAGCTCTGGTCCCATCCTCATTTACTGTTTCCGTAAGACCAGGACCAGAGCTAAGAGAGGGGAAGGGCTGAAGCACCAAGCCTGCACTCTTTTCACTGCTGCTGCCTGCGTAACCCCGACGAGGTAAGATGACTTTTAAAATTCGGAGGGAGGGGGGACCCTGGAACTCGGAGGGAGGGGGAGGGGGACCCTGGAACTCAGAGGGAGGGGAGGGGGACCCTGGAACTCAGAGGGCGGGGGGACCCTGGAACTCGGAGGGAGGGAGGGAGGGACTTTTAAAATTCTGGGCTGGCGAAGGGAACTTCCGGTGGGTGAAATATTGGGGGTGCTCGAGCACCCACAGCACCCACGGAGTCGGCACCTATGGCTCAAGTTATCTGCAGCAGGGCCCATTTTATTCCTTTTGGGCCCTGCTACAGATAACTCAAGCTAAGCTTTAGTAAAAGACCCTCTAAGCTTTTGTTGTAAAAGAATAAAATAGAGACACAAACTTCTGAGGAAAGTTTGCATCCGCTGTTTTAGTATTAAATTGGAAACATAAAAGTTGGAATTGTGAGAGATTTTTTGGGAGAAGAAGGTTGGAGCAGGGGATACTAAGATTTGTAACAGAGTGGACATCGGGAAGGGAGTGGAAAACATGAAAAAGGATCTGCGGAAACTAGAAGAATGATCTAAGGTTTGGCAATTAAAATTCAATGCGAAGAAATGCAAAGTGATGCACTTAGGGAGTAGAAATCCACGGGAGAAGTATGTGTTAAGCAGGGAGAGTCTGATAGTTACGGACGGGGAGAGGGATCTTGGGGTGATAGTATCTGAGGATCTGAAGGCGACGAAACAGTGTGACAAGGCGGTGGCCGTAGCCAGAAGGTTGCTAGACTGTATAGAGAGAGGTGTGACCAGCAGAAGAAAAGAGGTGTTGATGCCCCTGTATAAGTCGTTGGTGAGGCCCCACCTGGAGTATTGTGTTCAGTTCTGGAGGCTGTACCTTGCTAAGGATGTAAAAAAAATGGAAGCGGTGCAAAGAAAAGCTACGAGAATGGTATGGGATTTGCGTTACAAGATGTATGAGGAGAGACTTGCGGACCTGAACATGTATACCCTGGAGGAAAGGAGAAACAGGGGTGATATGATACAGACGTTCAAATATTTGAAAGGTATTAATCCGCAAACGAACCTTTTCCGGAGATGGGAGGGTGGTAGAACGAGAGGACGTGATATGAGAGTGAAGGGGGGCAGACTCAAGAAAAATGTCAGGAAGTATTTTTTCACGGAGAGAGTGGTAGATACTTGGAATGCCCTCCCGCGGGAGGTGGTGGAGATGAAAACAGTAGCGGAATTCAAGCATGCATGGGATAAACATAAAGGAATCCTGTGCAGAAGGAATGGATCCTCAGAAGCTTCGCCGAGATTGGGAGGCGGGGCTGGTGTTTGGGTGGTGGGGCTAGTTCTGGGCAAGACTTCTACGGTCTGTGTCCTGAAAATGGGGCTAGTTCTGGTCAAGACTTCTACGGTCTGTGTCCTGAAAATGGCAGATACAAATCAAGGTAAAGTATACACAAGAAGTAGCACATATGAGTTTATCTTGTTGGGCAGACTAGATGGACCGTGCAGGTCTTTTTCTGCCGTCAACTACTACGTTACTATGTTACTATTATGTATATCCAGGGGAAGGTAGTCTCCAGTTCTTGTGAACACCAATCTGCTTGGATTTTCCAGATATTCCTAAAGAATATGGATGACAGAGTATACATAAACATGGCTTAATTTCATGCAGATCAGTCTCCTGTAGGTTCTTTGGGGATATCCTGAGTACCTGAGTGGATTGGTATCCATAGGAAATGAAGGCCACCTAACCCTGGAATGCCTTGTTGCATATTTTTTTTATACTTAAAAAAAGGCTACTATAAAATATGCACTTTCCTGCAATCTAGATATCACTAAAACTTTATTATAGTTGAAAGATCACTTTATATTTATTTATTGGTATTTATATCCCACATTATCTGAAATAAGATTATCAGTTCAATGTGGCTAACATATAATTAAAGTACTACAATGAAAAGAACATTAATGAACATGTGGATTACAAAAGTAATTATATTAAAGGAATTCTTGTGCATATATAATTCTTTCATCAAATCACTTGGGTTTCTCCAAAAAAAGACTACATGTAAAACACACAAAGCAGATTATGTGAGTGTCACAGTGCAAAATGTTCAAAGAATAATAAGTACTTAAAATTATAATTTAAATATATTTAAAAAATAAAATGCACACTGACTGGATATCAGTTGCTTTTATCTTTTACAAATAAAATCATAAACATCCAAAATAGATAGCAAACTTGAAATCTTGATTCCAATAAGTTCAACATGGATCAGTTGCCCAACATTGTTCAGCTGTAGTCGGCATCATGGGTCTTACTTGAAAAGAAATGATGCTAAAGATGGAATAAACCAGCAAACTTCAAGCTCAATGCCTAAAATGCAGAAACATAAAAGAATAAAAATAAAAAGAGGAAAAAGGCAAAAACAAAGACAAAACCAAATAAAGTAAAAAAAAAAAAAAGTTCAGTGGTCTTCATTTAAAAAATGTATGGGGCCAGATTTAAAGATCTCAATATGTATACTTTGGAAGAAAAGTGGGATAGGGGAAATATGATACACACATTTAAATACCTCCATGGCATCAATGCACAAGGAAATTCTGGAATAAGGGGGCATAAGATGAAGGTGAAGGGGATCGGCTCAGGAATAATCTAAGGAAATACTAATGGAAGGATGGTGGATGCATGGAACAGTCTCCCAGTGGAGGTTGTGGAGATGAAGACTGCATCCGAATTCAAGAAATCTTGGAATCTCTAAGGGAGAAGAAAGAATAGTGGATGATATTCCTTGATGAGCCATATGGTCTTTATCAGCCAACATTATTTATATATCTCGTATTCACAGCTCAAACCCCACCTTCAAACTGTATATAATAAAACTGCTCAACCCAAAAGACACTAGCTACAAACAGAGGGGGATCATTTTCAAAGGACTTAGAGTTACAAATTTAGGCAACTGCACTACCCATAACAATAAATGACATGGGAAGACATTTTAAAAAAAGCTCACCATCTTATTACAGAGTAGTCTTAACCTGGACTGGCAAAGGAAATTGTTGTGGTTCTGTTAGACTGGTTCCTCAGTGTCCCGGTTTGTTTCCAGAATAATTAGAGGAGCAGTATTAACATTAATTCTGGGATAAGATTGTGAACCTTTCTTTACATGATTTCCCTGTTGTATACACTGGGTTCAATAGTCAAAGCGATTTAACTGGCCAGGAATGGCTCCTGGCTGGTTACATCACTTGTGCAGGGCTATCCACTGATATTCAGCAGCACTTAAATGGTCAGTGCCACTGAATGTCAGTACTAACATCCGAACACAAAACTGGCTATTTTGTGGGCGGGCCAGGGTCAGAGTCAGCATTTATATGGTTAAGTACTGATATTCAACGTTTAAGGTAACCACATAAATAGGACCACTTAAAACACAGTCCTATCTTTATACAATTCACCTTCTGCATTTAAGGAGTGAATATTTAGCTGGCTGCATAAAAAAGGAAGCGCTTCTTTAAGAATACGTATCTTTTCTTCCATACATTTCTTAAGAAGCTCAGTAGGCAGTAAGATAGGATACTTTGGAAAGTTCAGAAGATGCAGTTTTAAATAATATAAAGTATTTTCCACAGTCTCTAGTTTCCTGTAAGTTGAATGTTATGTAGCTCTGTCATTTCCTCTTCTAGTTTATCCAGTGTCTCCTTGGTATGTGCATAATTCTCTGTAATTTGTGGAGATTTGTTGGTTAGATATGACTGTTTTAATCAATGTGGTAACTGACTTGTGCAAGACAGTAATTGCATCCCACAAAGAACTCAGGGTAACCGTGCCTTGTTTTATTAAGAGTGTAACATCTAATTAAGGTACCAGATTCTTCACTTTTACATTATGTTCAACAGTCAGCACTGGTGTACTCAGAGTTATTCCCATCACCAGCTCTCTCATTCATCACAGCTGTTCCCAGAGTCTATTCTCCCAGCTAAGAGCTCCCCTCGACAGAAAGCATGCTAATAGATAACTCACTCTGCTGCAGCTCCAAAGCCTGAGACACCAACTCAGGAGGACCTTCCCCAAGGGCCGCAACCTCAATCAGCCTAGTAGGATTGAACAGCAAATTTACAGCCACAGGGATGAGTAGCTCTGGGATAGTTGCCTGTCTAAAGGGTGTTTACTGCTGAAACTCAGAGGGGATATCTCGAGTCTTCCCCTTACATTTTTTCTCCATAACTAGGGAATCATGTCCAAGCATATATCACTAGGAGTGCCCTTCGGGTTTCCATCTTGGGTCTAATGGCAGACAATTTTTAAACGGAAAGGCACAATGAGGTAGCATGTCTCATTCATTGGAAACTTTGTAAACATTACAGATTCACTGTACCAGAAAAGCATTGGGATCATGACCCTAAGAGAACTGTGGAGAATGAAGAGGTTATGATAACCTGGGACATCCCCATCTGAATTGAAAAAAAGCTGGATGCAGAAAAGCCAGACATAGTAGTAAAAGAGAAAAATGCTAGAACAGCATTGATCATAAAGGTGTTAGTGTCAAGCAATTAGTCTTTGAATAATATATATTTAGAGAAAATCATAAAGTACCAAGAATGCAGTGTGAGACCAAGAAAATGCAACAGAAAGATACAGAAATATTGCTCATCGTTTTGAGTGCCACAGGTTTGATTAAAAAGAATTTCCAAGCACACCTGAATAGGTTGCTTATACATATTACATCTTGCAGAATCCAGAGGGAAGATTTCTTTGGCACATTGCAAATTCTATTGCAAGCATTAGCAGTAAATTTAAGACACAGAGACATACTCCACATTCCATAGTTTAGGAATGAGGTCCATTACTGTCATGATATGTGTATTTGGAGACATTGCTCCCACAGAGAATGATAAAGCATGAAGACGTTATGATCACCTGGGACTTTCCAATCCTAACTGATAAAAAGTTTGATGCATGTTAACCAGACAAAGATGTAGCAGAAAAACAAGACTGGCATTGCCAATTAAAGTGTCCTTGCCAAGCAACTATTCTGTATAGCATATGGAGAACAGATAATCCTCAAATACCAAGCAATGCAATCAGAGACCAAGAAAATAATCCAATTGGACCATCCTTATTGAAGATAACTTCCAAGATCACTTTGGTAAATTGGAAGCAGTGGCGATCCTAGCCAGCATGACACCCAGGGCGGATCGCCGATGCACCCCCCCCCCCCCCGGGTGCAGCACGGCCCCCTCCCGGTGAAATGACACCTCCCCCCGGCGAAATGACACCCCCCCCTGGGTGCACGCCGCTGGGGGGGTGTCATTTCGCCGGGGGGGGGGGGCACGCTGCACCCGGGGGAGGGAGGGGGGCGCATCGGCGATCCGCCCCGGGTGTCATGCTGGCTAGGATCGCCACTGCTTCCAATTTACCAAAGTGATCTTGGAAGTTATCTTCAGTAAGGGGGGGGGGGATATGGATGTACTACAGATGAACTGCATAGAAAAACATCTTTAAAATGGGTTTTGAAAACAGCAATATGGACGTTTTGGAAAAAACAAACAAAAAAACCTCCAAAAATCAGTCCATCTGCCACTTTGTGCCGCCTTTTAGATATTTTTCTGTTTTGAAAATGAACCCCTATATCTCTCATTACCATTGTATTATTACACATTAATGATGCTAATTATGTGCTTCATGTCCCATTCACTGTTTTTGCAAAAGAATAAAAACTATGTTGGAATTCAGCTACAAAGCTACAAAGGTCAAATTAATTCCAGTTAAGAAATGAAGGATGGGCTGCAGACAATTTTTGGGAACTTCTCCTTAAATTATCTTTCCAGAGCAAAATTAGGCTGATGAGAGCCCCACATTAAAAAGCTGATGGCATATCCCTGAAGTAAATCAGAATCTGTTGATTAGCACTGGAGTACTCTTTTAACTATAGCAAGTATATTTATTTATTTATTAACTCATTTGTACCCCACAGTTTCCCAACAGTGTCAGGCTCAATGTGGCTTACAGTGCACCACAGAGGCAGACGCCAATGCAGTAAAATGAAGCTAATACAGCAGGAAAAACTATACTATTCTTAATGATATATCTTGTGCTGCTTCAGCCTTGTATCTCTAACAGCTGATGTCTATTCCTTCTCCACTACTAAAATAATTTCGTTATGCTAAAATATTGACTGTACCTATGACAGTCTTAAATATTTCCTAGACCAACAATTTCTATTGGCTTTTCCTCAGATTTGAGAATTTCTCAGGGGTCCTTTTACTAAGCTACAGTAAAAGTGGCCTTACCACGCCCTTGCGTGTTTTTTTCCTATGTGCTAAGGCCATTATTACCACAGCGGTAAAAATGGCCTTTTTCTATTTTCTGTATTAATGGCCATGTGATAGTTACCATTTAGCATGTGGCCATTAAAAAACAATTGCGGTAAGGGCTCAGACGCTATTCCTGCATGTGGTAATGTAGCTGCACTAACTGATTAGGGTGAGAGAGCCCACTCCCTGCCCCCTCATACAGGCCCCCTCAAAAAAAATTTAAAATCTTGTAGTGCACAGTTAGCTCATCCACATTTGGCTATTACCACAGTATGCTGAGCTCATTCCAGGGTATGCCATTCAGTGGCGTTCCTAGGCTGGCTGACACCTGGGGCGGATTGCCAATGCGGCCCCCCACCGGCGAAATTATACCCCCCCGGTGAAATTACACCCCTCCGGGTCCATTTTTACCTGCTGGGGGGGGGGGGGGGTGCCGCGTGCCTGTCGGCTCCGAGTCTGCTAGTTCCCTGCTGCTCCCTCTGCCCCGGAACAGGAAGTAACCTGTTCCGTGCAGAGGGAGCAGCAGGGAGGGAACGAGCGGACTCGGCCAACAGGTGCGCCGCACCCCCCCAGCGGCGTGCACCTGGGGCGGACCCACCGCCCCCCCCCCCTTGGTACTCCACTGATGCCATTTTAAGCTGTGTTAGGCACGGAAGAGCCCCTCAGTGCCTTATGATATTAGTACCTGGGAAATCATGTTTGATTCATGTTGGTTCATTTTTTGGACTTTTTGACAAATGTTTGGACATTTTTTCACTTTGCTTCCAAGCTTTTCATGTGTGAAAACTTTCTCAGAAATTTGAAATATATTTCAAATGGAAGTTTCAGGAAAAAACATTACAAAGGTGCTATTTTATGTGAATTTTTCCCCTGTGTGTGGAGACCAGTTCCATCCTGTCAGATGATGTCACCACTTGTGCGCTTGTCTCAAGCTTGCTTGTCGACAGAAAATAACTCCTTTCCTCAAAGTAAACGCTAATTACACTCCAATGACAGTGTTAAAATACTGGTGAATTGTTTTACAGGAAGGTCAATGATGCATCAATTCATTCAGTAACTAGAGCGTCTGTTCAGCTCCTACAGATCTGAACTCTGTACTCATAAGTTCCTTCTTGTATTTCACATATGGAAATGTAGAGAGGGAACGGCACACATCAATGTATGCTTACCTCAGCAAAACATTGCACACCGTGGGACACTGAGATATCCCATGGTAATTTTGGGATGTACATGCGCTACCCACGTGCTAAAAACTAAAATGTATTTTTTTGCAGTAGGGGCATGTCTGGGGCAGAGAGTGAGCGTGTTCTGCATTAATCATTTAGCGCAGCTACATTGCTGTGTGCTAGCCAATTAATGCTTGCTTAGCATATGAGCTCTTATTGTCTGCATAATGGGTGATGGTAAAGGCTCACATGCTCATCTGTTTTAATGGCCATGCGCAAATGGCCAAACTAGCACATGGCAATTTATATATAAAGAAAGGAAAGTCAGCCGTTTTACCCATGTAGTAAAAATGGTCTTAGTATATGGGAAAGACCTGTATAAGGGAGCGCTAAGGTAATTTTTAACCACTTTTTGCTAAAAGGGCCCCCAAATGAGCACAATCGATGCTGATCCTAAATGTTCGGCCTTGTTCTGAATTGTCTAGACACTGCAGCCCAAGGCAAGATGTCGCCTGAGGCAGAGCTGAGATGCTGCCTCCCCCTTCCCGGGCCATGGGCTGGCATCTCCCCCCATCCTTCCTCCACCCCATTCCTCAATATTACTTTCTTTTCCCATCTTCTAAAAGGCGGCAGTGGCAGTGATTCCCATACGTTGCCCTGCTGCCAGCACCAGCCTCTTCTCTACTTCAGCATGCCTCTGAGGAAACAGGAAGTTACATCAGAGAGGTGGGCCACAGTAACATAGTGACATAGTAACATAGTAGATGACAGCAGAAAAAGACCTGCACTGTCCATCCAGTCTGCCCAACAAGATAACTCATATGTGCTATTTTTTGTGTATACCCTACTTTGATTTGTACCTGTGCTCTTCAGGGCACAGACCGTATAAGTCTGCCCAGCACTATCCCCGCCTCCCAACCACCAGCCCCGCCTCCAGTGGTGTGCTGGAGCAGGCTCTCACAGGCTCGCAAGAGCCGGTTGTTAAGTTTTTAAGAATTTGGGGAGCCGGTTGTTAAAGTAGGGCCCTCCATGGCTACTTTAACAACTGGCTCCCAAAATGTGGGCTTGGGCCCCCTGCTGAATTCTCTTTTACTTTGCTGGTGGGGATGCTGAGCCCTTCCAGCCAAGTAAATAGACCATTGCTGCTCCCCGCTCCTTGTTTCCAGCTCTGGGCAGCAGGCTGGGACTTCTCGAGCATGTGAGAGAAGTTCCAGCATGCTGCTCAGAGCAAGACGTAGGGAGTGGTGGCAGTCCATTTATTGGCTGCCAGCAAAGGTATGCCTAGAGTGCCCGCACGAAGGGAGGGCGGAGAGAGAGGCAAGTGTTGCTCCCCCCTCCCCCCGGCCACCCCTGGCCCTTCCAACTGCAGAGCTGGCTACATCCGGAGAAAGAGCCTGTTGTTAAAAATTTACCAGCACACCCCTGCCCGCCTCCCAACCACTGGCTCTGGCACAGACCGTATAAGTCTGCCCAGCACTATCCTCGCCTCCCAACCACCAGCCCCGCCTCCCAACCACTGGCTCTGGCACAGACCATATAAGTCTGCCCAGCACTATCCCCGCCTCCCAACCACCAGCCCCACCTCCCGATCTTGACTAAGCTCCTGAGGATCCATTCCTTCAGCACAGGATTCCTTTATGCTTATCCCACGCATGTTTGAATTCCGTTACCGTTTTCATTTCCACCACCTCCCGCGGGAGGGCATTCCAAGCATCCACTACTCTCTCCATGAAAAAATAAAGTAAAGAGAAGAGGCCAATGCTGGCAGGGCAGCATATCAGAATCGTTGCCTCCACTGTCACCTCCTTTTGGAAAATGGACAAAGAAGGTAAACTTGGGGAAGGGGGTGGAGGAAGGAAAAGGGAGATGCCGCTGCAGAAAGAGTGCCACATGATGCCCCCACCTCAGGTGGCCTAATGGTAGGGCCGCCACTGCAGACTGAAAAACCATTCTGCTCTTTTTAACTATTACTATTTAAATCAGTGCGTTTTAACCCCAGCCAATTGGGTTTTCAGGATTACAACAATAAATATGCATGCGACAAATCTGCATATGTGCCTGGGTGCTTTCAGGAGAGGGTTGAAAAATACTGACTTCAATAACTACCACTATGCCTATCCTATTTTTTTTTTTTTTAAATGGTCGCAACAGAATGCCTCAATTGTACCTAATATTAGCTATTATGCAAGCTTTGCTGCCATCACTGTGATGCATTTTTCTCTAGGTTATGAATTAAATGGAGCCTAAATTAGAATTTATGGCTCTTTGTTCTCGAATGTGCTTTTACAGCTCAGCACAGAGGCTGAAGAGACAGA
Organism: Microcaecilia unicolor; assembly: GCF_901765095.1. Taxonomy (NCBI): domain Eukaryota; kingdom Metazoa; phylum Chordata; class Amphibia; order Gymnophiona; family Siphonopidae; genus Microcaecilia; species Microcaecilia unicolor. The sequence continues at coordinate 429,516,819 of NC_044032.1, forward strand.
TTTGCACCAGAAGTGGCCTTTGCTTGTTGAAATAAAAGTGAAAATTTATCAGCAAGTACTTTGCAGCCAAGCGTTCAATCCTGCATACCTAGCCAAACCCATAGCTCTGTGACTGGGGAAATAACACTGATGCTGATTCACACTATCAGAACAGGGGCTAAATACGCCTGGAATAAAGCAAATTGAGCAAATAAATGGCTGTAGTTGTTTTTCCCCCCCAGAGAGAAGCTTCTATTTATGTAGGCAATACGTACTAACATTGGACATATGAATCATATGATCAGATGAATTTACAGCTCTTCAGAGTCTATGTTAAGTTTGGTGAAATTGTCCAATTTCAGTAAAGACCAAACAAATTCTGAAATCTACATATGGTTGGGGTTCAGACATGAAAGATGGCGATGACATCATTTCATTTCACTTTCTGCACCCAGACAGATGTTATCTTAAAGTGCCCTTCTCTCTCCACATTTCCATATGTGAAATACAAGAAGGAACTTATGAGCACAGAGCTCAGATCTGTAGGAGCTGAACAGACGCTCTAGTTACTGAATGAATTGTAAAGTTCTGCGTATATATGACCCTGCCCACATGCAGTGGTCTCCTCAGCTCTTCAGTTTTGTTTTTCTGCTCAGCCGAAAGGATGTAAAAGAAAATGTTATAAAATCTTATACTTGTTTCTTTGATGCTGTCTTTGTCAGTTTCTTCTTTGTTATTTCCTAATTGTCACCAAAGTCAGGATTTAGACTTTGTCCAATATGCAATAGAAAGATCCAGAATTTCAACACTCATTCCAAGTATCTCTTATGCTTGGTTCTTGATCATGATCTAAAGGAATGCAAACATTTTGCTTGAATGTCACCGTGAGCATGGAGAGATCTGAATTGCTTTCCAGAGCATTTCAAATCCGAGAAAAAGCTCCTTCTTGGAAAATTATGCAAGAACTCTGCACAGAAGACTCCTACCTCTGCACATACCAGTTAAGAATCTTCTATGGAAAGGACATCATAAGTACATAAGTACATAAGTATTGCCATACTGGGACAGACCAAAGATCCATCAAGCCCAGCATCCTGTTTCCAACAGTGGCCAATCCAGGTCACATTACCTGGCAAGTTCCCAAAAAAGTACAAAACATTTTATACTGCTTATCCCAGAAATAGTGGATTTTCCCCAAGTCCAATTTAATAATGGTCTTTAGACTTTTCCTTTAGGAAGCCGGCCGAACCTTTTTTAAACACTGCTAAGCTAACCGCCTTTACCACATTCTATGGCAACGAATTCCAGAGTTTAATTACACATTGAGTGAAGAAAGGTTTTCTCTGATTGGTTTTAAATTTTCTTCTTTGTAGCTTCATCGCATGCCCCCTAGTCCTAGTATTTTTGGAAAGCGTAAACAGATGCTTCACGTCTACCCGTTTCACGCCACTCATTATCTTATAAACCTCTATCATATCTCCCCTTAGCCGTCTTTTCTACAAGCTGAAGAGCCCTAGCCTCTTCAGCCTTTCTTCATAGGGAAGTCATCCCATCCCCGTTATCATTTTCGTCACCCTTCTCTGCACCTTTTCTAATTCCACTATATCTTTTTTGAGGTGCGGCGACCAGAATTGAACACAATATTCGAGGTGCGGTCGCACCATGGAGCGATACAAAGGCATTATATCATCCTCACTTTTGTTTTCCATTCCTTTCCTAATAATACCTAACATTCTATTTGCTTTCTTAGCCACCGCAGCACACTGAGCAGAAGGTTTCAACATATCATCAACAACGACACCTAGATCCCTTTCTTGGTCAGTGACTCCTAACGTTGAACCTTCCATGACGTAGCTATAATTCAGGTTCTTCTTTCCCACATGCATCACTTTGCACTTGTTCACATTAAACGTCATCTGCCATTTAGACTCCCAGCCTCCCAGTCTCTTAAGGTCCTCTTGTAATTTTTCACAATCCTCCCGCGATTTAATGACTTTGAATAACTTTGTGTCGTCAGCAAATTTAATACTTCACTAGTTACTCCCATCTCTAGGTCATTTATAAATATGTTAAAAAGTAGCGGTCCCAGCACAGACCCCTGGGGAATCCCACTAACTACCATTCTCCATTGAGAATACTGACCATTTAACCCTACTCTCTGTTTTCTATCTTTTAACCAGTTTTTAATCCACAATAGAACACTACCTTCTATCCCATGACTCTCCAATTTCCTCTGGAGTCTTTCATGAGGTACTTTATCAAACGCCTTTTGAAAATCCAGATATACAATATCAACTGGCTCCCCTTTATCCACATGTTTGTTCACCCCTTCAAAGAAATGTATTATTTATTTATTTATTGCATTTGTATCCCACATTATCCCACCTATTTGCAGGCTCAATGTGGCTTACATAGTTTTGTTATGATATTGTCATTACAGAATATCAGATACAGTTAGTAGTGTGTAGAGATTAAGTAGGGAGGAAAGGGGAAGTGATTAGGCGGGTGATAGCAAAAGTGGGTTTACCTAACTGGTTGGGTTGGGAAAGTGAATTAGTGAAGTTGTTGGCTCTCGTTGTAGGTCTTGTTGAAGAAGTATGTCTTCAGAGATTTGCAAAAGTTATTTGTTTCGACAATTGATTTCAGGTCTGTGGGTAGAGCATTCCATATCTGCGTGCTCGTGTAGGAGAAGATAGTGGCATGCATCAGCTTGTATTTTAGTCCTTTACAGCTGGGGAAGTTCAAATTGAGAAATTTGCGGGATGTTCTTGTGGCGTTTCTGGGAGGTAGGTCCACTAGGTTCAACATGTAGATCGGGGCGTCTGCGTGAATAATTTTGTGTACAATCGTACATATCTTGAACGCAATGCGTTCTTTGAGTGGGAGCCAGTGCAGTTCCTTTCTTAGTGGTGTTGCACTTTCATATTTAGCTTTTCCAAATATGAGTCTGGCGGCAGTGTTCTGGGCTGTTTGGAGTTTTTTGATAGTCTGTTCTTTGCAGCCCGCATATAGTGCGTTGCAGTAATCCAGATGGCTTATTACCATTGACTGTACCAGGGTGCGGAAGACGTATCTCGGGAAGGATGGTTTTACTCTTTTGAGTTTCCACATGGTGTGGAACATCTTTTTCTTCGTGTTCTTCACGTGGGTATCAAGAGTGAGGTTTCGATCCATATTAACTCCGAGAATGTTCAGGTTTTGTGAGACTGGAAGAGAGCAGTATGGTGGGATTATGGTAGAGAAGTTTTTTGTGTTATGTTGGGAGGTGAGTACAAGACATTGTGTTTTTTCTGCGTTAAGTTTTAGTTGGAATGCATCCGCCCAGGTGTGCATGATTTGGAGGCTTTGGTTGATCTCGTTGGTGATTTCATTTAGATCATGTTTGAACGGGATGTAGATAGTGACATCGTCTGCATATATGTAAGGATTGAGGTTTTGATTGGCTAGCAGTTTGGCTAACGGTATCATCATTAGGTTGAATAAGGTTGGTGATAGGGGGATCCTTGGGGTACTCCACATTTGGGTGTCCATGGGGGTGATCTGTCCGTGTTCGTTATTACTTGGTATGATCTTGTAGTTAGGAATCCTTTAAACCATTTGATTACTGTGCCTCCTACTCCGAAGTATTCTAGTACAGTATATGTAATAGTATTTCATGATTAACCATGTTGAAGGCACTGGACATGTCGAATTGTAGGACGAGTATGTTGTTACCAGTTGCGATTGCTTGTTTAAATGAATTCATTGCGGCTACTAGAACAGTTTCTGTGCTGTGGTTTGTCCGAAATCCTGATTGAGATTCGTGCAGGATTGAGTGTTTATTTAGGTATTCAGTGAATTGTTTCGTCACTATGTCTTCCATGAGTTTGGTTATGAGTGGGATAGATGCTATTGGGCGGTAGTTGGTTAAGTCCATTGTGTTCTTCTTAGCATCTTTCGGTAGCGGAGTTAGTAGGATGTTTCCTTTATCCGTGGGGAAGAGCCCAGTTTGAAGCCTGTGATTTACGTGGTTCGTGAGGTCTGTTTTGAATTGTTTGGGTGCGGATCTTATTAGACTATTAGGGCATATGCCTAATTTGTATTGTGATTTGGCGTATTTTTCGAGCCAATGTGAGATTTCCTTTGGTGAGAGCTTGTCAAAATTGGTCCATGATCGGTCTGCTGGGCATTCCCTGGGTTTCGGGTCTAGACATTCAATTATGTTTGTGTAGTCCGTTGTATTTGTAGGTATCATGAGTCTGAGCTTTATGATTTTTTCCTTGAAGTAGTTTGCGAGATTGATTGCTGATGGGGTTTCTGTGTAGTTGGAGGTGGCTGTAGTGGTGTTTAGGAGATTGTTTACGAGTGAGAAGAGTTTGTGTGTATCTTTGTAGTTTGGTCCTATTTTGGTTTTGTAATATGTTCTTTTAGTTTGTCTGGTAGCGTATTTGTATTTTCTTTGTAGTTGTTTCCAGTCTTTGAGTGTGTTTTCATCTTTTTTCTTGTTCCATGCTCTTTCTAGTCTTCTGACCTGAGTTTTTAGTTCTTTCAATTCTTCGTTGAACCATGGTATTGAGTTTTTTCTGTGTGAGGTTCTGGTTTGAAGTGGTGCTATATTGTCTAGTGTGGTTCTGCATCTGTTATCTCATTCTTGAAGAAATTGGGGTGAGTCTGTAGGTGTTGTCCATTCCTCGGTGTAAAGTTGTTGCCAGAATATTAGTGGGTCTATTTTGCCTCTCGTAATGTAGGTTTGTTGTTTTTGTTTTTGTTTTTGTTGTGTCTTTTTTGTTCTCCAGTGGAGGAAGAGGTTAACACTGTAGTGGTCAGACCATGGTCTGGCTGTTCATTTTGTGTCTGTTATTGTGAGATTTAGATCTGATGAGAATTTGTGGGTGATGATGTCTAATGTATGCCCTTTTTTATGGGTGGGTTGTGTGTTTGGCCAGTGGAGCTCCATAGTTGGAGGAAGTCTTTGCATTCACGTACATTGTTTGAGTTAGTATCTTCAAGGTGAAGGTTGATGTCCCCAGCTATGATAAGGTTCTGGGTGGACAAGCAAGTATTCGATATGAAATCTTGAAAGTGCATTTGTGAGTCTTGCCAGTTGCCCGGGGGTCTGTAGAATAGGATTAGGTTTAGGTGCTCATGTAGGTTGGGGTGGTTAATTCTGACTGAGGCTATTTCGAGTTGGGGGCAAATAGATTCTGCTGTTGTTGTGACTGTGAATTGAGATTTATAGATTATTGCTATACCTCCTCCTCTTTTTCCTTCTCTTGTCCAGTGGGTAATTTTGTATCCTGGAGGACAGAGCTCTAAGATTATTGGGTCTTTGGGGTCATGGATCCAGGTTTCGCTGATAAGGAGGAGGTCGAGATGGTCATCTGTGATCCAGTCGGTTAGTGTCGCGGTTTTATTGACTGCCGATCTGGCGTTGACATATCCTATTTGTATTTGCTGGTAGTGATCGGTTGGATTTGAGGTAGTGTTAATTTTTATCAGTTGTCTGTCTTCTGGATGTATACGTTTGTTAAGTCCTTTCATTCTTTCTTGTTGATGGTGATCGTGGTTGAAAGGCATGTTGTATATAGGTTGTATGGGTGATTTGTGAATTGTGTGGGTGATGTTGTCTATGATAGGGTTTGTGGGTGCGTGGTGGATTAGGGGGTTGATTGGTGAGGTAAGATTTCTCTTCACTACATCCATGTTGACTTTGTGTCATTAATCCATGCTTTTGAATATGCTCTGTAATTATGTTCTTTATAATAGTGTCTACTATTTTGCCTCACTCTGATATTATACTCACCGGTCTATAATTTCCTGGATCTCCTCTGAAACCTTTTTAAAAAATCAGCGTTACATTCGGCTACCTGTCACGATTGTGACTATATTCCTTATCAGACTTGCTTTGGGGTTCCTCCAGCCAGGCCAAGTCTGTTTGTAAATCCTGAAGCCTGTGGGAAAATCCTGAAATCCGTTCCAGTCCAGTCCATTCCGGGATCCTGTTCCAGCCAACCTGTGCTCTGCTGTTGTTGCTGCCAAGCCCCACCCTTACTGGTGACTTCATCTGTAGTGCCTTTATTAAGCACCTGGGAACTTTCAGGCTTTGCTTTTGCAACAGATGTCGTCTGATGAGTTTCTCGTCGGTGAGTGTTTGTTGCAGTGCTTCCCTGCTTACTTCTTATTCCAGCTTGACCCTGCTTGTTCCCTGGAGCATTCTACTGTTTTCTGCCTGAATGCTTTGTCCTCATATGCGGTCTCTGGATGCAACTCTTCTGAGTTCCCTCTTTCAGGAGTGGGAAAGGCAGGAGCACATTTGATTTATAAGTATTTTGCTCTGTGTTTTAGAATATCCACATTAAGTAGTGAAGTTCATTGGTCTATCCTAAAGTGACCCCTGATGAAGGCTACTGCACCGAAACACGGCCCATTTAGGGTCACATGGGTTGCCTTTTTACTACATTGTGGATCATTAATGTTTTTTGGCAAATAAACTTTTTAGAAGCTCTTCTAGTTTGCCTGTGTCTTTTGGAACTGCCTTTTCTTACACTTTTGGCTTTGTACTTTTTTGTGAAAGTTGTACGGACCCTCCTTCTTGTGTGAAGATTGTACCCACTCTTCTATCTTATTTGCAGAACTCCATGGATGTTATATTGCAATTAGAATTTTGTGGAGTTCCTCAAACTTCTTTTCTATTGGTGACTGCTGATATCGAGCATTGCATACAAATATACCTCAACAAAGTGCTCTTCAGGTAGTTAAATTTTTTGGGAGGGTCAGTCTCTTCCAGTATTTCCTCCTTCTCAATATGTTTGGTATTAACAAAAAAATTTTTTATGTTTCAGGATAAGAATTATTATAAAATAAAGGGCATGGCCATGGGGGCCACAGTAGCCCCAAATGTTGCAAACCTTTATGTGGGGTAGTTTGAGCAATAATTTTTAACTCATTCAAATGGTTTATTGATGATGTCTTACTGATTTGGTTGGGCACAGTGGATGAACTACATACTTTTTTATTTGGTTGAATTCATGTGATCCTAATCTAAAGGTTACATATACTTTTGATACTCACCAAATTCATTTTTTGGATCTTTTGATTTCTCTTAGAGATGAAAATTGATTTCTCATAGAGATGAAAGTTTTCAATTTTTGATTTATTAGAAACCCAAGGATCAGAATATCATTTTATGGTTTGATAGCTTTCATCCAAGAAAACTATGTGAAAACATACCTATGGGTCAGTTTAAGAGATTATGACGGATTTGCTTTACTATTTCAGAGTTTAATGTACAAGCTGATGACTTATTTTCAAGACTACATGATAGAGGATAACCCACTAAGGTGTTAAAATAAACTTACAAGAGACATAGATGGACTGACTGGTCTCATTAACTCTTATTCAGACCGAGTAGTGTGTGTGCTTCCATATTAACCTGCAGCACACCAAGTGGGTCCATCGTCCTCACATATTGACACATTCTACAATTACATTTGATATGTCAAGAACCTCCTCTTTTTGCATTTAAGAGAGGTACCTGATTGTTTCTTCATTCTTATGGCTTTCTTCAGAAGACTCAATCAGCAAACAAACATGTGGTCATTTTCTTTGTGGTGAGTGTGATATGTGCCCATTATCCTTCAGTGGTTCTCGTATAGTTTTGAACAACATGGTGATTTCTTCCAGACATCATTCCACTTATCTCACATGCACTGTTATTTATGTTCTATGGTGTCTGTGCTCTCTAATTTATGTTGGAAAGACTTTATTTAATAGAACATAGAAGTTGTTTACATCATAAGATTTTGAATGCCTCTATTGTAACTCACTGTGTGGAGAAGCAATATTTATTTACTGACCTCTGTTTTCATGTTTTGGATAGAGTTCTTCCTCATGCACAGGGGAGGCAGTATGGATATCATACTTTTATGAAAAAGAGAAGAGGTGGGATTTCAAATTAAATAGTGTGTAACCTTTTGGCTTGAATCGCACTATAGACTGAAGATATTTTCACATTGATTGCTTTGGTTTTTTCTGTGTATTTTTTTTACTAATACATGATTTTCCATTGACCTTATTCCCTCCAGTGGTCATCTGGTCATTTAGGGCAGCTTTTTGTGACTTAGTCATGATTGAAACATGTTTTGACCAGAACGTCTACCTTTTTTGATTGTTCCATAGCAGAAAAGTGTTTAAGTTTCGGGAACGCCCAAATCCCACCCCCAACATTTGGACACACTGCAGATGCACTGCATAGAAAAAGTCTTAAAAATAGGTTTTGAAGATGGAAAAATAGCAATTTGGATGTTTTAGCAAAAAACATTAAAAAAAGTCCATCTGTCACTTTATGACCCTCCCCAATTACCTACATTCTGGAAAGGTCATAGCTGGTTTCTGAAGCCATAATGCTTCTACTTTATCTGGTTTCAATTTTAGACAGTTCATGTTTGCATCAAGAAAATTTCTCAGGTTCAATGAGCTCTTCTCTCAGTTTTTCCCCCAGTGGCACATAAAGCTGAATTTCATCAGCAAAGAAGAAAAATAGAACGATCTGGTTCCTATTTTTTTTTCAACCTACCCTACTACCCCATCGCTACAGAAATTCCATTCCACTATTTATGCTAACGTGTACGAAGCTGCCTATGTCTCTTCAGATCCCACATTTAAGCTTTATACTAGCAGATGCCCAGCTAGCCCTGCTCCCTAATCCCTACCACTAAAGATAGGAGAATCCAACAGTTTTTTTAAAACTGAATTATACACATATTTTGGAAATTTGCTCCACAAACAAACCAGAGGTGATGACAGTTCTCTCCCCTGTGTGGTAAATGTAGCTGCCCAGTGTAAGGCAGTTCTGTTGATTATGGCAATACACTATTAAAGTACTGCTGATTAGACATAAAAGTCTTAAAAGACTGTGTAATCCCTGGCATTCCCCAGTCCCTCGAGGTCACAGCCATCTTTTGAAGATCACTGGAAAACAGAGAATACATGCATTCGATATGGCTTCATGGAAATATCTGTTTAATATTTTAACCAAGTTTTTGGTTTCACGGGAACTGTCCTACATTGTATTAAGGCACTGTATAATAATTCAAAAACAGTTGTTCTAAGCAAAAATATTGGACTCCATATATTTGAACTTCCATGTGGTATCAGACAGAGCTGCCCAGTCTCTCCTGTTTTATTTGCATTGGCATTAGAACTGCTGGTGATAAGTTTCAGGAATCTGTATTCGTTTGAAGAAATGAATGTAGCTAGAGTTTTAAATTGGCACTCTTTCCCAATGATATACTATTAGTTGTAACAAACGCCCATGAAACTATTTCAGCTATTATCCAATGAGTAGTTCTGGGGCTCTACCTAGCTTCAACATTAATTTTGAAAAATCTAAATTAACACCGATTAATATGAAAGTGATGTATTAAACATTTTTTTCTCAAATGGATGATTGGGAAGTAGCTACTTATTAGTCTATTTATTCCAGCGTAGGAGCACTCAGGGTCTACTTTCTAATAATGCACCGCATAGACCTCTAGTGACTCTACCTGGTTACGGGAGTGTTGACCTTTTGACTTAGAATGCTTTCACAGTTTTTGAAACAGAGGACTGGCTATCCTACTTGTGATGGATAGTGTTAAGGCGGACACCTTATAGAGTGAAATGATGTTGGCATAAATGCCAAACCCAATAGCAGTAGCCTTGTCTTTGGTTCCAGCTTCCCTGGTCACTGTATCACAATTGCAAGGGGAAGAGGCCTAGCTGTAACTTCCCCTGTACCTAAGAGGAAGAGAGTCCCTGGCTACCATATCCATTGCACCAGGAAAGAGTAAAAAGGAAGTTCATCCAAAAAACAGCCCATATAACTGCTGCATTTGCAACTAGTGAGAACTAGAACAGGGAACCAGTTCTGCACTTATTCCCACCAAGAACTAAAAGAAAAGTCACAAGATCAAGCTGGAAAGATCATATATAGGGATCAGAGGAGGGTAGGATATAGCAATGAGGCAAATCATACAATAAAGCCAAATCTCATGCAGAACCAAGAAAACTTAAATGTTCAACAGGGTCAACCAGCATGCATGGCATGAAAAACTGTGACTCGATATGGCCGTGCTTTGGCAAACTTTGCCTGCATCAGGAGTCATATAATTCTAAGAAAGTGTCACTGATGAAACATGAGGTGGAAATGCAGATCAAAAAATAAAAATATTGGTTAGCTCACACTATGTAAATCGTCACAACTTTGAAAATGTTCTGACACAGTTCAAGTACAAATAACCACAAAAAATGTCACACTTTTTTATACTATAATCACTAAAAAGAATAGATTATTACAATTTTTTATTATAAAAATAATATATTGTAATTCATAATAAATCAAATTAAAACTACCTAATGTATCACACTCCAGATATGTCATACACAATACCACTAAACCAAGACTCCCTACCTACATATACAATCAAGAACAGCACGGATATAAATGTTCATTAGTAAATAAAAGTAGGAAGACTACAACCAATTTTGATTACAGCAACCACCTGGAGAATAAATCTAAAATCTCCTATATTGTATAAGTCCAAAGATCAGCCATGGGAAATGCCGTGGTTACTTAAAGAATCCTTTAAATGAGTAAATGCCATGCAGTTGCAGTCCACATAATCTTGATGTAACCCAACGTCATCATTGAACTGAAGATTCAAATAGAACTTGAAAATTGTTCTGACAGCTCTACACAAGACTGTGTTTCACCAATGGGCGTCCTCAGGAGCCGTTCAAAATGCCACTATATTACAGTGGCTGCTCTGTTATTAATCATGAAATCAATATAGGAGCATAAATTAGAGTTTGCATGAGCAATGGGGAGTGGAAGGTAGAGAAATGTCTGGCCCTTTCAGTGATTTTAAATTTTGGGGATGAAGGAAGACAGGGGCAGGGTTTTCAGGGGTTTAGCAGATAATCTAACTTCATGATTTCTCCCCTTTCTCCAGCATCTTTCCCCTGGGGGAGTAGGAGGATTTGGGTGGATGGTTTGTGTGATGTACTTTTTTCCATTCACAGAACTCATATACTCTCCTGGCAGTTTTTCCTTACTCTCACTCTCTCCATCTCTTTTCCCCTCTTAACTTGCCCCTCCCCCCATCCTGCCACCCTGGAGCAGGGTGAACCTACACACATAATCCCAGTTCTGCATTCCTGAGTGCAGTGAGAAGCAATATACCCTTGTTCTGAAGTTCCAAATGAAAGTGCACCTGCAAGCCCACACTGTAGTCCTCTAGCCATGGAAAAAGAAAACAAGCATTCACCCACAGTCCTGCATCAGCAGGAGTGGAGAGCACCTGCTTCCCTATTAGGGAAGATGCTCAGCCTGTGACATGTGTGAGTCAGGGCTGAGTTCCAATGGTGGGGATTGGAGGTGGTTTGATGGATTCATCTTTAGGAGGGTCAGCAATCTTGGGCTCCAGAGTTTACTGTTATTCCCGTTCCTTTTGCTCTCCCACCTTATTCCTGGGGCTATTTCCACTTTCCTGGCTCAGAAAAGCAGGAGGAGCATTGGAGCAGCTGGTAAGCTTGGCAGGGTGGATAGAGAGGGAAGTACTGGTAAGGGCAAGGCTAGCTGGTCACAGTCTGCTGGCTGAAATCGCCAAACTTCAAGAAGGAGAGAGTGAGTTAAAGAGGCAGAATGAAATAATGGGCAAACAACAAAAAAAGCAAAATAACTTCTTCTGCAAGCCTAATCTGATATGGGGATCGGAAAAGAATTGTGGGCCAGAAAAAACCTGTTTCCAGGGTGGCAGTTTGAGGCCCCTATCCTAAACTAAAAATCCAATAATAAAATTAAAAATATAATCCCTCCAGTTCAGAAACCCCCCAATAAGAAGCAACAAAAGAAGTTTTTGCGTTACTCCTCTTTACAACACACAGCATTAAAGAAACAAAATGTTTACCCTGAGTAGCAGACTCAGAATTTGAGAAGAGGAGTTCAGCCTCTCGTCTGTAGGCCCTGAAGTCTTGGGACCAATGAATAGAGAGTCAGCTTTATTGGCTGTGTATTTCTTGTCTAGTCTCTCTAGGCCAAAGTAATACCTCTGTGCTAAGCCTAGGCTAGTGTTCAGTTCCCAGCTAATACTGGTTTTTTTAGCACTAACATGTTGCAAGGGTTTTAGTTCACAAAACGTTGGTGATAACAGGGATGTAATGCACTTCATTAAGCTTAATGCAATAAGCAAGAAAATGATCCTGCATATGGATTAACTATTGATGGAGTGGACTGTGTTCAATTTTAGGATAGATTTTAAGCTTCTTCCCTAGGGCTGAATATTCGCTTCACCACTAAAGATGTGGAGTAAACAGCAGCACTTTGCAGATTCATGATTGAAAAGAAGCAAAAGGAAAAAAAAAAAAGCAAGGGTCTGGTGTCCTTGGAGTGCCCTCACCTCAGAAACAGGGCCACAGGGCCTTTAGCACACCCACAGCACTTGAAAGAGAACTATATGCCTGCCTGGGTGCGCTTCCATTACACCTATGACAGGCCAAAGTGCCCTGTTATACTCCTTTTCCATCTCACTACTGGGCCAAGTGATCTGTTGTGCCTCTATACTATCCCAGGCTATAAATGACCCCCTGACTAGGAGATGCATTCCTAAGCAATGTTGCCTTCAATATTGCTCACTGTGATTTAAATGGGCTGGAGCCTTCCTGCCTGCTTAAATTGCTCTGAATATCGGCCAGAATGTGTTAAATGAGGGGGTGCGCTCAGCATCTGTCCTAAATTTATCATATAGGGCAGAGCACCCTGTTACATGCAGTGCTAGATAGCTCATGTTATCTGGTGCTGCAGATAACGTGGTGTGGTTCCTCCCAAAATAAATAAAAAAGGAAGCATACATCTCATTGCTGTGGCGGCACTTCCCACACACACATTCCCCCCTTCTGATCCCCCTGCATCCATTTGGGGAGGGGCCTAGAATAGTGATGTTTGGTGGTGGAGCGGGAGTGTTGAGGGATTGGAGGGGTATGCATTTCAGAAGTGTAGAATATTGGAATTAGAAAGTTGGTGGTGGGGGAGGGGGTTGAATGGTTTGAGCCTTGAATCAGGAGAGTGTTGGAGTGGGCAAATAACGTCTCCTCTTGAGGTATCTCTAAGTTCAGTCCATGCATTTGCTGTCAGCAATGGCCATTCCTCTGCTTCACCCCTGTCATGCCCATTCAGTGAGTTAGGCAGCTAGGATTTTTGCCAAGCTAGCTTTTTAAGTGTGCATTAGCGCGGGGTAGCACTAACGTCTAATGCACAGTAAGACCTGTGCTAGCATCTTAATGCTGCTTAATAAAAGACCTCCTAAGTGTTAAACTAACCTAATGCCAAAAATGAAATACCATCATAAAAACAAGAATACCCCCCCCCCCCAAAAAAAAATAATAAAATGGCCCAAATACAGCCACAACCCATGTCAAGAATGTCAAGAACAAAATCACATTATCCAGTATAAGATTGGACATTCCATAAATAATTTTAAGCAGATAAAGTCATAAATCTTATAGGTAAACAAAACCATAAAAGCCTAAGCTTTGACTAAAAGATCTGATATTGTAAGCCCTTCAGTGTAGGTAATAAAGTTCCAAATAGGCCTCTTTTGGAAGTGAATTACACAAATAGGGGGGTAGCAGGGCACTACCCAAAAGATTTCTTTGTAATTCTTGTAAGTTGCATGAAAAATGAAGAGGAAGAACTTGAGAAGAGAAATACCAACATAATCATTTTTTTCAGGTGTATGGGGTCATTCCCTCTCAAAAGTCTTAAACATCAATCCAGGCTCTTAAACAAAGAGTGAAAAGACCCAAAGCCAATGGAGATTTTGTTTACACTGGCATGTTATCCCTAAGTCTGGCCTCATCATGAATCAAGTCTTTGAATTGTGTTGTGTTTTGTTCTTTTTTGTATTTTGTTTGTTCATTTATATTAAAATTTATAAAGATATTTGAACTAAAAAAAAGAATGAGCTTTTAAATAGAAATAGTTCAAGTAAAGGTGCAATATAACAATGCAGTTATGACATCTTTATTATTTTGTTAGACGTGAAAAGGCTGGCACTATAATTCAAATCACAGATTTGGCTATCTTATCTTACTTTAAATGAGCCACTATAAACCTATTGGATTCCCAATATATTAACTCATAATTTGTCTGACAAATGATACTCGAAAAGGGAAAGGCTTTGAATAATAGGAAAAACGCATGACGAAGAAGAAAAGGCAAGGATATAAGTCATCCTTTTGTATTTTTAAAGAAGTTGGATGGAAATAAAGATTCCTTGATGAGCAGCTTCCTGTGGTAGAGGGCCTCATGGGGGCCATGGGTATAACAAAAAGCTCTTGTATGGATTGACTTCTTTTCAGAACCTCTTCCTGTCATCTTTATCTCTTACATGGAAAAAAATACACTGTAGGTAAGCCAGAAAGGATAACCTATTATAGTACCCAGAGCTCCAGAGAAATGAAGGCCGTTATTTATGTAACCTCTGAAGTTATTTGTCTTGTCTGGTGAACAAAACCAAAGATGACTTTTGGGAAGGAGAAATGAAAAAAATAGAGCCTACAAATTATTATTTTTTTTAAATTCTCACCTACTGGAAGTGACATTTAATAATTCTTCTGCTCCCTTTGGAAAGTAGCCTTAAAAAAAAGCAACTGGAGTGCTTGCCTTCTTTAGAATGGTTTGATACAGTACTTATACTACATTAAAATAAATCCAAAATTAATTATTGATTGCTTCCCAGAGCAGCAGAAAATTGTCACACGCATGCAGAAGTGCATGGACTGATGCTTTTCTTAAATGTTCTGTGTAAACTGCCTGAAATTAGGGCTAACTTTACTAAAAGGTGTTATCAGGTTAGTGTGGTAACTACATGTATAAATGTGCATTATTAGAAACAATAGAAGCAGAGAAAAATGAAGGCAGATAAAGATTATATGGCCTATCTAGCCTACCCACCCATGCCATCTACTATCCCTTCCTCTCATTTTGAGATCCAATGTATTTGTCCCAAGCTTGTTGAATTCAGATAGTCTTTATCTCAACCACCTCCACTGGGAGGCCATTGTACAAATTCACCACCCTTTCTGTGAAGAAGTAATTCCTCAGGTTACTTCTAAGGCTATCGCCTTTCACCTTCATCCTATATCCCCTCATTCCACAGCTTCCTTTCAGTTAAAAGAGACTCGCCTCCTGTGCATTTATGCCATAGAGGTACTGTATTTAAAAGTCTCTATCAAACTCCCATCTCCTGCCTTCTTTCAAAGTATACATATTAAAATCTTTAAGCCTGTCCCCTTATGCTTTATGATGGAGACCACTGAACATTTTAGTAGCTGCCCTCTAGACCAACTCTATCCTGTATATGTCTTTTTGAAGATGTGGTCCCCAGAACTGTACACAATACTCTAATGGCCCTGTTTACTAAGCAGTACTAAGGGTGTGTTAGTGTTTTTAGCGCATGCTAAATGCTAAGTCTTCCATAGGAACATATGGATGACTCTAACGTTTAGCTCATGCTAAAAACACTGGCTCGGCTTACAGGGCCAGCCCAAGGCCTGAGATGGAGCTAATATGCCGCCTCCTGGGCCGCTGTGCTTTTTACCTAGTCACGGTGACGTTCCAAACCTGGCAGTTGCTGCGATTCCCAAACGTTGCCCTGCCGCCGCCAGCACCCGCCTCTTCCCTTTACTGTGGCTGCCTGAGTGAAACAGGAAGTTACTTCAGGTAGCCACAGTAAAGGGAAGAGGCAGGTGCCGGCGGTGGCAGGGCAGCTTATGGGAATCGCTGCCGGGTTTGGAACATCACAATGACGAGGTAAAATGCCGCAAATCAGCCCCCCGAGATGCTGCTCCTGAAGAGTGCTGCCTGAGGCACCCACCTCAGATGGCCTAATGGGCGGGCCGCCCCTGGCGGCTTAGTAAACAGGACCCTAAATAAAGTCTCACTAAAGACTTATACAGAGGATTTTTCACCTCCTTTTTCCTGCTAGCCATTCCTCTCCCTATACACCCAAGCATTCTTCTGGCTTTTGCTGTTGCTTTTTCTACCTATTTGGCCACCATAAGATCATCATATATGATGACATCCAAGTTCCGCTTCTCTTTTGTGCGCAGACCTTCTTCATCCCCTAAACTGTAACACTCCTTGGGTTTTTGCAGCCCAAATGCATGACCCTGCATTTTCTAGCATCAAATCTTAGCTGTCAAATGCTGGATCATTCTTTAAGTGCATGGTTCACTTTACTATAAATTTTGTAATACCTTTCTTACACTTTATTATTGTTTGTTTGTTAACTGCTTTGCCCTGTCCGTCAGTTAAAGTCGTATATCAAGTTTTGAATAAGTAAAAATAAAATAAGCTTTGCTTGGTCCCTCCTCATGCTATCCACACTTTCAGGGGGTGTCTACGCTATTGCAGATTTTGGTGTCACCCATAAAGAGGCAAACCTTACCAGACATAACTTTGGAAATATTGCTTACAAAAATGCTAAGATGAACAGGCCAATAACTGAACCTTACGGCACACCACTGGTAACATCTCTTTTGTCAGAATGAGCTCCATTTATTACTACCCTCTGTCGTCTTCCACTCAACCAGTTCCTAACTTTGGGGCCATTTTACTATGGCACATAGGCGCCTATGCATGCCAAATTGGAACTACTGCCCGGCTACCACGTGCCCTAGGCAGTAATTCCATTTTTGATGCGTGCCTAAAACATGCGGTAGAAAATATTTTCTATTTTCTACCGTGTGGTGCTTACCTGGTGGTAATTGGCAGTTTACGCATGCTGGCCGCTTACCGCCCAGTTAGCGTGTGAGACCTTACCACTAAGTGAATGGGTGGCGATAAGGTCTCAGGCTGAAAATGGATGTGCACTGGTTTTAATTTTGCCGCACGTCCATTTTCAGTCACAAAAAAACAGACTTTTTTCCAGGTGCACTGAAAAATTGACCTGCACGCACCCAAAATTCATACCTACACCAGCACCGACCACTTTTTGGCGCGGCTTAGTAACAGGGCCCCCTATTCAGTTATTTTATGACCTATACCAAGGGCACTCAGTTTATTTATGTCATCTTTGTGGAACTGTGTCAAGGCTTTGCTAATGTCTAATACATCACATAGTGCTCTCCCTCAATCCAACTCTCTGGTGATTCAGTCAAAGAAATTAGACTTTTCTGCCAAGACCTGTCTCTAGTGAAACTATGCTGCCTCAGGTCCTATAATCCATTGGATTCCAAAAACCTTGCTGTTCTCTCTTTTAGAAACATTTCCATTAATTTACTTGAGGTCAAACTGACAGGCTTATATTTCCCAATCTCCTCCTTACTTCTGCTTTTGTGGAGAGGGATCACATCCACCCATCTCTAGTCCTTTGAGACCACTCCAGTGAAAAGTTCAGCCAGTGGAGCACTGAACAGTTCCTTCAGTACCCTCAGATGTATGCCATCTGGCCCCAACTCTTTGTTCACCTTTAGTTTAGCTAACTTCTCACGAGCATAATCCTCTGAAAATCGTTCAGGGTCTACCACACTTCTGTTCCTATTTGTGTTTGTCTTCTGTGGTCCTACTCCTGGGCTTTCATCTGTGAACATAGAACAGCAATAT
This sequence comes from Microcaecilia unicolor, assembly GCF_901765095.1. Classification (NCBI taxonomy): domain Eukaryota; kingdom Metazoa; phylum Chordata; class Amphibia; order Gymnophiona; family Siphonopidae; genus Microcaecilia; species Microcaecilia unicolor. The sequence goes on from NC_044032.1 coordinate 429,534,421, forward strand.
TTGTTATGCAATTCCTCCTTATTCATTTTCTCATCAGTTCTCCATTCCCTTCCAAATAATTCCTAAAATTTTGTTTTTTTTTTCTTGGCCACCATTGCCCATTGAGGAGAGGATTGCAATGTATCATCATCAATGGCACTTGAATTCTTTTCCTGGGTGGTACCACCTAATGTGGAACCCTGCATCATGTAGCTACAGTTTGGGTTGTTCTTCCTTGTATGCATCACCACGTACTCGTTCACAATAAATTTCATCTGCTATTCAGATGCCCAGTCTCCCAGTCTTGTAAATTCGTCTAGCAATTTCTCACAAACCTGTTGTGATTTAACAACTTTGAATAATTTTGAATTCTGGCGGAGGACGGTAATTCTGCACAGTCTGGTTGTATCAGAGTCAAGGCTGCAGTCCCTCCACCCCCCTTCTTCCTGGTCCTGATTGATGTTGGATATTAAAACCCATTTGGCATAGTTCAATCAGTTGTAGTCCAAAATGGTCTTTTCTGGTGTAAGTTGTGCCAAACGTATATTTCTGTGGTGGTGTATATAAAAGGCTCAGTGCTTGCTAAGCCTTGTATAAAATACTTGGGTACTTCACAGTCCAGCAGAAAGAAAGAGGTGGTAATGCTCCTGTACAAGTCGTTGGTAAGGCCCCACTTGCAGTACTGTGTTCAGGTTTGGAGGTCATTCCATATCTTCCAAGGATATAAAAAGACTCAAAGCTGTTTAGAGGAAAGCAATCAAAGTGGTATGGGGTCTCTTTCAGAAGATATATGAGAAGAGATTTGAAGATCTGAATATATATACTGCAGGAAAGAAGGGAAATATGATACAGACATTTAAATATGTGAAATATATTATTGAACAATCAAATTTCCAAAAATGGGGAGGTTATAGAACTAGAGGACATGAAATATTGCAGCAAGGAGGGAAACTTAAAAGCAACACCAGGAAATACTTTTTCACAGAAAAGGTGGTGGATGCCTGGAGTGCTCTTCTACAGGATGTGGTGGGGACAAAAATAGTGACAGAATTCAAAAAGACATGTGATAAACACAGAAGATCCTTATATGGAAAGAAGAGTTAATAAATTTGAGTGTTTCCACTCAAAGCAATACTTAAATGACTTTCACACTTAATAAAAATGCATAGAGGGTGATGACCTGCAGGGAGCAGCAGTTACCAACCTAAAATCAAATGGGAAGGGAAACTGCAAGGAGCAGCAGGAAGAACCTTTGCTACTTTTCTGGGCAGGCTGGATGGGCCATCTTGGTCTTTATCTGCCATCTATGTTACTATATTAAGTCTGTCTTGTTGTCTCCTCTGTTATACCCCTCCCCCTCATGTGGCCCTCCACCAGCACCCACGTGTGGGCATAGTGAAAGCCCCCTGATAACTCAAAGATAACACTGATAGCTCAAAGACACTCACTATGAAACAAATAGGCAGTCAGAGACACCCCGCCAAAGTGATAATTTGCACACCAAAGATAGCCACAGACAGATAGATTGAAGGCAAAATGGTACACTCTGGAGGCTTGAGAAGGGTCTGGCAGAAGGGGGGAAGGGGAGACACAGGGTATTTGAATGAGGGACATGTAAAGGTGAAAGAGAGGCCTGGGAATGCAGTCAGGGTCATAGGAGCCAACTTTTCAAAATTATTGGGGGTGCTAAGCCCAATGGAAATTACCCCTCCCTGGACACATACAAGGAATTTTCTCAATATTGGGGGTGCTCAAGCACCCACAGCACCCACAGAGTTGGCTCCAACGGTCAGGGTACAAGAGGTAGCCAACAACTTACCTAATGCAAGCACCAGTCTAAATGGCAAGAGAATGGCAATTATGCATGATTAATAGCAGATGAGGATGCTAGCATTTAGATGTTTCAGCCTGGATGTGCATGAGCTTTGTGGTCATAGATGTGTACTCTTCAGTGCCACCCATGCCATGTTTTCAACATATCTCTTATGGATGTATTGACATGCCCAGCACATCCACATGTAAGTCATGGCCATACTGAAATTGCATTTTTCACATGGATGCTGTCTACACATGTAAATGCTAATATTTTCTTGTGAAAATTGTGCATCAGGCTTCTAAAATAATGGCCATAATATCAATATCAATAAGCACATATTTACTGCTCTAGCCCCAAAAGGTCCAATGCTGTTTACAATTTAAGAAAACCAATACATAATTGGGAAATACATGCATATCTATCTATCAATCAAAATAAATATATATCTATATATTGATATCTATCTATATCTATATATATACAGTATAATACAAATTCCATATACAAGAACCAGTCTATTAAGTATTAAAATGTATCAAATAAAAAAGTCTTCAATTTCTTAAGGAAGGATAAATAATTTGACTCAGTTCTGATAGATAAAGGTAAAGTATTCCAAAAAGAAATCACTCAGAATTAGAATGAAGAATTAAGCAAGCCATTAAAGTATATATCTTAAGAAGAGAGAGGACAAAGCAACAGTTGAATGTGCAATTGACAGGAGTATCTAAACAATGGCATGTCTAACAAATTAATCACAAATAAACTTAGAAGTAAGACCATTAGCACTGGGCATGCTAATTTAAATAATACGCAGGCTCGTTTAGGGAGCCAATGTAATTTAGCAAGAAAAAGTGACACACTATCAAACTTCATGATCCAAAAAACGAATCACACAGAAATGTTCTGGAGAAATTAAAGTTTATTCATTAATCTAGATGATAAGCCCAGATAAAGGGAACTGCAATAATCCAGATATGCTAAGATTAACATCTGGAGTAACAAAGTGAAATGCGCGTCATAAAAGTAAGATTGAATTAGGCGTAGTTTTAGTTTCAAACAAAATTTTTTTTTGCCATAAATAATTTATCTGAGGCTCAAAAGATAAAGAGGAACCCAAAACAACACCCAACACTTTAGATTGATCTTCTTCTGGTAAGAACGTGCCTGAGGATAGAGGAATGGCATTAAGAGCAGTAGCTCTAATATCTTTAAATCAAAGAACTTTAGTCTGAGTGTTCAACTTTAACATATTATCCAATGACCAGCTTTGGATTTTATCCATACAAGACAATATTCTATTAAAAGTATCCATATGATCATCAAAGAACAGGAACTAACATCAATATGTCATCTGCATATGAAAACAGATGTTTGTCATCACTTAAAGCAGTGGCGTAGCCAAACCTGACATTTTGGGTGGGCCCAGAGCTAATATGAGTGGGCAATAGGTGTGAGTAGTGTTTCTTGGGATACTCTAATAATGCCTTAGAGTGCACTTGATGATGGATTTCTAAGTAAACAGTCTGTGCAACAGCTCATCTGCATTAACACAAACCACATACCTGGTTCATGGAACACCGACATTTTTAAATATAGTGATTTTACCCCATATCTTAAACTTGACCAAATATGACTGCTATAAGTTAAACATGTCAATGACACATATCCTTCAAACTTTGCTTTGTAAGAAATGCTATGCCTGATTAAGCTGTATTCATAAAACAGGTAAATGCCTGACATCTACAATACTACTTTATCCTAAAGCAAAAAAATAAAAATATATATTTTATTTACAGTTTGTTGACTCTGGTTTCTGCTTTCCTCATCTTCTTTTCACCGTCTTCCTTCCATCCAGCATCTGTCTTCGCTCTCTCTCTCTGCCATCCAGTGTCTGCCATCTCTGCCGTCCCTTCCATCCACTGTCTGCCCTTTCTCTCTGCTCCTTCAATCCACCATTTGCCCTCCCTCTCCCATCTATCCAGGGTTTGCCCTCCCTCTCGCTGCCCCTTCTTTTCAGCCCTCAGTTCCAGCCCCATTATCCCACCTGCCCCTAGTTCCAGCCCCAGCCCACATCTCCCACCTGCCCCTCCTTTTCAGCCCCTAGTTTCAGCCCCACTATCCCACTAGTCCCCAGTTTCAGCCCCAGCCCTTTTTCTCCCACCAGTCCGGAGCTTCAGCCCCCAGCCACTTCTCCCTCCCCCTTTTCAGCCCCCAGTCCCCAGTTTCAACCCCAGCACTTTTCTCCCACCAGTCCCGAGCTTCAGCCCCAGCCACTTCTCCCTGTCCCCTTTTCAGCCCCCAGTCTCCACAGTTTCAACCCCTGCCCCTTTTCAGCCCCCAGTTCCAGTACAAGCCCCCTTATCCCACCTACCCTCCTTTTCAGCCCCCAGTTCCCTTCATCCACATGCATTAGGGCCCCCCATTTTCAGCCCCAGACCCATTCTCCCTCCTGCCCCCTTCTCCCATCTGAGCCCCCCTCCCCGACCCAGTCCCCACCTGCCTACCAGCTCCACCGACGGACAGACGACCCTATTCTTCCCCTGCCACCCGGCACCTGACCTGACCCAGCCTTTAAAAAAAAAGTCCGTGAAGCGTCTGGCGTCTGCTCTGCTCGGCACTGCTGCTGTAAAGCAAGCAAATCGCCTCCTTCATCGCATTCACATCGGCCCTTCCTTCACTGTGTCCCACCCTCGTGGAAATAGGAAGTTACATCAGAGGGTCCTATCTCACTTTGAGGCCTATTTACAAAGGTGTGGCACGGCTTTCCATGCACCAATTCGGGCTTTCCCCATGCCAATTCGGCACTACTGCCGGGCTACCACAGGAGCCGGACAGAGTTCCTCTCCCCACCACATGCCATATCTGGTGCTTGAAAAATATTTTAATATTTTTACTGCCTAGTTAGCGTGGGAGCCCTTACCGTCTCCTAAATAGGAGGTGGTAAGGGCTCCCCCAGGATATTGGGTGTGCGGAAAGTGTTTAATTTACCACATATCCACCACCCTCTCCGTGAAAAAATACTTCCTGACATTAGTCCTGAGTCTGCCCCCTTCAACCTCAATTCACGTCCTCTAGTTCTACTGCCTTCCCGTCTCTGAAAAAAGTTCATTTGCGGATTAATACCTTTCAAATATTTGAATGACTGTATCATATCACCCCTCTTTCTCCTTTCCTCTAAGGTATACATGTTCAGGTCAGCAAGTCTCTCCTCGTACGGTTTGCAACACAAATCTCATACCATTTTTGTAGCTTTTCTTTGCACCAGCTTCCAGTCTTTTTACATCTTTAGCAAGATACGGCCTCCAAAACTGAACACAATACTCCAAGTGGAGCCTCACCAATGACTTGTAGAGGGGCATCAACAGCTCCTTTCTTCTGCTGGTTATGCCCCTCTCTATGCAGCCTAGCATCCTTCTGGCCACGGCCGTTGCCTTGTCGCATTGTTTCTTCACCTTTAGATCCTCAGACTCCAACACGCCAAGGTCTCTCTCCTGAGTCGAGTTTACTAATCTCTCCCCTCCTATTCGGTATCTCTCTTTTGGGTTTCTGCACCCCAAGTGTTCCATGGCTATCCACAAAATTATTGGTTTAGTATTTAGCCAGTGCTGGTTATTTTTATTAAAATGACAATTACCAGTCATCAAATACAAATCAAATCAGGTCTTATGTACCACTAATATCCCCATCGTAGGGTTCAGTGTGGTTCACATCAGTTAGTTTACATGAAGATATACAGCTTGAGATTATATGACTTGTTGGGTAGTTAAGAGAAAGGTTATCAAGGCAAAGGTGATGAAGATGTGGGAATAAGAGTGGACAGGACAGAGAAGGTATATTATATATTGTTCTTTGGGAATAGGAAGGTTTTTAGTTGCTTCTCAAAGTTGATGTAGTTGTTATCGTACCTTATAGCAATGGGAAGGGTGTTCCAAAGAAGTTCCTGCTACAGCGAATAGTGAGTTACAGGTCTTCTGAAATCTGATGCCCTTTCCAGACCGAGATGATAGGAACAGTTTGTCTTTCAGTCTTTTGGATTGAGCCAAGCAAAGTGAACACATAATGAATGTAAAATAGAAATAATACTCATTAATAAAGGAAAATTTTATTTATTTATTTTTTATTAACATAGTACAACAAATTTTCAGTCACAAATAAAAAGAGGACCAAGACCCAGGAAGATATTAAAGAAACAATGATAATCTCTTATCTCATAATACAGACAGATGTTCAACAACACAATCACAAACCGAGATTAAGCGGGCACATCTGTGCAAAGATGTAGAGAGAGCTTCTTTAGGTATAACAAACTTTAGCAATTGTTGAGAATCAGAGAACAAATATTGCTTGCCCTCAAAACTAACCAAATATTTACATGGAAATTTTAAATTAACTGTTGAGCTTAAAGACAAAATCCATAGCTTAAGGGCCAAACGGTCATTATGTCTCTGTGTTTCACAAGAAAAATCAGGAAAACTCTGAATCCTTGATCCCAAAAATTGCTCATTCATTTATGGAGATACAAACTCAGAACTGTATTGCAATCAGGTTCAAGTGCAAAACACACTAACAAGGTGGTCCTTTCCATTAGCTTTCCAAAAAGTCTGTTAAATTTATAGTCTGCAACGAGTCTTGATGAAGATCAGTTAAACATTCTAGTCCCAATTGGAGGCATATTTTCCCTTATAAATTGAAGGATTTTGCTTAGATATTTCTGGACCATAAATATTGGTGAAATTACTGGTGAATTTAGAAATTTGAGAAAATGGAGGGGTCCTTTTACTAAGGCATGCTGGAAAGTGTCCGGCACATGGGTTTGTTGAGCACTCTCAGCTTGAATTTGGAGTTTTGACTGGAGTTTAGTTGGGACTTATGGGAGTTAAGAATGCAGTCAGCAAGATCCAAGTTGGGGAAGTGGGAACTGAACACTGCAGTGCGCACAACCTGCAGAAGCATAGTGAAAAAAGGTTACATGACTAAAGCATGCAGTCTACATGTGCTTATCTAACTTGGACATTATAGCATCCAGTTACCCCTTGTCACCAGACAATGTATAACAGTGATAATAATATGATCAGATTTGATATTGACTTTGGAGTAAGTACACTTATGAAATCCAATATGTTTTTTTTTTTACATTTGTACCCCGCACTTTCCCACTCACGGTAGGCTCAGTGCAGCTTACATGCCAAGAGTCACAAGGAGCTGTGCCTGAAGTGGGAATTGAACTCAGTTCCTCAGGACCAAAGTCCACCACCCTAACCACTAGGCCACTCCTCAGCATTTAGAAAAGGAGACTATGATAAAATGAGAAGAACGATGAAAAAAAACTTAGAAGAGCAGCTTCGAGGGTCAAAAAATTTACATCAGGCATGGATGCTGTTCAAAAACACCATCTTGGAAGCCCAGGCTAAATATATTCCGCGTATTAAAAAAGGAGGATGGAAGACCAAATGACAGCCAGCATGGTTAAAAAGCGAGGTGAAGGAAGCTATTAGAGCTAAAAGAAAATCCTTCAGAAAATGGAAGAAGGAACCGACTGAAAAGAATAAGAAACAGCATAAGGAATGTCAAGTCAAATGCAAAGCGCTGATATGGAAGGCAAAGAGGGACTTTGAAAAAAAGATTGTGTTGGAGGCAAAAACACATGGAGGAGCATAATCGAACAGGGCGCCCAAGTTTTCATGAGGGCGTCCTCGCAGGATGGCCCCGCAAAGGGGCGGGGAAACCCATATTATCAAAACAAGATGGGCATCCATCTTTAGTTTTGATAATACGGTCGGGGACGCCCAAATCTCAACATTTAGGTCAACCTTAGAAATGGTCAACCAAAATGTTGAGATGGTTGACCTTAGAGTTGGTCGTCCCCGGTTTTTGGCCATAATGGAAACCTAGGATGCCCATCTCAAAAACAACCAAATCCAAGCCCTTTTGTCATGGGAGGAACCAGAATTCGTAGTGCACTGGTCCCCCTGACATGCCAGGACACCAACCGGGCATCCTAGGGGGCACTGCAGTGGACTTCAGAAATTGTTTCCAGGAACATAGCTCCCTTACCTTGTGTGTTGAGCCCCCCAACCCCCCCCCAAAACCCACTCCCCACAACTGTACACCACTAACATAGCCCTAAGGGGTGAATGGGGCACCTACACGTGGGTACAGTGGGTTTCGGGTGGGTTTTGGAGGGCTCACATTTACCACCACAAATGTAATAGGTAGGGGGGGATGGGCCTGGGTCTGCCTGCCTGAAGTGCACTGCACCCACTAAAACTGCTCCAGGGACCTGCATACTGCTGTCATGGAGCTGGGTATGACATTTGAGGCTGGCATAGAGGATGGCAAAAAATTTTTTTAAAGTTTTTTTAGGGTGGGAGGGGGTTGGTGACCACTGGGGGAGTAAGGGGAGGTTATCCCCGATACCCTCCGGTGGTCATCTGGTCAGTTCGGGCACCTTTTTGAGGCTTGGTCGCAAGAAAAAATGGACCAAGTAAAGTCGGCCAAGTGCTCGTCAGGCACACCCTTCTTTTTTCCATTATTGGCTGAGGACGCCCATCTCTTAATCACGCCCCAGTCCTGCCTTCGCTACGGTGCCGACACACCCCCGTGAACTTTGGTCGTCTCCACGACAGGAAGCAGTTGAGGACGCTCAAAATCGGCTTTCGATTATGCCGATTTGGGCGACCCTGAGAGAAGGACATCCATCTCCCGATTTGTGTCCTATAGTGGATTAAAAACTGGTTAAAGGATAGAAAACAATTTAAGACCTATTTTTCACAACATATTTCAGGGATAGTTTGTGCTAATGGACTCAAGTTGTTTTTTTAATGATCATCAGAGAAGCTTTAGATTTATACTTATTGATACTGTCTACAATGTTTTATTTTGGTTGTATTTTATTGTTATATTATTTCAATGTTTCTTGTATATTCTCATATTTTATTCATACCAATTATAATGTTCTATTACGTATTGTGTAGTCATTGCAAGTAGTATACCATGCAGTACTTTGTATTGTTACTTGAATATTTTTACTGCTGTAATTGCCTATTGTTCATGTTTGATCTATTCTTACTGTACACCACCTTGAGTGAATTCCTTCAAAAAGGCGGTAAATAAATCATAATAAATTAAATAAATAAATAAATATTCTCTTTTTTACTAAGTTTAATAAGTTTAAAAAGGATTATAAGATTAGGCTATAGAGAGGTATATCAAAAATTAAATAAACATAAACATAATTAAGCTCTTGAATTCATTGCTAGAGAATGTGATAAAAACGGATAGCATAGCAGGGTTTAAAAAAGATTTGGACAAGTTCCTGGAAGAAAACTTAATAATCCATTATTAAGGTGAACTTGGAGAAAATTCACTGGTTATTCCTGGGATAAGTAACTTAGAATCTATTTAATCTTTTTGTATCCTGCCAGGTTCTTGTGACCTGGATTGGCAACTATTGGAAACAGGATACTGGGCTTGATGGATTCTCAGTCTGTCCCAGTACAGCAATGCTTATATACTTATGTAAAAATAAGTTTTTTGCTTCAGCACAGTTCAAAGTTAGATATGTACAGATGCAGTTTTTACTTTGCTCTGGGATTGTCTACCATTTCAGACACTTGCTGTCTAGCATGGTCTGTTTCTTAATTGGAAGACTCATATTAATGTATATTATTTGGATTTGTCGCTTAGCAACATTTGTTCCCTTTGTTTTTTGTAGCACATCTGTCATTGTCTGTTTGTTTTAAGATGTACATCAAAGCACAGATTTAGCAACAGATGACACGAAAAGCAGAATCCAAACCACACACTAGTCATGTGCATGGGAAAAAAATTCTTAGTTTGGTTCAATTTTGGATCAATTACCCCTGCATTTGTTTATGGATTCTGAAAATCTCTGCTCTGTTTGCTTCATTTGGCTCCAAAAAAGCCAATGTGGGAAAGCAATTTTGCACTTTAATGGTGACGAATAACATCCAGTTTAATGAAACTTGCTTAGAATTTTCTGCCCAAGCATCAGCCACAGAGGCAACAACACCCACGAGTAGCATAAAGACCTCCATGACACCAAAAGAGGGGTAAAAGACACAGAGGGGTAATTTTCTGGATAAACTCAAGGTTCACATGCGTAAACCTAAATTTGGGAGGAGTGTGGAGATGAGTTGCACAAATATATTTTTCCTGGTCTGGTTTGTGGGCATAGCCAGGACTAACGAATCTAGGAGACCAGCTGGCACAGAATCCATACTGCACGCTTCTCATATTTGATAAAGCAGTTCACATAGGTATGTTTCAGACTGTGAAGGGTTTACTTTAAACTTGGATATTTAAACACAGGGTCACTTTTGTCAGGTCCAGGCACCTACATTACTTGTATATTCCAGTAAAGATAAGTAGTAAAAGTTACACAAATCCTAAATATTCCTCTCTGTAATTCTCTTTTGGGTAAAGTTGGTTTAATGAAAAATTACAAGAAAATGAAGGAGCTGGGTTTATACCCCTGAAGAAGCATGAATGCTGTTGGGTAAAATGGTGGCCTCATAGGGGATTAAAAAAATTACGTTTTCCTAGCTCCATGTTAATATCTTTTGCACTCAATATTGATCATATAGTTTAAAAGGTTTTGCACTGGAAGTAGTTTTTAAATCACGCACAGCTCATATGTTTACGTGCTTAACAAAGTTTGGAACTGGAATTAAGATTTAAAGTACACATATTAGGAACACGTGGATGGGGCATAATCGAAAGGGACGCCCAAGTTTTGTGAGGACGTCCTCGCAAAACGTCCCGGTGGAGGGACGTGGAAACAAGATGGATGTCCATCTTTCATTTCAATAATACGGTTGGGGACGCCCAAATCTTGAAATTTAGGTCGTCCTTGGAGATGATCAGCCCTACACTTGGTCATTTCTGATTTTTGCCGATAATGGAAACTAAGGACGCCCATCTCAGAAATGACCATATGCAAGCCCTTTGGTCGTGGGAGGAGCCAGCATTCATAGTGCACTGGTCCCCCTGACATGCCAGGACACCAACCAGGCACCCTAGGGGGCACTGCAGTGGACTTCAGAAATTGCTTCCAGGAACATAGCTCCCTTACCTTGTGTGCTGAGCCCCCCAAAACCCACTACCCACCACTGTACACCACTACCATAGCCCTTTCGGGTGAAGGGTGGCACCTAGATGTGGGTGTAGTGGGTTTCTGGTGGGTTTTGGAGGGCTCACATTTACCACCACAAGTGTAACAGGTAGGGGGGGATGGGCCTTGGTCCGCCTGCCTGAAGTGCACTGCACCCACTAAAACTGCTCCAGGGACCTGCATACCAGTGGCGTAGGAAAGGGGGGGGGGCGGTGGAGTGGTCCGCCCCGAGTGCACGCCGCTGGTGGGATGTCGGCTCCGCTGGTTCCCTGCTCCCTCTGCCCCGGAACAGGTTACTTCTTGTTCCGGGGCAGAGAGAGCAGGGAACCAGCGGAGCCGACGCAGCTCCCAGCGACATGCACTCGGGGCGGTTCGGCCCTCCTGCCTGTCCCTCGCCACTTTCCCATGTAAGTACGCGCTCCGGGGGGGGGGTGCACTCTGGGGGGGTGCGCTCTGAATGGGGGAGGGTGCACCGTGCTGCACCCGGGGGGGGGGGGGGGTGCGCAGCGGCGACCCGCCCCGGGTGTCAGCTGCCCTCGCTACGGCACTGCTGCATACTGCTGTCATGGACCTGAGTTTGACATTTGAGGCTAGCACAAAATATTTTTAAAGATGTTTTTTGAGGGTGGGAGGGGGTTAGTGACCACTAGGGGTCATCTGATCAGTTTGGGCACCTTTTTGTGGTTTGGTCGTGAGAAAAACAGGACCAGGTAAAGTCGTCCAAGTGCTCGTCCATTATGGGTCGAGGACGCCCATGTGTTAGGCATGTCTAAGACCCGCTTTCGCTACGCCTCCGACATGCCCCTGTGAACTTTGGTCGTCCCCGCGACGGAAAGCATTTGGGGACGCCCAAAATCGACTTTCGATTATGCCGATTTAGGTGACCCTGTGAGAAGGACGCCCATCTTCCGATTTGTGTCGAAAGATGGGTGTCCTTCGCTTTCGAAAATAAGCCTAAAAGTGATCACAAAAAGTGTGTGCAGGAATTAGAGCACTTGAAAGATGATATAACAATGGCTCTGGGAGTTTTTTTATGACTAAAGAAAGAAATGTTTAGCCTAATCTGCTGGGATATTTCAATGTTAATCGCTGCAAATGCTTCTGAGGACTTTTTCTCCCACCCAGTTATATGTTGACCACAATATAACTGTAACTTCAGATTGTTTTATGGGGGTTTAAAGTCAGTTCTTTCCTTGGTTAGTTTTTCTATTTCAGCTGGATGAAGTAGCACGTCTTGTCCTTCTTTCTGCTTCACAAAGGGCTGTTGGAAGGCAGGGTTCCCGCACCTGTGCTCTCTGGAAGCAGGTCCAGTAGCTTTATAGGCTTTGAGGCTGGCTCCCACTCCTTGTAGTTCAGGGTCAGTGACTCTAAGACCTATTTTTCCAGTAATAAAGAAGATGGTGCAGCTTGGAGGTTAAAAGAAATTTTAGTCCCCTTGCATAGGTGCTGTGGGAATGGTCAGGGGCTCAGATCCAAACCCCAATCCCCTTGTTTTAAGGTATATTGGCCAGACATCTGGAATCAATGACATAACCCCCCTGGCTGGATATTTATAGTCCTTGGTTTCCCTATAAAGATGTCTCTTTCAACTGCTGCTACCAAACAGAAGGATCAGTACTAGTTTTCTCTGGAAACTGTCAGAACTTTCTAAGTCAAAAGTTCACACACCTTAGTAGAGGCACAGAGATTACTGGCAAGCTGGCTCTGGCAGGCAGACCCTGTATGCCCTCTACACATGCATTTATAGTAGGCACAGATAATGTTCATACTTTTTACACAACCTGAGAATAGGTGTGGTTTGGGTAGACGTTTGCATGTGTGCATTTTATAAAATATGCATATATGTCTTAATTCATGCACATATATTACTAACTCCTGAGCAGGTGCGAATGAGTGCAGGTGTATTTGCTCATGGTTGTTGTGGGTTTTGTGAGGCTATGTTATAAAAACACAAAGGGTCCCTTTTACCAAGCTGCAGCAAAAGGGGGCCTGCGCTGGTGTTGGTGCGTGTTTTTCACACGTGCTGAGGCCCCCTTTTACCACAGCGGGTAAAAGGGAAGTCTCTCTTTCCTGCAGGAAATGACCCTGTGGCAAGTAAGGCACTTGCAGAGCGGCCATTTTGGAAGGGGCTCCTGCACTAATTGGCGGTAACCGGGCAGCCCGCGGCACTGCCTGATTACCGCTGGGTACACTCCGGCACTACAAAAATATTTTGTATAATTTTGTAGCACCGGATATGATGGCACGCTAGGGGTGGGAAGTGCCGCCAGGCTGAGACGGTAGCCCAGCAGTACTTCCTGTTTAGTGAGCGGTAAGCCCAATGTGGGCTTAGTAAAAGGGGCCCATAGAGAGCCATTTTAGAAAGGACAGTCAACTCAGAATATGGGCGTCCAAGTCAGTACATCACAAATGAACATTCTTCTCACATGTATTATCGAACAAGATACAGACTGTTCATACATACATGTGAGATGGATGTCCATGTGCTGGAAATGTCTAGCATGAACGTCCATTTTACGAACTGAAACGTCCAAATTATGAACAGGGAAAACAAGGGACATAATAATGCTACTAATAATATGGGTACTTATCCTTTGCTGCTTACAAAAAAGGTTTAGAGCGAATTACAATAACAATTTTAGAAGTAAAAGATATTCTCTGAAGTACATAATCCTATATAATAAAACTCACCCTCAACGTTCTGAGGACACTGACGTCACTGCAGCCAAGCCACTGACATCACTTCCGTAATGAAGGGTTCGTGGTGGTGAAGACACCGAAAGCACCAAGTCTCTGGGCCCCGCCCTCGCGTCAAACGTGATGACGTCTTGGGCGGAGCAATGGCGTCAGTGGCTTCAGAACCAAGAAGCTGATGGTGCGTTCACGAGGTGCGGAGCAATGGCGTCAGTGGCTTCACAACGACGAACGGGTGGGTAGGTAGGGAGGGATGGAGGGGGGTTGTTGGGGAGGAAAACCTTGCTAGCGTCTGTTTCATTTGCTCCAGAAACAGGCCTTTTTTACTAGTATTACATATAACAAAGATCATTTAGCATTACAATAAACATCTCTTAAACAAAAAAGCTTTCAACATCTTCCTAAATTTAAGATAAGAGGGCTCCTGTAAAGAATTCCACCATTTAGCAGTCTGATATAAGTAAGAAGCAGTGAAAACTCTAGTATATGTGGAGGGGCATTTTCAATATGACGTCTAAATCCAACTTTGGAGGTTTTGCTGAAAACGTTCAGAACTCAAGTAGTGAACACGGTCATTTTCAAATCTTAAAAATGTTTATCTTTTTCTTTCAAAAATGGCCATTTTGTGACCTTTTTGGGAAAAATAAGTCCAAGGGAAAAATACACAAAAACAAGCCATTGGGATGTCTGGTGGGCAGCATTCTTAGTAGACTGGCATTTCAGTCATCCCAGCACAGCAATGGGTCACCTTAGGGGGTGCTGCAGTGGACTTCACATAAAAGGTTCCAGTTACACATTTCACTGTTACCCCCTTATATTGCATGGTGAGTCCTCCAAACCCTCCAAAAATCTACTGTACCCAACTGTACACCACTACAATAGCCCTAATGTCTGCTGGCATCACCTATATGTGGGTATAGTAGGTTTTTGGTGAGTTTTTGAGGGCTCACACTTTCCATCACAAGTGTAACAGAGTGAGATATAGGCTTGGATCCCCTTCTCAACATTGTACTACACCGACCACTAGGCTATATAATAAGTACATAAGTATTGCCACACTGAGACAGACCAAAGGTCCATCAAGCCCAGCATCCTGTTTCCAACAGTGGCCAATCCGGGTCACAAATACCTGGCAAGATTCCAAAAAAGTTCAATACATTTTATGCTGCATATCCAGAAATAGCAGTGGATGTTCCCCAAGTCAATTTAATAATGGTCTATGGTCTTTTCCTTTAGGAAGCTGTCCAGACCTTTTTTAAACCCCGCTAAGCCAACCTCCTTTATCACAGTCTTTGGCAACGAATTCCAGAGTTTAATTACACGTTGAGTGAAGAAAACTTTTCTCCAATTCGTATTAAATTTACTACTTTGTAGCTTCATTGCATGCCCCCTAGTCCTAGTATTTTTGGAAAGAGTAAACAAAGGATTCACATCTACCCATTCCATTCCACTCATTATTTTACAGACCTCTATCATATCTCTCCTCAGCCATCTTTTCTTCAACCTGAAGAGCCCTAGACACTTCAGTCTTTCCTCAAATGAGTTTAACCAGTGTTTTTTTGACTTATTTGAAAATAATATCATTTGTCGAATGCCATGAGTTATATTGAATACTAATGATTAATGAATGTACCAGTGTTTGTAATGCATCTGAGGAGAATAATGATTTTACTGTTGCAGTAGAAACTGATCGAATTTCGGTTTCAGCTTTGATGCTGAAATTCGCCTGAAATCCAAATGCAGCCATGTTTTGGTTTCAACCAAACATCCTGGTGCATTTTTGGCTAAAACCAAAATTTCACCCTCCCGAACAAAAGTGCTACCCTCCCACCACCCAACAGAGAGCGGGTCCCTCCCTGCCCCTGGTCTCCCCCCCCCCCCCCAACAGAAGACTACTCCAGGGATCTACTTGCTGCTCTAATCGGAATGGCCATAACATCTGAAGCTGCCATAAAGGCTGGTATGTACTGTTTCTTTCACCTCTTTGGGGGGGTGGAAGGGGGTCAGTGATCACTGGGGGAGTAAGGGGGGTCATGCCTTAATCCCTCCAATGGTCATTTGGTCATTTAGGGCATCTTTTTATGACTTAGTCATTATTGAAACAGGTCCAGACCCAGTGGCGTAGGAAGGGGGGCGGTGGGGCTGTCCGCCCCGGGTGCACGCCGCTGGGGGGTGTCGGCGCCTCGCTGTTTCCTTGCTCTCTCTGCCCCGGAACAGGTTACTTCCTGTTCCGGGGCAGAGAGAGCAAGGAAACAGCGAGGCGCCGACACCCCCCAGCGGCGTGCTCTCGGCGGATTGGCTCTCCCGCCCGCCCCTCATTGCCTTCCAGCAGGTATATTCTCGGGGGGGGGGGGGGGGGTTGCGCTCCGGAGGGGGGAGGGTGCGTTGCGCTGCACCCGGGGGGGGGGGTGCGCAGCGGAGACCCGGCCCAGGTGTCAGCTGCCCTCGCAACGCCACTGTCCAGACCAAAATGTCCAACTTTTAGCCCTGGACATTTTTGCTTTGTTCCGTTATGGAAGAAACATCCATGTTGTGGTAATGCCCATATCCCACCCCAAACATGCCCCCCTTGTGATTTGGATGCACTGCAGATGAACTGCAAAGAAAAAACTGTTAAAAATGTGTTTCAAATATAGCGATTTGGATGTTTTTGCAAGAAAAACATCCACCTGCTGCTTTGTGCCGATCTTTGGACATTTTTCTGTTTCAAAAATGAGCCCCCTAATATTTTTCATGGCAGGAAAATGTAGTGTAAAATTCTAGAAAGATTTGAGGAAAAAACGAGGCATATATCAAGATACCAAACCATGCAAAATTCTAAAGACAACAGTACAAATTTTGGTCACAAACAAGGAGCCAATGAAGTCTGATTAGAAATGGAGAAGCTTGGTCCATAAAATGTGCATGATAAGTTAACTTTGCCGCAGTGTTCTGTAAAACTTGTAAACAGGTAAGGGAAGTTTCAGTGCATCCCAGGTACAGAAGATTGCAATAGTCTAGGGAGGATAAAATCAAAGCTTGGGTAAGAAGTTTCAGATGATCAAAAAGGAAATAATTTCTTACACATTTCAGTAATTTTAATTTATAAAAAGCAATCTGAGTAACTTTATTTGATCTTGAAAGATCAGTTTGGAGTGTAAAATAATTCCCAATACTTGTAAGGAATGAGCAATGTTAAAATCTATACCATTAATTTTAATCTTTTCAGATAGAAATGACATCACAGAAGGGCCAAACCAGATACATTTGGTCTTTTCCATATTTTAGCTTTAGACAAGTGTTTAATGTCCCGTCTTCAACAACGCTGAAACACTCTTGAATGAGGGGCATGATTTCTTTTAAGGAAGAATTAAGAGGGATCATTACAGTGATATCATCCGCTTAAGTATAAAACGATACACCCACATCTAGCAATCGTTTATTAAAAGGGGGCCATACTGATGTTGAAAAGAATAGGAGAAAGTGGGGAACTTTGAGGTACCCCACACTTCTGGCATGACATTGAATAATCACTTGCACATTTCACTTGGTATGATCTTCTGTTCAGAAATCCTTCAAATCATGACAAAACGCAACCAGAAATGTTTATCACACTTAACCCCCCGTTTACTAAGCTGCGCTAGTGGTTGCCAGGCGCTCATGCTGACACGGCCCATTTAGTAAACGAAGGGGTTAATAAGTAGAGCAACAAATAATGATCTATAAAGTCAAAGGCTGAGGACAAATCGAACTGCAATAGTATCATATGGTATTCTTTTCCCCTCCCCTACATGTACAATTTGAACTTGTCCCCAATTCCTATTCCCCAGCTCTAATTTATCTGGCAGCAATCATCTTCTTACATAGTAACATAGAGGGGCATTTTCAAATGGGGACGACCATCTCTAAGGGTGCCCAACTATAAGGACGGTGCCACGAAGGGGCGTGGCAATGCATATTATGGAAACAAGATGGACGTCCATCTTTTGTTTCGATAATACGGTCGGGGATGCCCAAATCGTGACATTTAGGTCGACCTTAGAGATGGTCGTCCTTGGTTTTCGGCGATAATGGAAACCAAAGATGTCCATCTCAAAAACGTCCAAATCCAAGCCCTTTGGTTGTGGGAGGAGCCAGCATTTGTAGTGCACTGGTCCCCCTCACATGCCAGGACACTAACCGGGCACCCTAGGGGACAAGCAGTACAAAATGCTCTGCTCTGTGGACCTTGTCGGGTGATTGTGACCTGGATTGGCCACTGTCGGAGACAGGGTGCTGAGCTAGATGGACCTTTGGTCTGTCCCAGTGCATTGCTATAGAGCAAAACAGAGATCTTACAGCTAAAGTACATGAGCATTCTCTAAAATATTTTATAAGCTTTAAACTCTAAATAAGGATTCTCCTGTAATCTGAGGGACACATACGAAAAAGAATCCCACATAACATTTGGATGCAATCAGTGTCATATGAGGTGGCCACTTCCTTTGCATTCTAAGGGACAGTCACTTATTCTGTTTAAAAAAGCAAATTCTTTACTCAGTTCTTAAAACAACCCTCATCTAAGCCAATTCATTTTAATAGAGTTCTACAGTATGTCTGTCTTTCTCCAAGCATGTTCCAAAATGCCTCTCAGCCCATTTGAATATTGATTTCCCTGGTGGCACCATATTTTCTCTGAATCAGAAAATATTGGGTAGCTGGTAATTGGTATTTAAAATAAACATGAACACATGAGCTTTTTCCCTAGTAGGCTGTGAGGGTGCAAAACCGGACTTCTGTTAGAGAGAGGGGCACAATATATCTAAACTTTTGCCCCACTGAACAAATAGTATTTGACACTGAAATTTTGTATTCCCAAGGATTGTCAGTTTATTTCTCTGAGGTAAGTCGTTACAGGAGATTTAGAAAATAAAGTTTATTTACAGTTATTGCGCCTGCTTGTGATGAAGAAGTATTTTTTTCTTCTTCCCCCAAACGTCTATGCTAAAGGGTAGACATTCCAATGGTGTAAAGTTTAGTTTTGGTCTGTAGGTCCCAGGACACAGGGGAGATCTGTCTGTATAGGACAGAAAAAATTCCATCATTGTTCAGCAGTGTGCTACCTCCTGGCCACCATCCCAAAACATGAAATTTGTCACTCACCTTCAAATGGTGCTGGATTGCACCATTTTCTTGCAGTGCAAATCCTTGGAGTACTCTGTTGTGTATTGTTCTCTTTTGAGAAAGAAATGGCCATTTAGGCCTATCAAGATAAACCAAATTAAACAGAAATAGAAAATGTTGAATCCTTAAACTTTTTCTGACAAAGCATCCCATTTCCTACAGCTCTACCCAGTTTTTATTCTCACTGCTCTATACTGTGATGCAGTGAATAGAGTGGACCTGTAGTCCTCCAAAATGCATCCTTCAGCAAGAAGTTCACTTACTATCAGTTAACACACTTTATTTGATACAGAGCCCATTTCATGCAATGAGTCCTGTGGCAAATCATGTGAGTTAATGGCATTGAGTGGAGGAGTAGCCTAGTGGTTAGTGCGATGGACTTTGATCCTGAGGAACTGGGTTTCATTCCCACTACAGCTCCTTATGATTCTGTCACTTAACCATCCATTGCCCCAGGTACAAATAAGTACCTGTATATACTATGTAAACTGCTTTGAATGTAGTTGAAAAACCCCCCACAAAAAAGGTGGTATATTGTAGGGATAGTTCCCTGTGTATCTCACCTTGCTGGTCTTAGCCTGTATAATCCTAATACATTAAGATCGAGTTTGCAACCTATGACCTGCACATCAGTGAGACAGCAAATTCAGCTTTCTGCTTGTGGAAAATCACTGGCAGTCATGTAACATCCAAGGACATGCTGTGGGCAACCAACCCCCCCTTTATCTCCCTGAGAAGCTGAAAAGGGAGTGACAGTTTCAAGGTCATGAACATCGGCTGTTTCTTGCTCATGGAATGAGCTGGACAAGATCAAGATTGGTCCACGCTGGTCACCTGAGGAAAAGGGGCTAAGAAAGCGGGAAGAAGGAGAAGTTAGTTGGTTGGAATCCATGGAAAAAGTTGGAGCTGGCAAGAGGACGAGTGAGACCTGATGTGGTCCACAACCTTGTGAACTGCCTATCTAGAGAAAGTACTGGTTGGCTCAGCTGTACCCGCAAGAAGTGACTGTGACCCTGCTTGCTGCAGAGACCCTGTCCTACTTCTGAGGCAAAGAATCGCTGGGGAAGACAGCTCGAGTCTGAGAAGGAACCTGTGCAACCTCATCCGAGAGACTGCCCGAGAGACAGCCTGGTGAGATAAACAGTGATTTACTTCTTATAGCCGGAAATTAGTGATTGGTGTTTACCTAAGCTTAGGTTGGTTAGAGTCGTGCTCATGGTCAGGAGATAAGCTGCTAACAATTGTATTACCTCAGAACTTTAGTTCAGTGTTACAAATCAGGTTACCTCGTATTCCAGTAAGAATCAGAGTATATAGTTAGTGACAATCTATTTTGTAGTTCTTTTATCAGCAAGTTCTCTATTTTTGTGTTTGGCTAAGCCTTGCTACAGAGTTATTCTATATTTATATATCCTCTTTATCTATAATAAATTGCAATATATATTATCAGCTGGCTTTAGTTTGTTTCTCTCTTTCGGAAGCATTGGCTTGGTGCCAATTCAGGTTTTATTCATCCGTAGACAAAAATTGGGACCTGGGCACAAATGAGACTGGTAGGAGGGGCTTTCCTATAAGTATCATTTGTGATTTACCTACAATATCAAATCCCTTTCCCTTAATATATGCAATTAGCAAACAACTCTCTAAAACCCAATAGAGTAGTCTATAAGATGCCACCAGTATCTGTGAATGTATGCATTTCCGGATTCTATAATCAAGCTCAAGATCAACTTTAGAGAGTGGAGAAAGAACATGCCTGGAGCATTGAGTGACAACACTGCATAGAAGGAGAGAAGTAAGAATCAGGGTCTAACCTATGCCCTAAAGACTGATCCCCCCCCAAATTTGATATATTGCACCTTAAGTTGTGTGCACTAATTTGGCTGCAAGGCCAAATTGCGTACACAACTTAATTGATTAACAATCAGTGCCAATAATTGTTACTTAACCAATTAGCGGCACTAATTGTCTTTAATTAAGCCATGGGTGGGTTGTGGGCATTTCAAAAAACTATGCACACTATTATAGAATACATCCGATGTGCTCTTTACTGAGGCAGAGGTATTTAGGTCTGGTTTTAGGTGGCCTAAATGGGTGCACCTAAATTTTAGGTGCAAGAATGGCACTGGAGGGCATTTTAGGTGGAAGAATGGCACATTAAAGGGGGCAGACTCCGGAGAAATGTCAGGAAGTATTTTTTTCACGGAGAGGGTAGTGGATGCTTGGAATGCCCTCCCGTTGGAGGAGGTGGAGATGAAAACGGTAATGGAATTCAAACATGCGTGGGATAAACACAAAGGAATCCTCTTTAGAAGGAATGGATCCATGGAATCTTAGCAGAGATTGGGTGGCAACGCCGGTAATTGGGAAGCGAAACCAGTGCTGGGCAGACTTCTACGGTCTATGCCCTGATCGTGACTGAATAGTAATGGATGGGCTTGAGTGTAAATTTTAAGGGACTTCGACATTAGCTTCAGAACTTTTAGTACAAGAAGAATACTGGGCAGACTTCTACGGTCTGTGACGAGAATGACAAGGACAAATTAAACTCTGGTATACATATAAAGTATTACATACCATGTAAAACGAGTTTATCTTGTTGGGCAGACTGGATAAACTGTATAGGTCTTTACCTGCCATTATTAGCTATATTTACTATGTTACTATGAGTGTATTCTATAAATTATGCCTATAGAATCACGCTAACCGCGTGGTTTTATGGTGTTGATTTTTAAGGTGCCATATATAGAATTTCTCCCTGAGTGTTACAGGGGAGAACAGATAAAGAAGAGAGTGGCAGCTAACCACTCTGAAAGAGAAAAAAGACATTTATAAAAAAAAAATAGAGGGGTGCAATACCTATCCAATTCTTTTAAAGGAGTGAAAAAGCAGTACAAGGAGACTCAGAATTATTAACTACCTTACTATGTTTTTATGGACTGTTTGCCTATACTTGTACATTTTGGTAAAGTAGGAGGTTTTTTTAATGGTTATTATTATTATTATATTACAGCTCAGTATCTCTCTTTCATTTTTTCTGCCTGACTTTATTGTGTCTGCCAGATACTTTGTTCTACATTTATACCTAGCCATCAGGAACCCTTTACAAGTCTGTGTGTGCTTGGGGAAAGGATTTTGAGTTTTGTCCTAGCCACAGACACTATTAAAACTGTTAGTGTATTTGTCTCTGGGGCCACCCTCAGACCCAACAGTCTGAGAAGCCCTCTCCATTTCTACTGCAACTTGTTCCTTTCTGTTCACCTTATTGTCTTTCATCCTTTACCCTGGCTTCTTTATTCTTCCAGCTCCTCTTTCTACCTCTGCATTTCCCCATCATGCCCCATCTCCTTTCCTTCTCACGTCCTGTCCCTCCAGTTTCCTCCCTCGCACCACATCAGACTTTGCCCCTTCACTTGTCATTTTCAACCGTTCTAACTCTCTCCCCCCCCCCCACCCAGCAGAATTGTTGCCAGGTTGAGGGCACGGGGAGAGTGGAGAGCGGATTGCCAATGGCACTGCGTATATTTTAAACGCATCAGATTGGATCAAAAATAGGTGCCGTTGCCATTAGAAGTCCGTTTGGGGGAGCGGCCGCTCCCCTGGCGATCCACCTAGTTATGCCTCTGCTCTCCAGTTCCTCCTCTTTCATCTGTCCCTCTTACTAAAGATAGAGAGAGTCCCCTGTTCACAAGTGGCAAGTTGTGAATGACTTATAGGGGTTGCCACTTGCGTGACAGTTTCTTGGCAGGCTATTAGCAGGGTGGTTTGCAATTGCCTTCCTCAGTTATCTTTACCACATGGCTAAGGCCAGGTTGTACTCATTTACTGACCAAAAGTGGATGGATGGGTGAGTTGGCCAGAGGCTTGCTACCTAATAAAAATTCCAGTACAGTCCCGGAACTCAGGTTGTAGGTATAGTAGGCAAGTTTCACAAAATGCCTAGCCCCCCACCTAGGGTTACCCCGCGGCCACTTAGAGGGTCTATCCCTAGCACAGCTCAGGTCCACCTGCACCTGCCACTTGTGCTCTGCACTAGCATCCTCCTCCCACTGACTGGGTCACAACCATCTCTGGGCAAATCTCCCACTCTCAAATTACCCCCAGTGATTTCTAGGTTACTGGGGCCACACTCCCAGTGGTCCCACAGTCCCAGAAAGCACTCACAGACCCAACACACAAACCACCAGAATTCTTTATCAGTCCAAACAGAGATGCAATAAACTAAATATTGTTTATTGTCTTAATTGAACAGTGGAACAAAGTGCAATCAGCAAATAACAGGAAACTGAAATATGGATCCCTGAGTTATTTGTGTGCTGCAGCAGCGGGGCCCTTAAGATTGTTTGCCCTAGACTCAGCCTTGTCTCTCAGCAGCCCTGATCTTCCCCTTCATTTTCTCACTCTTTTGTTTTAGCCCTTCTGTAATTTAAGTTCCTTGCTCCTCTTTCCTGCTCCAATCGCTAGGATGAGAACAATGCTTTGCAATTTGATTTATTTAATAAACTGCCTCTCACCAAAGCATCTCAGCAAGTTTACAATATGTAACCTCGGTGTTAGAGTGTGCCTAGGTATCTGCCTCTGCCGTATGGGGTGGGAACCAGATATACAATCAAATTTATTGGTTGAGGGACAGAGGCCAGGACCACATAAATCTGGGAGGCTGAATAAGCAGTTCAGACTTTTAAAATTTCTCCATACAAATAACTCAGGGATCCTTTTACAAAGATGTGCTGGCATTTTTAGCGTGCACTAAAAATAAGCATGCGCTAAACGCTAGAGACGACCATATATTCCCATGAGCGACTCTAGCGTTTAGCGTGAGCTAATCATTAGCATGCACTAAAAGCGCTAACACGCCTTTGTAAAAGACCTCCTATGCCGACTCCAGTGTATTTTCTCTGAACCAGAACTTGTACTAAACCATGTAGCAGACAGGATTTGTTAGTGGGGTAAAACTGTGTGTAAAGTCTCTCCAGTATTTAATGCAAAGCTTCACTTTTATACCTGTATGGATGGAAATGCCATCTCCCCATGACCCAGCACTTTTACTGGATCATAGTCTAATACTCTAAACCCTAAACTGCTCCTCCTTTGGGATAATAATATACACGGTTCAAATCAATCACTATCTGAAACTGCATTCCACTTTAAAATGTTCTGTTAACACATGGCCTAATGTTTCAGTGGTATAAGAGATTTATGTCACTCACTCTAGTAGAATGTTCTTGGCTGCAGAACTGTTAACCATGACATTGTGTGGCCAGAAATACCAACATGCCTGTGAAGACATGATTTCTTTGCAATACTGTTTGCCCACAGACAGGAATTTTTGTGACCACATGGTTGAGGAACAGTACATTCTGTAAAATGACATTAAAAACTTCATATTGATGTGGAAAATGAGATGTGTGTTTTTAAATTCCATTGGTTCCTTGTGACAGGTATTGTTCACTATTCACACAGAGAAATCATCATCACATTTCAGTCTAATGTTTCCCAAAGATTTCATGGAATAAAAACACATAAAATCCAAAGTGTATTTTAAGGCAATGGCATCTTGAATCTATCAAACTGCAGAAAAAAAATGCCACAAGTTCACGCAACTATCCAAAATATTTGTTTTTATAGATACTCCCTGTAGCTGTTTATTTATTGATCTACTTTTTAAAATCTCTTATCCACAAGTAGTCCATATGAAATTGGTTCCAAAATAATCATAATAATATTTTTGCATTTAACAGTAAGCACAACCTATAGAAATGCACAACCTATAGAAATGCATATATGCTGTGTCTAAATGAAAGTGCCCTGTTATAGAATAATTCCTAAGTTCCTACCCGAGGAAATAGACTGTAATTTTGCCCATGATCCCAAGGAACAGCAATGGGATTTGAACTTGGATTTACCTGGCTGTTGGCCCAGTATGCTAATCACTACGGCACTAGCAGCGGGGGGCCGTTTTTCTTGCAACAGGGCCCTTTTTACCACAGCAGGTAAAAAGCCCCCAGACAAACGTAGCCATGCGGTATGAGAAGTCTTACTTAGTGGCCATACGGCAGGGAACCCTTACCACCACCCATTGAGGTGGCGATACGGGCTCCTGCGGTAACCCGGCTGTAACCGGGCAGCCTGCTGCGATGCCTGATTACCACCAGATTACCACTGCACAAGCCATTTCTGGGGAGTGGTTCTGCACTCGGAGCAGAACTACCACTGGCAGCCATGTTGAGCCCGCGGTACAGTGGCGTAGCCAAGGGTGGGCCTGGGTGGTCCCAGGCCCACCTACTTTGGGCTCAGGCCCACCCAATAGCAGCACACCTATGAAGTGTCTGGCAGGGATTCCCAAGCCCCACCAGCCGAAAATTCCTGTCCTTCCTGCATACCAGCCTTCCCTCTGATGTATTCCCGCCTATTCGGAAACAGGAAGTTGCATCAGAGGGAAGGCTGTGGAGCCAACATGAGCAGTGTGTATTATTTGCTGCTTGTTGCCAGTGAAAATCTGCTATTTAAAAGGTATGGAGGGAGGGGGATGTTTGAGAGACCATATGGCATGCAGGCGAGAGAGGGAGAGACCAAATCACTTGTGGGACAGGGCGGAGTTCTTCTGCCCACCCATCTTGGGCCCAAGCCCACCCAAAATTGGGTGTCTGGCTACGCCCCTGCCGCGGTAGTCCCAATTTAGCGTTTGGTAAGCCCATGTTGGGCTTCCCAATGCTTTGTAGAAGACCCCCTAGGCTACTCCTCCACTCCATATACCTATTTAGATTGTATATTGTTGCTATATTCTGAATTGGAATAGGTCATTTATTGTGAATGTTTTGTCTGGGAATGTGTGTGTGTGTATGTGTTCATGTGTGTTCCATACTGTAATAAAGTACTGAAGGGAAAGGAACTGTCCAGTTTCTTCATAGAATACTAGCATAAACATTACATTTCATGACACTTACATCCCACACATACCGTCAAGGTTCAGTGTGGCTCACACTAAGAAAAACTGGAACATCTCCATGAATTATACAAATTATGCAAACCAATCACTATGAAGTTAAAAACTTTCTAAATAAGACTGTTTTCAATAATTTTCAAAAAACCTTATAATCAGATTGCTTTCTAATATCGACTGGTAAATCATTCCAATGGCTAGCTGCTGAATATGCAAATGAGGTAGCAAAACCCTTTTTATAAACCATCCTTTTTGTTTCTGGATATTGTAAAATTAGAAAACACCTAGAACCTGGAAAGACATTCTTAGAAGATAATCTAATTAAACTTAGCATATATGCAGGCACTTCACCATGAATTTTCAAAAATACAAGGCAGCAAAGCTTAAACCTGCCTAAAATTAAGCGCAGCCCCAAATTATTCCCAGCATTATACACAACTCACATATCTTTAACTACTTTGCAAAACATATCATTTTGATAATACGGATCTTCAGATATAACAACACAGGTACTGAAGAATCAACTTACCTTAAGCAGCCGAGTGTGAATCATCATTGATCCAAAATAATTTTTCAAGAATTTTTTTTGTTTAAATAACATTGCAGGAAAAAACAAATAAAGCGACTTAGGTTCAAATTTCAAGAACAGTCAGAACCTCTGTCAAAAATGACCAGGTTTTGTTTTTCTTCTTCAGGGAAGAGGTTCACTAAAACAAAAACATAATATTAATATCCATCTTCATAAAATTAAGCGCAACCATTTACATCAGGTCAATGGTAGGCATAAGTAGGCGTATCTATGTGAGCCATGCAACATATGTAACTTATAGCATTTTATAAGTTGTGCATATGATGGTGAAACGCCCATGCCCCTCCCAAGTTCCACCCACATGTCCACTTCTTTGCAATTACATGCTATAGCATTTACATGCTATCTTATAGTGACCATACAGGCATGCGTGATGCTTTTCTGTGCATTTATGGGTGCAAAGCACGCATAACTATATGCACCCAGTTTGATTGCAAGCCCTGCAGGGACAGGGAAATACCTAGTATACTTGAATGCTATTCACCCTGAGCAATTACTGAAAAAGGTGTGAAATAAATCCAAACAAATATTGTAAACAGCATAAACATACTAACAACTAATCATAATGCAATAAGAATAAGATTTAAAAATATTTAGATAGAAATCCATTATGCATCCTTGATTCTGTGTCCTATAATCACAATGACAATTTCATAAAGTAATAGCATAAAATCCTGATAGTTAAACCCCTAACTATCCGATAAACAAGGGAGGTGCTAACTGCATAAGTGACAGAGGGGTCCTTTTATTAAGGTGCGCCGAAAAGTGGCCTGCGCTGGTGTAGATGTGTGTATTGGATGCACGCAGGTTCATTTTTCAGTGCACCTGAAAAAAAGAGGTCTTTTTTTTGGGTTGAAAATGGACATGCGGCAAAATGAAAACCGGCGCATCCATTTTGGGCCTGAGACCGTACCGCCACCTGACTTAGCGGTAAGGTCTCACGCATTAATTGGGTGGTAATTGTCAGTGTGTGTACAATGTCGATTACTGCTCAGTTAGCGCTGCACGCCGGAAATTTTCCGGCAAGTGTAGTGAGCATACATAAAAAATTAAATTACCATCTGGGCCACGTGGTAGCCGGGCGGTAGTTCCAAATTGGTGCATGTTGGGCACGTCGCACCTACTCGGCTTAGTTAAAGGGCCCCAGAATGTGGTAAATATTTATTTACTAGTAAAAAAGGCCCGTTTCTGACACAAATGAAACGGGTGCTAGCAAGGTTTTCCTCGGAGTGTGTATGTTTGGGAGAGTGTGTGTGAGAGTGACTGTGTGAGAGAGAGTGAATGTGTGAGTGTGTGTGTGTGACAGAGAGAGAGAGACTGGGTGTGAGTGTGTCTGTGAGGGAGAGAGAGTGTGTGTGTGAGCATGAGAGTGTGTGCCAGGGTCCCCCCTCCCTCCCACCCTCCGAGTTCCAGGGTTGTCCCCCCCTCCCTCCCTCTGAGTTCCAGGGTCCTCCCTCCCTCCGAGTTCCAGGGTTCTCCCTCCCTCCCTCCCTCCCTCCCTCCCTCCGAGTTCCAGGGTCCTCCCCTCCCTGCCTCTGATTTCCAGGGTCGGCCCCTCCCTGCCTCCCTCCGAATTTCAGGGTCCCCTCCCTCCCCTGTATTATGCTCTCTCCCCTGCATTCATCCATATGCAGGCAACGTCCTCTGTGCCCTGCCCCCTTCATCCATCCATGTGCAGCATATCTCCCCTGCCCCTTCCACCTCCCTCCGAGTTCCAGGCCCCCCTCCACCTCCCCCCCTCTGAGTTCCAGTGTCCCCCTCCCTCCCTCCCAGTTCCAGGGTCCCATGGAACTGGGAGGGAGGGGGGACAGAGAATGTTGGAGGAGTGACATCAGCAGGTGGTTACAATCCCAGTGACACACATTGGAACGTTGGAGGAGAACATTGGAGGAGTGATGTCAGCAGGTGGTTACGATCCCAGTGAGACACATTGGAATGTTGGAGGAGCAAATTATTATATTAGATTTGTTGCATTTGTATCCCACATTTTCCCACCTACATGCAGGCTCAATGTGGCTTACATTGTTCCAACATGGCGATCGCCATTTCCGGAGTAAGAGATACAAGTGGTAATGCATTAAGGATCATGATTGACATAGAGGCATATTTTCAAAGCACTTTGGGAGGCTAAGTTCCATAGGTTTCTATGGAACTTTGGGAGGCTAAGTGCTTTGAAAATAAGCCTCATAGTAGATTAAGCAGTTAGGTATAAAGAGTTCAGATTCGGAATGAGGAACAAAGTGGTATTGCGTTAGAGTTCATTCGTGGTAGAGTAGACCTTGGTAGTCGAGTATACAGAATTAGGCCTTGTCCAGTTCTGGCTTGTTTCATTTTCTGGTGTTACGATGGATCATTTTGGTATGCCTCGTTGAATAGGTTGGTCTTCAATGATCTCCGAAAGTTAGTTAGGTTGCGCATTTTTTTCACGGCGAGTAGTAATGCATTCCATAGCTGCGTGCTTAAGTAGGAGAAGCTGGATGCATATGTTAATTTATATTTTAGTCCTTTGCAACTGGGGTAGTGGAGGTTTAGGAATGTGCGTGCTGATCTTTCAGTGTTACACTCATAATCCACTGATTTCCCACCCCATAACTGCCAGTACAGTAACAACATATGATAATTGGTCCATTAACTGCTTAATGTGCTTATTTGAAAACCATATTAAGAAACTGAAAAATAATCAACTTCTGGATCAGAAACAACACAAGAACAGCTAGAGTGGAGGAGTGGCCTAGTGGTTAGAGTGGTGGACTTTGATCATGGGGAACTGGATTTGATTCCCACTGCAGGCACATGCAGCTCCTTGTGACTCTGGGCAAATCACTTAACCCTCCATTGCCCCAGGTACAAATAAATACCTAAGCCGCATTGAGCCTGCCATGAGTGGGAAAGCACGGGGTACAAATAAAAAAAATAAAAAAAAAAAACTACTAAAATGAACTACCACATGCTGTCACCATTTATGTGCATTGTTTCATTTCAGGTCCCAATTTGCACAAAACCTACTTACTAAAAATGTATGTTAATGGTCCTAACCATTATATTTTTAATTTCTTCAAGAATCTCCCAATGGAGGTATTTATCAAATGCCAGCTCTCCTCCACTTATATGTTTATTTACTGTTTCAAAAAATTCTAATGAACTGCTAAAATATAACTTCTTTTTGCTAAATCCATGTTGGCTTTTCCTCTTATGCATGTCAACCCATTTTTTTCAGTAACTCCAAAAACTTATTGAATGAAAAAAGTGCTTCACAAAACAGTATATTTTTTTACATTTTTGGAGAGGAGGAAAGTACTTCAGCAATTGTCTGTGGACTTTTATACATCATAGATGATTGTAGTCTCAACAGACATTAATATAAGCATTGGTCAAAAACCTCAGTTCCCTACCTAATAGAACTTTAGTTTAGTAAATCATTTTTCTTTTTCTCAAACTTTTGAGTCCAGCTGCCTTACCAACATTAAATGACAGAACAACTTCTATGGATAAAAGGGGTCATTATAAATGTGGAGAATGCCGCTTCTGCTTTTTGATGCTTGAAGGCTCCAATTTTTTAAATTGTAGTGATAATTCTTTATATCAATTACACATTTTGACAAATTGTCACTCCAATTTCATTGTATACGCTTTAAAATGCCCCTGTAACCGTATGTACAGTATGTGGGAAAAGCAACAAGAAAGCTCTCAGTGCGTCTAGGAGACCATAAATCATGTATTACTTGTAACAAACCTGGAGCCCCTTTGACAACACACTGTGCAACATTCAAACATTCATTTGACCAGTTGAGGTGTTTTGTGATTCACCAAGTACAACATAACATGCGAGGTGGTAATAGTAATTTAAAATTGCTCCAGTTAGAACAACGTTGAATTCACAGATTAAAAACATTGGAACTTGAAGGTCTCAATATTTTGATTGGACAGCTTTTCTCTGACACTTCAATGACGTAGTATTTTCTCAAAGGTTAATGAAGAAAGCTTGAATTGTGATTGGTTTATTATGAGCTGGCATTCTTGTTTAAATAAATACGTTTTTCTTCATCACATTCCTTGAGAAGTAGATTGAGCTATAAGATGATTGTAACACCAGACTGTTTTCATGGATTTGTTCATCTGTAAAGTGGCAAAATACAAAAAAGGAAAATATCATTCAAAAATCTGCCTAAACTCAATCAAGAAAAGAGTGAAAAGCCAGCTCACTTAATAAAAAAAATGGAATGTTGGGGCAAAAAGACCTCAGATGACCTTGGTATCAGTCGAATAACCCCATATCAAAGTATCATCATATTCGAACCACAGGTCACAGCTTCTATCATTGGTCTAACCCCCCCCCCCCCAACCAAACCATTTATTATACATTTTACGTGAAACATTTTTTTGTTAAAGAGAGTTATAGTTATAGCATGGTCAATTTTCTTCAACATGAACAGCTTCCATACAGGACATAAAGTCATGTTGCTAAACATCTAGACTTAGGGCTCTGTTTACTAAGGTACGCTAGCGTTTTTAGCGCGTACACAACATTAGCATGCACTGTGTAGGTGCCCATAGGAATATTGTGGGCGCCTACACAGCGCACACTAATGGTTAGCGTGGGCTAAAAGCACTAACACACCTCTAGCGCGGCTTAATATACAAAGCCCTTAGCTTGAGGTGATCTGAGGCAATTGGATTGTCCTGAATAATCCCAATGGGGACCCATTTCACCGCTTGGCTTTCTCGGGGGATTTAGTTTGCCGCCAACAGTGCAACTGAATGCCATCAAGAGTTCAGTCAGACTATATGGAAGCTGTGCATGTTGAAGAAAATTGACCATGCTATAACACTTTAACAAAACATTTTTCAGATAAAATTTCTAATAAATGGTTTGGTTGGGTTTTTATAGATCAATCATAGAAGCTGTGAATTGTGGTTCAAATATGATGATACCTTGATATGGGATTATTCGACTGATACCAAGGTCATCTGAGGTCTTTTTTGCCCCATCATTCCGTTTTTTTTGTTTTATTTTTTTGTTTAAGAGAGTTGGCTTTTCATTCTTTTCTTGATTGAGTTTATCTGTAAAGTGTACATTTTAACTTTAAATTTTTTTCATACAGTTCAGCATGAATATGCTAATTCCCCTGAAGAAGCCTTATGGTGAAATGGGATGCCCATTGGGATTTACCAAGATAAGTGAAGTGATCTATCAAGATTAGTGTGATAAAGTGCTGGATATTATTATAATAAGAAAGCTCTATTGAAAATTTTAGAAAAAGAAAAATGATTTAATAAAATAAAGTTCTATTAGGTAGGGTATGGAGGTTTTTGACAAATGATTATGTTAATATCTGTTGAAACTACAATTATCTATAACAGATAAAAGTCCGCAGACAATTGCTGAGGTCTTTTCCTCCTTTCCAAAAATGTAAAATATACTGTTTTGTGAAGCACTTTTTTCATTCAATAAGTTTGGGGAGTTACTATATGTCTCCAAAGATTAGATAGATGATTGATTGTGCCCTGTATGTTATGGCTTGCAAAACCACAAGAATGTCTTTTGATGTTATTCTGGAAACTTTTCTCTGAATTCTGGCACCAGGGAGACCGGGGTCGCACTGACCAAGAGGTCTTGCCATTGTTGTTCATATTTTTGCATCAGCCAAAGTGGGCCACAGGTATCCTTTCTGAAGTGAACGCTTGGCAAAAATCAAAGCAAAGGTTCATGATGTATTGAAGAATCAGCACTGCTCATTTGTATTCTGGAGCTCAAGAAGCTATAGACCAAACTCTGTATTACACTAGTATAGTGGTAGGGATCTTACCCTTACATGCTTCTCCCTGATTTTGATAATGGTATTTCTGGTCACCATTGTCTCAGCGAGATGGGTGTTAGAGTTACAGGACCTGTCATAATGAGACCCATACTTATCATTTTTTTGAGGAGGTAGTTTCTCTTAGAATGGTGTCTTCCTTTCTCCTGAAGGTAGTTTCTCATTTCATGTGAATCAGGCAGTTGTGTTGCCTGCCTCTTCAGAGCATAGACAGAGTCAGTGAAGAAACTTCACAAGTTGGATATTTGTAGAATTCTAATAGGATGTTTAGAAGTGACCTATTAGTTTTGTCTCTTGACAGGTAGTTGCGCAGGAAGATATCTGTAAGGTGATGATGTGGTCATCCCTTCATTCTTCCATGAAACACTACAGGTTTGATGCACTTGGCTGACACAGCCTTCAGCAGAGTAGTCATTCAGAGAGCTTTGTCTTTACCCTCCCACTAAAGTATTGCTGGTCTAGTAGGGATGAAAAAGAAGGTAAAACTTATTCATATCTGTTAATATCCTTTCCTTGAAGCCTGCAAGACCAGTCTGTAGCCCACCCTGGAAGAAGGTGGCACAGGGGATCTCTCTCAGACTCAGGCTGTTCTTTCTCCGCCTCTCTTGTGTATAGTTCAGTGGCATTGGGAGCATTATTATATGCCACAATGATTTTGATAGAGTGTCATTGGTATATGCTAGTTTGGACCAGATCCCGAAATGCCTCTTCTTATTGCAGGTAAAAATATGCACATACAGGCCCAATGCATGCATTTTCATCCTTGTAGCGACTGATGTAATAAAACATGGGAGCTTTTGTGCACAGCTTAGTGCAGCTTCTGAGCACAAGTTACTGCATTGCTGTGACTACTACAAATCATTTCTATATTAAAAGGAGTTTTATGAATGAGCAAACTGTGTGCAAACACTTGCACTGACCACTGCTTTAACGCCAGGTCTGCAAAGGAGCAAAAAGTTAGCTAATTCTTATGTGGCTGGTTTTAATGGGGATTTCATATTCGTTTCTACTTCCTTCTGAGAGCACAAAGAACCCAAAAATATTTTCTCAGGGGCCTAAAGCGTAATGCAAGCTGAGTTAGCATGCTCTAAATACTAAGAAGATCATAGCTATAAAATGGGCCTCTTATCATTTAGTGCACACTAGTGCATGCTAAGCTTTAGTAAAAAAAAGCCTCTTAATGTGTTGAAATGTAGGCATGAAAAATACACTAAAGCTCCCCACAATCCTTGGTACAAATGTCAATCAAAATTACCAGGGGAAGCCTTGTGGACTAAGCCTGGTGGAATATCGATCTTCAGACTGAGAGTGGATTTGAGAGGCTTTATTATAATAAGCAGAAAGAGAGAAAAGAAAAAAGAAAAAAACAGGACTAACAAAAACGTCTAAAGATAAGTTCATGTTTACTTTTATTTTTGAGCACGTTGCGCTCTTTAGCACTCTTGTATTGGCGTAATAGCACGTACATTCACTTGTAAGAGATAGCCCTATGAAAGACGTGCTATGCCACCGGGCAGAAAGAAATGAGTTTGCCTTAAAAGCGGTGGTTTTTTCTGAGGGCTCTCTTTCAAATATTTTCAAAAATATCCTATATAATAAAACCCACCTCCAACGTTCTGAAGCTGGCAGCGTGGACAAAAAGCTTGAAGCATTCATGCTACTGCCTCCTGTATCCAACTCCTGATGACGTCTAGCAATACCAGATACGTCACCAACGACTGTGCCCAATCATAGCACAGCAGCGACGTCTCCACCAACGTATTAAAAAAAACCCCACAACAGCAAATGGCGCAAAAAAAAAAAACTTCACGTTCACACGAAGAAAGAAAAAGGGAATCACACTGATAGCTGCACGGCACCGGCAACTAGAAAACCGGCAGCCGCTTCACACCTCGAAAGATACTGACAGGTGAATGGCGGAGGACAACGGCAGGCAACAACAGTGGGAGCCGCTTCAGCCTAGAGGAGCCGCCAAAAAAGAAGACGCACTGACAGATGCAGGGCAGCGGCAACAAAGGAAATGACCTGCTGCTTCAGCCCTAGACAGCACTGACAGGTGAACGGCCGCGGACAATGCAGGAGGCTGGGATGGGGACAGAGAAAGGAAAAAAAAGCAGATTCATCACACACACACACACACACACACAAAATGTGGCAAAAAAAGGTAAACCACAGAAAGCAACATCACACACACACTCTCTGGAGGCTGAGATGGGGATAGAGCAAGGAAAGAACTAGGGAGCTACAAGGAAAAAGATGATGCACTGATGATGAGGAGGAACCTGATGGGAAAAAGGGAGAATTAATGTGGAAGGGACTGCCCACACTCTGACTCACAGATCCACACTCTTCCACTCACACACCATGTGGCCAAAACAGGTAAACCACAAAAAGCAAAATCACAAACACTCTTTCTGGAGGCTGGGATGGGAAGGAAAGAATGGAAAACCAGATTGCGGATTGGGGGAACAGCAGTGATTGATTAGGAGGACGGAGATGGGGACTTGGACATTGGGAGAAAAAGGTGAGCAGGTAGTGAGCTAATGGCAGACAGGATGGGAAGCTATTTGGAAATGGATGATGCACTGAGGATGAGGAAACTAAAAAAAAAAAATATATGAATAAAAGAGTAACACAAACTGCTTTGTAAATTCTTTACACTACATCCTAAAAACACAATAACAAAACAACCAACAATAAAACAAAACAAAAAATAACAAATGAAATTGCACATAAAAAAACAAAAACAAATGTACATTACAAACACAATTATAATAAAACCACTTTCAACACAATCATTGCAAATAACAAATACCTTGCTAGCGCCCGTTTCATTAGTCTCAGAAACGGGCTTTTTTACTAGTATAACATAAAAGAGTGGGTCTATTGATTTGCACGGCGCTATTTGCCCTTACAAGTAGGATTAGATCTTTGGTTGGGATGAAAAATACAGCAGAGGATGAGATGCTGAGGGGGAGCTGCCATGGCTATGACCACTGTAGCACTCAACTGTAGCATTCCAGCATATGCACATATGTGCTGATACAATTTATTCAAATTCTAATAATAACATATATGCACAGAACAACATTCTACCATATATACATATGTGCCGATTCAATTTTTTCTGTGCACAAAATACAGTTGATGCTAGTTTATGCATATTTTGTGGTGCAACTTATTTGATTAGTGCTTTGGGGTCTAAGATTTTTTTTTTCTGTATGTGTGCATTAGAAGAACATGCACTGAGCTTTGGTGCATGGTTCTAATGCAAGACTTGTATGAGCATCTAGGAGCCCTTTTACTAAGCAGCAGTAGGGCTAATGCGCTAGTAGCGCATGCCAAATCGGCACTACCGCTGGGGTACTGCAGGCACCCAGCGGCAATTCTGAACTTGGTACACTCTCAGCGGCATAATCGAAAGAGAAGGACGCCCATCTTCCGACACAAATCGGGAGATGGGCGTCCTTCTCTCAGTGTCGCCCAAATCGGCATAATCGAAAGCCGATTTTGGGCGTCCTCAACCGCTTTCCATTGCGGGTATGACCAAAGTTCATGGGGTCGTGTCGGCAGTGTACTGAAGGTGGGATGGGGGCGTGGTTAAGAGATGGGCGTCCTCGGCCGATAATGGAAAAAAGAAGGGCGTCCCTGATTAGCAATTGGCCGACTTTACTTGGTCCAATTTTTTTCACTACCAAGCCTTGAAAAGGTGCCCGAACTGACCAGATGACCACCGGAGGGAATCGGGGATGACCTCCCCTTACTCCCCCAGTGGTCACCAACCCCCTCCCACCCTAAAAAATGTAAAAACATTTTTTCCAGCCTCTATGCCAGCCTCAAATGTCATACCTAGCTCCATCACAGCAGTATGCAGGTCCCTGGAGCAGTTTTTAGTGGGTGCAGTGCACTTCAAGCAGGCGGACCCAGGCCCATCCCCCCCCCCTATCTGTTACACTTGGGGTGGTAAATGTGAGCCCTCCAAAACCCACCCGAAACCCACTGTACCTACATGTAGGTGCCCCCCTTCACCCCTTAGGGCTATGGTAGTG
Organism: Microcaecilia unicolor; assembly: GCF_901765095.1. Taxonomy (NCBI): domain Eukaryota; kingdom Metazoa; phylum Chordata; class Amphibia; order Gymnophiona; family Siphonopidae; genus Microcaecilia; species Microcaecilia unicolor. Next base: position 429,570,582 of record NC_044032.1, read on the forward strand.
GTGTACAGTTGTGGGGAGTGGGTTTGGGGGGGTTGGGGGGGCTCAGCACCCAAGGTAAGGGAGCTATGCACCTGGGATCAATTTGTGAAGTCCACTGCAGTGCCCCCTAGGGTGCCCGGTTGGTGTTCTGGCATGTCAGGGGGACCAGTGCACTACGACTCCTGGCCCCTCCCACAAACAAATGCCTTGGATTTATTCGTTTTTGAGCTGGGCGCTTTCATTTTCCATTATCACTGAAAAACAAAAACGCCCAGCTCACAAATTGTCGAATAAAACATGGACGTCTATTTTTTTCGAAAATACGGTTCGGTCCGCCCCTTCACGGACCCGTTCTCAGAGATAAACGCCCATCGAGATAGACGTTTTCATTCGATTATGCCCCTCCACGGCTGCTGGCTCCTCCCATGACCAAAGGGCTTGCATTTGGTCGTTTTTGAGATGGGCGTCCTCGGTTTCCATTATCAGCGAAAACCGAGGACGTCCATCTCTAAGGTCGGCCATCTCAACATTTAGGTCGACCATCTCTAAGGTCGACCTAAATCTTGAGATTTGGGCATCCCCGACCGTATTATCGAAATGAAAGATGGACGCACATCTTGTTTCGATAATATGGGATGCCCCGCCCCTTCGCAGGGATGTCTTCAGAGATGGGCACCCTTAGAGATGGGCGTCCCCATTTGAAAATGCTCCTCTCTGTTTCCCACAGTAGAAAATAATTTTCTATTTTCTACCACAGGGGCGATCCCAGCGGTAATCGGCAGCGCAGCCACACTGGTGCACACTGCATGATTACTGCGTGAGTAGCACATGAGCCCTTACTTCTAGCTCAATGGGTGGCTGTAAGGGCTCAGGCAGTAAATAGCCACGCGCTACTTTTACTGCCTGTTAAAGCCTTTTCCCCAGCCTCGGTAAAAAATGGCCCAGTGCACGCCAATTTCATGCATCCACAAATTACTGCAGGCCTCTTTTTACCACAGCTTAGTAAACGGCCCCCCTAATCAGGCAATTTTGTAAAAGTCTATTTGCATAAGTGAATAACCCTTTTATCCATGGAAATGGTTTTGAAAATTGCCTTCCAAAAATGTGCCATTCTGTTTGATTCCTATCAACGAGCCCCTTTTTTCCAGTTTGTAATATTTCATCTGCCACTTTTCACTCCTAGACTAGGATAATCTTGAGGTAGAAAGCAGGGAAAATGCCTGTACCCTGCAACACAACAAAGCCAAAACCATACTGGAAATAACAAATCTCTTCCTCCTCTCTACGATTCCCCAGCAGTGTACCAAGGGCGGGGTGGTGGGGGCGGTCCACCTCGGGTGCACGCCACTGGAGGGGTGCAGAGAGCAGCTGCGGGCCTGTCAGCTCTGCTGGTTTTCCATGGACAGGATCTTCTAGCCACACCCCTTGAATATACGCCACGATTACGTGCGTGACCCGGCCATCCAATAGCAACGCTTTAAAAAGAAAGCAAAGAATTAGCGGATTCCCGCCCATACATATGGTATAAATACCCTTGACAGCTCAGACCAGTCAGTTTTATTTTTTCCGCGATTGACAGCGACCCGGTTTTTACTATTTACTCAGTTAGTCAGTCAATTAATTTAAATTTATCACGTTATGTCTCAAAAGAAAACGGGGTTTAAGGCTTGCGCTACATGCCCCCGTAAATTATCTCTCACAGATACACATTTTAGATGTTTGAGGTGTTTAGGTGAACATCACGATACCAAGTAAAATATGTCTCAGAAATCTTTGGACATTAGGGCGTTTAAATTACAACAGTATCTAACAGCGTCTCAGTCTGAAACTCGATCGGTCAGCTCCTCTGACAAAGCTTCACCACATATGGCGGCCACAACAGCAGCAGCTTCAACGCTTCAGGATGTGGCCATTCTCCCTGCTCTCCCCCTTGCCTTAGTGCCCGGGGATCAGGAGGCGTCCATTCCTGCTCTCCCCCTTGCCTCAGTGCCCGGGGATCAGGTTGTTTCAATACAAAATGGACAGCAGACTTCGAGGAGAGAAGTCACTGACATCGAGGTCAGTTCTCGAGATCGACGTCGGCATCATAGATCTTCGAGATCAGCTGATGCTCGACGTCGTCATGACAACCCTCGACGTCGTAAAAGGTCAGCCAGCTCGACTTCGAGCAATGGATCCATGATCGATGCCAGGCAGGTTAGTGCACGGCACCATCGACATTCCTCAAGATATGAGTGTTTTCCTCGAGGCAGAAGCACTGTCCAATCCAGTTCTTCTTCTTCTTCATCTGCTACTCCTCAGAAAAAGCGATGCAGAAGGCAGGCTCGATCACCCTCCCGCTCTGTTAGATGCAGGGGATCGACTCGGTCTATTTCTCATGCCTCCTCTAGAGGGCGTTCTTCCACTTCTTCCACTACACAATTGAAAATAGTGGATTTGCTAACGAAGTTGTTAGAAAACCAGCAAAAAATACAGCAGCCTGCAGTTCATTCTGACTCAATTTCTCTACCTCATTCACCTCAGAGACAGCAATTATGTGCCTTTTCTCCTTCACCTTTGGTGCAAGACGAATTGTCAGTGAAGTCATTAGTAAATTCACCACCTCCTTCAGTGGATTCTTCGCATCATTCACACAAGACTACCACAGGACAAGATTTACCTGTGCTTCCACCTATTCCTTCCACGTCTCAGGAAGAGACTCTTCCTGTTCAAGATGAGTCTTATACAAAATTTTTACACAAATTAGTGACTACTTTGCATATACCCCTTACATCTCAAGGGGAGATTTCTGAAGGTAAAAGATCTGTCACTAAATATTTAAATTTAGTCAAGCAATCAATAGCCTTGCCTATACCGCAGGTGCTTCAAGATCATCAAAAATTAGTTTGGTCCACACCTTATTCAATTAGACCTACACAAGGGTCGTTAGATAATAAATATAAGGTTCAGGATTCTCTGGGTCATGAAAAGTTGCAACTTCCTCATGCATCTTTGGTAGTCAAATCAGCCATGAGACGAAGTAAGTTACAGAAAGATATCACCAACCATCCACCACCAAAAGATTTGAAATTTATGGACATTCTAGCACGGAAAACTTTTCAGTCTTCCATGTTGTCAGCACGTATTGCGATTCACATGTTCCATCAGATTGAATACCTTTATACCATCATGGAAGACTTATCTAAATTACAATCATTGATTCAGCAACAGAACATGCCACTTTTTCAGCAAATTCTGCTGAATTTAGAAGACAGTTCTAAACAAATGATCCGAACTATTCATGATCAGTTTGACACTTCGGTCAGAACTGCGGCTACTTCTATTGCATCCAGACGTTTGTCATGGCTAAGAGCGTCGGCATTAGGAGAAGATGTTCATGACAAGGTAGCTGATGCTCCTTGTCTTGGGGATTCTTTGTTTGGAGATAAAGTAAAACAGTTAATTGAGGGTCTTAAAGAGGACTGTACAACGTTAGATACGTTAGAGCAGGATAAACAACAGCCTTCAAAATCAAACTATAAACGCTTGCCTTATTTTAATACTAAGAATAGATTTTTTCAAAGGAAATCTTTTCCTCCTCAACGGTCAACTTCTCATTTTAAATCTCAGTATCACCGATACAATTTTCATCCTAGACCGGTTAGAGAAAGGTGTTCTCAGAAGCCTATTCAACCACATCAGACGCAAAAGCTTACACCATCTTTTTGACCCTTCCCAGACCCAACATCCGGTGGGGGGCAGGATTCAACATTTTTTCCCTGCTTGGAGATCAATAACAACAGACAAGTGGATTCTGGAGATTGTTCAACATGGTTATTCTCTGGTATTTTCACAAACCCCACCTTTTCGATCATCTACACATCTCCATGTCCCCAGTTCTCAACTGTTTCAATTACGTCAAGAAGTATGCAGACTTCTTCAACTCAATGCTATAGAGATTGTACCTGCTCACGACATAAACAAGGGCTTTTACTCCTGATTTTTTCTCATTCCCAAAAAAGATGGAGGTCAAAGAGCGATACTAGATCTCCGGCATCTCAACAAGTTTCTCCCACAACAACGATTTCGAATGACATCGTTACAAGTCATTCTCCCTCTATTGAATCAGGGAGCATGGTTTTCAGCCATAGACCTACAGGATGCTTACCTACATATTCCTGTTCATCCCTCTTCAAGACGATTTCTTCGGTTTGTCTGTCAAGGGCAACATTACCAGTACAAAGTTCTGCCCTTTGGTCTAACATCAGCTCCAAGGGTGTTCTCGAAGTGTGTCATAGCACCAGTGGCTCAATTACATCAACAAGGAATTGTCCTTTTCCCATATCTCGACGATTGGCTGATTGTAGCACAGTCTTCTCAGCAGAATCTTCAAGATTTACAAACTACCATTGTGCTTCTCGAAAAGTTAGGTTTAGTGATCAATTACAAAAAATCACATTTGATCCCAACACAAAGATTGACTTTCATCGGAGCGGATCTGGTGTCATACGAGTCTCTAGCGAAGTTACCGCTCCTTCGAGCTCAATTGCTTATCCAATTAGTTCACTATCTTCAATCACTGAAAATCATAACAGCTCGGGTTCTTCTCATTCTGTTAGGTCATATGGCATCAACAGTTGCAGTACTTCCACTAGCACGTCTGCACATGAGACCTTTACAGTGGTATTTAAAGAACAGGTGGATTCAGTATCAAGATCCACTTACTTCAAGGATTCTTCTATCCTCCCGAATCAAACGTCAGCTCTCTTGGTGGACACATCAACACAATCTCTTGGTAGGAGCGCCTTTCCAGTCACCTCTTCCAACAAAAGTTCTTACCACAGACGCATCCAAAGTGGGATGGGGAGCGCATATCGACCACTTCTCGACACAAGGCTGCTGGACCACTCAAGAGAAGAGTTATTCCATCAATCTTCTAGAATTGAGGGCGGTCAGATTAGCTATTCAAACTTTTCACCATCTTCTTCGATCCCAAGTGATACAAGTTCGTATAGACAATCAAGTAGCAATGTTTTACATCAACAAGCAAGGAGGTATGGGTTCTCTTCATCTATGTCAAGAAGCTGTCACACTCTGGAACCTAGTTCTCTCCCTCAATTCGGTGATTCAAGCAATTTATCTACCAGGTCGGGAGAATCAGATTGCAGATGTGTTAAGCAGGAGTCTTCAACCTCACGAATGGTCACTGAAGACCATAATTATTCACGATCTGTTTCAGATGTGGGGCTGGCCTCTAGTAGATCTTTTTGCCTCCCCACAGAACAACAAATGTCAGAGATTTTGTTCAAGGTGGCCTGCAAAGAACAGAATAGCAGAGGACGCATTTGCTATCCGTTGGACAAATTCTCTGTTTTATGCATTCCCTCCAATCCCTCTTATTCCAAGAGTGTTGCAGAAAGTTCTCCAAGACAAATCATCACTCATTCTAATAGCGCCGTATTGGCCGAGACAGGTGTGGTTTCCTGTGCTAACCCAGTTAACTATCCGACCACCACAATTTCTGCCTCTAGTTCCAGACCTTCTTTCACAGAACAATGGTCAGCTTCTACACCCAAATCTCAACCACCTCCAGCTCACTGCGTGGTATCTTCAAATCAATCATTAGTTTTTTCTCAACCAGTTCTTGCAGTCTTGTTGGCTTCCAGGAAGCACTCGACTCGAATGGTTTATGCCTCAAAATGGAGAAGATTTTGTCATTGGTGTACAGCACATCAACTTGACCCAGTGTCCTGTTCAATTTCTTCCTTATTGGAATATTTCCTTTCTTTATCTAATTCACAACTAGCTGCATCTTCAGTAAAGGTACATGTTGCGGCGATTTCTGTTTTTCATGATTCAATTGATGGTTGCACTGTCATGTCACATCCCATCACTAAACGATTTTTGAAAGGGTTATTTAACCTTAAACCTCCGATTCAATTACCTCCAGTAGTTTGGGATTTGAATTTAGTTTTAGAAAAACTTATGGAACCTCCTTTTGAACCTCTTCAAGAAACAACCCTTCAATATCTTACTTGGAAAACCCTGTTTCTTATAGCTATTACTTCAGCTCGAAGAATTGGGGAATTACATGCACTGGTATATTACAGTCCTTATACTCAAGTATTACATGATAAAGCGATACTACGTCCTCATCCGAAGTTTCTGCCAAAGGTAGTTTCTTCTTTTCATATAAATCAATCTATTGTTTTACCAGTGTTTTTTCCTCCTCCACATCAATCTGTTCAACACAGTAGGTTGCACACATTGGATTGTACCAGAGCATTATCCATTTATTTGCAACGTACATCAAATAGTCATAGACCTTCAAACCTTTTTTTATCATACAATAGTAAGGCTCAACAGCCAATATCAAAACGAACTTTATCATCATATGTGACTCAGTGTATAAATTTTTGTTATAAACAGCATTCATCACATCCTCATGTTACTGCTCATAAATTACGTTCAATGGCGGCCTCTACTGCATTTCTACATAGAGCACCTCTTATTGATATCTGTAAAGCAGCTACCTGGTCCTCTCTGCATACATTTTCAAAGCATTACTGTTTGGATGCAGCTTCACGGGCAGATTCATTGTTTGGACTGTCAATACTGCGGGAGGCTATGTAACCGACAACTGTCCTCCTTCTCCTATCACAGGTAACAGATCTCCAACATGGGATTTACTTTATACTTCATGTTAATGATTGCATGTTTTGGTTACCTGTGTTGGCTTGGGAGTCTTCAAGGGGTGTGGCTAGAAGATCCTGTCCATGGAAAAAATCTTAGTTTCTTACCTGTAACGGTAGTTTTCCGTGGACAAAGGATCTTCTAGCCACACCATCCCTCCCTACCCTCCCTGGTTGTCGTAGCTATATTATTAAACTGACTGGTCTGAGCTGTCAAGGGTATTTATACCATATGTATGGGCGGGAATCCGCTAATTCTTTGCTTTCTTTTTAAAGCGTTGCTATTGGATGGCCGGGTCACGCACGTAATCGTGGCGTATATTCAAGGGGTGTGGCTAGAAGATCCTTTGTCCACGGAAAACTACCGTTACAGGTAAGAAACTAAGATTTCCCTGCTCCCTCTGCCCCGGAACAGGTTACTTCCTGTTCCGAGGCAGAGGGAGCAGGGAGCCAGCGGAGCCGAGAGCTGCACGGCTGCTCCCAGCAGCTAAGTATGTACTCGGGGGGGGGGGGGGGGGGGGGGGTCATGCTGCATCTGGGGGGGGGGGGGAAACGGCGATCCGCCCCGGGTGGCAGCCAACCTAGGATCATCACTGCGATCCCCAAATGTTTTTGTTACACATGAACTTTACCCTACTTTAACATCACTCTGTATTTTGTACTCTGTTCATACCAGAACTGGCGATCGCCTAACGGTATTATGTAAGCCACATTGAGCCTGCAAAAAGGTGGGAAAATGTGGAAGACAAATGAAATAAATAAATAAAAACAAAGCTCTATGAATCTGACTCCAAATGAAACATATAGGATTTGTGCTATTTTTAAGTTTAGATGTTCCATATACATTTTAAAGAGACCTGGAAAACTTAAAATGTTCCATATTGATACAACACAAATCTTATTATATTTATCAGTCATCATCCACATGGCAGTAAAAGCCTTCTTTCAAAAACATTGTTCGACACAGTAAACGCAACCACAAAATGAATGTTTTTGATTAGTATCTGGTTAAAGCATGAACGTGCCAATATATAATCTGGTAAATGATATTCTGAAACAAAAAGATTTTGGTTGACATAAGTTCAACAAACATATTTTAGTACTTTGCTATTACCTCTGTGATTTCAGATGTAGGTTTTTAAATGTATATTAGATTTTTAATACAAGTAAAGGGATAACAGGTACCTTTACACTAAATTAATTTACTAAAATCCTGTAAAACAGTGTTTCTCAAGCTGGTCGTGTAGTATATCCTAGCCAGTTTGATTTTCAGGATATCCACAATGAATATGCATGAGATTCATTTGCATGCACTGCCTCCATTACATATGGACTAGGGAATAAGCTGTTGCATACTAGGGAAGTACATTCATTTGAAATGACATGAGAAATTCCAATGACATTTCATAGTAATATAATAAATGATGACAGATAAAGACTAGTATGGGTCCATCTAGTCTGTCAAATAAGGTGGCAAGAGTTGCACAGGTGACAGCCCTCCATGCCTTTTTTGAAGTATGAAAGTCATTTAGGGGTCCTTTTATGAAGCAGCGGCAAAAGGGGACCTGTGCTGGCATCGACGTGTGTTTTTGACTCACACCGGGTAAAAGGCAGGTCTTTGTTTTTTTCAAGAAATGTCCATGCAGCGAGTGAAGCACTTGCTGCACAGTTATTTCGGGGGGGGGGGGGGGGGGAGCACCCATTAAGGTGGCAGTAAGGGCTCCCACAATAACCTGGCATTAACCAGGCAGTGCGCAGCACTGCCCAATGACCACCAGGTACACACCGGCACTGCAAAAATTGAAATATTTTTGTAGTGCCGGAAATGGTGTACGCTGGGGGAGGGAGCTACCAGTGGACGGTACTTCCCTTTTAATGTTGGGCTTACCGCCGCTTCAAAAAAGGGCCCCTTAATTTTTGTTTTGATTCCATCCTCTTTCTATAGAGGGATCCTCTATGTTTATCCCATGCCTGTTTGAATTCCATCACTGCTGTTGCTCCTATGAACTCTACCTGGAGGGCATTTCAGACATCCATAACCCTATTTACTAGGTGGTAAGGGCTCCCACACCAAACATGCACTAATTGGTAATAAAATAATAATAATAATAATAATACAAACTTTATTTTAACCCATCATATCTATTACAATCTAAGCAGGGAACAAAAAAAACTTACATTTAAATAATTAAAGATGAAAAAAAAAACAATTGACAGGAAAGCGGAAAAGCTTAGCACAAAGGGCTGAGGATCCTGAAGAGTTTGCAGGGTATATTCAAATGCCATGCCTCATCCAGCAGCAGCTGCTACCCAGGGAAGTCAGAGGAAAGCACCTACCCTAAAATGTTTGTAGGAGTGTTTTCCCTGTAGAGAGAAAGGGAGTATGTTCCACAGAAAAGGTCCTGTAGAGAAGGAAGCTACTTGCTTCATGAACTCTACTACTACTACTTATCATTTCTATAGCGCTACTAGACGTACGCAGCACTGTACACTTGAACATGAAGAGACAGTCCCTGCTCGACCGAGCTTACAATCTAATTAGGTCAGACAAACAGGACAAATAAGAGATAAGGGAATGTTAAAGTGAGGATGATAAAATAAGGTTTCTAAGTATGTGATATAGCTGGTAAGATAAGTTGGTAATAATCCAAAAAACAGAGAGAATGAGCAGGAATATGTAGAAAAATCACAGAGGATAGATAGGAGGGAACGCCTGTAAGCTAAGACCAGGATTTTGAATTATACCGTATAGGACTATACTGTACTGGAATCCAACAGTGTTTGAAAAAGGCATCAAGAGGTGAAACTTGTGAGTATGATACAGCAGTCATATGGCTGTGCTTTTGAATGACCTGGAGGCATTTAATCTCTACTATGATGGGCCACCAACATCTTGGGTGCACTGGTCAGCTAACTTCATTGCCCTTGGCTGGTTATTGGCTGCAAAACAGTTTACAGTTGCCTTTTTAAGGAGAATGTCTCTCCTCTCTGTCTGCCTGAAAGACTCTTTACCCGACACGGTATAAACATGGAACAAAAATCTGTTTATTTACTCAAAGAAAACAAAGGATTCAACTTCAGTTGGATAGCAACACAGGCCCATTATATTCCCTCCATCAGAGGCGTAGCTAGGTGGGGTGCAAGGGGAGCAGTTGCTCCCCTAAACAGATTTTGAATAAAATGGTGCCTATGCGGATCAGTTCTTCAGCTTCACACTGACGCCTATTTTACAAAAGGTCTGCTCCCCCTGACATCAAACCCTGGCTACGCTTCTGCCCTCCATTACAGGATCTTCTCTTCTTAAAAACAAGTATTCATTTTCTCTCACAAAAGCCTCTCTTCAGCTTTCATACCCTTTAAGTCCATTTCATAGAAGAACTAATATATTCACACTTCTTGGATCGGCTACAACCTTCTTCCGTATCAGTACAACAATTATTCCCAATATCACATTAACATGTGCTTCCCCTTCTGTTTAGGGAACTCTGGAGTCAGCAGCTTCAGCTATTCACAAAGGCATCAAGTTTACTTAACACTACAAGGCTTTCAGATGCTGTTACTTTGGCTGCTTAGGACTGTTATTCCCTTTATAACAGCAGGCAATGTTCAGAGACTTTCCCCCAATATTCAGCCGGGATCAGGCAGGTGGTTAGCTGCCATTGGCAGTATTAACCCCAGATATTCAATGCAAGGCTGTATCTGGTGACTGGCATTGAATATCTGGTTTCAGTTTTGGCCACAGCAACTTAACTGGCCAAGCAAATATTCAATGCTAGCCAGGTAAGTTAATAGTGGTTAAAGATAGGCCTGCTATTTAAGCGGCCTATCTTAACCGCTCAACTTAGCCAGTTTAGAGCTGAATATTCATGCTTAGCTGGCTAAGTCGCACAACAGAGCTGGTTATTGGCTGACCGCTAAAGGCCAGATTCTATATAAGGCACCTAAAAAAATCCACTTGGGAAACATTTTTGCTTGAGCGTATTCTATAAGTGGCACCTAGATTTAGGTGCGGTATATAGAATATGTTTAATTGACATCCCAGTGTCTAAAACTATGCACCTCCATTTACACCAACAAAAATGTGGCGTAATTCCCTGTGCATAGATTTACGAGCACTGGTCCATATTCTATAACTACGCATGTAAATTTGAGAATGTCAATGGAACACTCGTTTCCCCACCCATAGCCATGCTCCTTTTGAACTGCGCACATTAGAATTTAGGCACAGTTCATTACAGAATACACTTAGCGAGTTGTATGCGTAAATTGTAATTATTGCCAATTAGTGCTCATTATTTGCTTGTTAAGTGCGGTTATCAATGCTGATGAGCTTGTTAAGTCAATTAAGTTATGCACATTGTTATAGAATATGCCTGGATTTTGGCGCGGATCTCTAGGCATGCTATATATAATCTGGCAGTAAGCACTAATATTCAGCGGAGATAACTGGCTTTCTTGTGCTGAATATTAGTGCTTAGCAGACTAAGCGTTATTTAATCGGCCAGAAATAGTTCCCGGCCGGTTAAATAGCGATGAATATTGGGCACTCTGTTCCTTCTCCTTGAACTTTAGGCAACACTCCCCACCCCCTTCTCTCACAGGTAGCTTCCTCACTGACCATGTTTCTGAACATTCATTGTCTTTTCCTAAGGTCACTGCAGGTAGCATAGGACTGTCCCTTTTCTCACTGTTGGCTATCCTGTTTCATAGCCTATAACAACTCCTTAGACTCAGGGCAGCTTTTAAGAAAAAGGAATGAACACAGACCTCTCATTCTCAGGCTTCTATCTGTCTTGCTCATCCTACCTCCTGGCATCTGGGGGGAATATTTCTTATCTTTCTTGTGGTTCTTTCAGCTTCTTAATTCAGGTACTTCTAGGGCTCCTGTATATCCATGGCACATTATGGAACTAACATATTGCAGTAGTCCAGATATAAGATAATAAGAGCGTGAATCAAGATGTGTTGGGCAGCATCATTGAGATAACTCTGAAAATTGGCACAAACCCTAAAACAAGATTTTGCAGACTGATGATATCTGAGGAACAAAAAGCACACAACTGTGGAACGCATTACCAAAAGCCTTGAAAACGACGTACGACCACCTAAACTTCCGGAAATCACTAAAAACCAACCTGTTTAAAAAGGCATACCCTACCGATCCAACTTAAATGCCTAATCTCTGCAACACAACCAAACTAAAGCACGTAATGGACATAACACAACTCTTCCGTTCTCTGATTCCCTAATGTGACTGTGCCACATGAACTTGATCTTTCCACAACATCACCCTGTATTTGTTCACACCGGAGCCTGCAAAGGCCTCTCCAGTACTATATAAGCCACATTGAGCCTACAAATAGGTGGGAAAATGTGGGATACAAATGTAACAAATAAATAAAATAAAAATAAATAAATAATGTCTGCTAAGTATTTGAAGGGTCCTTTTACCAAGGTGTGCTGAAAAATTGTGCTAGGCAAAAGTGTTTTGGATGCACGCAGATCCATTTTTCAGTGCAGCTGTAAAAAATGCTTTTTTTTTGGTGGGGGGGGGGGGGGGCAAACATGGACATGTGTCAAAATGAAAATTGCTGCACGTCCATGTTGGGTCTGAGACCTTACCACCACCCATTCACTTAGCGGCAAGGTCTCACACGTTAACCAGGCAGTAACCGTCAATGCGTGTACAATGCCAATTACCATCTGGTTAGTGCCACGCAACAGAAAATAAAATATATTTTTTGACGCGTGTAGCGGACGCAAGTAAAAAATGAAATTACCACCTGGGCCGTGTGGTAGCCGGGCGGTAGTTCAAAATTGACATGCATTGGACGCGCATAGGCAGCTATGCAGCTTAGTAAAAGGTCCCCTGAAAGAATCTGCTAAAGTGAAAGGAGAGACGAGATAAATGATGTCATCTGTTAGGAAGCCTCGAGGCTGCTGTCTTTGAGGAATTCAGTATGTCCAGAAGCAGTACTTTAATGCTGAATGATTTTGCCATTTTAAGAAAACATGACTAACATGTTTAATCTTAGTGTTAACTTATTTTTTTAGTTTCTTCTAATATTTATTCAGTTTTCCATAGGTGTTTAGTTCCAGTTAATCATATCTACAAATGCAGATGGTACACAAAATTCCAGGAACCTTGCCAAAATTCCTCACAATTTTCCTAAATCATATTACTGTGATTATGATCATGGAAATGAGGCCTATTCTGTAATACCCAGAAATGGGCTGGATATAGAACTGCAATCTGAAATCAGGATTTTCAACTTATGTCTATGCAAAACATTTGACTTCCATCTCTATCTAACTTATATTTGCACCTGGATAAAGTCTGATGCTTAGCTTGGATAGGGTGACTATTATCTGGTTATCTAAAACTCCTTTTTACCCGCGACATATATCTTACCTCCCCCACAACCTCAATAAATGTTTGGGATGCCTTGCACACATCACACAAATAGCTGCAAAGTGAGAAAGTACATGTCAGCAAAAAGGTTGGAGCCTGCTCACCAGGACAGCAAGAATTTATATAAAAAAAACCAGTTCTGATTCATCGAGGGGGCTAGTTCTCTATAGAGCTGGAGCTTCTTGTCATTAATATTTTAAATGAAGGAACAGAAATTGCTTTTATATGAATTCTTGCCACCCTGCTGACTGCAGTCTAAAGTTTGTGCTGATATACTAGATATTACTTTTGGCTTGGGAAATACACTAGAACTGCTGCAGCGAATCATTATCGGTTAAAGGAATACATATATTTGAACTGGACAAAAGCATGCTTTATTAATACTGGAAAACTCATCTATAAGGTTGACTTTTTTTTTTTGATGCCCAGCAATCAAGATTCTACTCCTTGAGCTTTCAGCCCAGTTGGCACCTATGCTAATTGAGCTTTGGTGCCATAAATCCTGTATTTATTCATTCATTTTCATTCCTATCCCCCACCCCCTACTGCCTATCTCAGTCATCTCACTGTTGTGCAATATCCTTCCCTTTACTGTTCTTTAGGGGCTTTGAGTATTGCTACCACAACATCTCTTCCTGGCCCCAGCAAGCTGAGGAATATGAATAGAATCTGGTAATCGAATCCAGGCCTTCTGTATGTCCGTCTGCTGATGGATCATCAAGCCAGTCCTATGTCACTGAATTATTTTGATCCAGATAAAAATTCAGTTTATGGAGGAATGTGTGCTTAACCAGATTGCATTGATGTGAAGATGTGAGCAAATGATTTACTGCTAGATTTAGAGGTTGCAAAATGGAATCACTTCTAGGGCAGAGCCATATGCATTTCTGCTTATTGATTATGGTGTTTACCAAAATAAACTTCCTATATTTTCCTTGATCCATCATTGAACACACACAGATTGAGGTTGTCCCTTTACTGGCTAACTTACATACGTACATGTGTCTGGCACTTTCTTGTGCTGCAATTTATGCTCACCTATCAACTCAACTATGTAATCCCCTGGTAAACTGGGTTTGTGAATTTCCCCAGGGGATTACTAGTACATAAGTAATGCCACACTGGGAAAAGACCAAGGGTCCATCGAGCCCAGCATCCTGTCCACGACAGCGGCCAATCTAGGCCAAGGGCACCTGGCAAGCTTCCTAAGCGTACAAACATTCTATACATGTTATTCCTAGAATTGTGGATTTTTCCAAAGTCCATTTAGTAGTGGTTTATGGACTTGTCCTTTAGGAAACCGTCTAACCCCTTTTTAAACTCTGCCAAGCTAACTGCCTTCACCACGTTCTCTGGCAATGAATTCCAGAGTTTAATTATGCGTTGGGTGAAGAAAGATTTTCTCCAATTTGTTTTAAATTTACTACACTGCAGTTTCATTGTATGCCTCCTAGTCCTAGTATTTTTGGAAAGCGTGAACAGACACTTCACATCCACCTGTTCCACTCCACTCATTATTTTATATACCTCTATCAAGTCTCCCCTCAGCTGTCACTTCTCCAAGCTGAAAAGCCCTAGCCTCCTTAGTCTTTCTTCATAGCAGGGGCGTATCTGAACTGTGGCGGTAGGGGGGGCCAGGGCCAGAGAGGGGGGGCACATTATAGCCCCCCCCCCGCCGCCGCCGCCGCCGCCGCCGCCATTGCCGATCCCCCTCCCCCAGCCGCTGCCATTGCTAACCCTCCCCCTCCGTTGCTCGCCTACCTTCGCTGGCGGGGGACCCCAACCCCCGCCAGCCGAGGTCCGCGTCCTCCTGCCGCTGCCGGCTGCCTTTGGTCCTTTCATTCTTCCATTGAAGCTGGCGCCGACGAAAAAGTTTCTTTTGAATCTGACGTCGCTGCACGTTGCACGTTGTACGTGCAGGACGTCAGACTCAGAAACAATTTCTGAGTCTGACGTCCTGCACGTACAACGTGCAGCGACGTCAGACTCAAAAGAAACTTTCGTCGGCGCCAGCTTCAATGGAAGAATTAAAGGACCAAAGGCAGCCGGCAGCGGCAGGAGGACGCGGACCTCGGCTGGCGGGGGTTGGGGTCCCCCGCCAGCGAAGGTAGGCGAGCAACGGAGGGGGAGGGTTGGCAGCGGTAGGGGGGTCCAGGGCGAAATCTGCGGGGGCCCAGGCCCCTGAGGCCCCACGCAGATACGCCCCTGCTTCATAGGGAAGTCGTATTTATAGAATATGGGGGAAATATGCATAATTTAGGCGTGTACATTTTCACCATGTTTGTTGGTGCAAATAGCCATGCATAAAGTTAAGCGTGATTCCTGGGTGTAAGCACTATTCTATAAAGCGTGCCTAACTTTAAGCACGACTTATAGAATAGTGCTTTTGTCAGCACTTATATTTTTGGTGCCATATATAGATTCACCCATAAGCATGAATTTTATATTGGCAATTTTGTGCCTACCTGTGGGCACAAGTACTTATGCCATGTCAAAGGTTGGTGCAAGTGTTTGCACCTAACTGTTGGCAGTTAGATATGTTACACCTAGTATTTTATAATCTGTGTGTGTAACACATAGACATGCCCTTGACTCGCCCATGCCCTTTCCACCACCACAACCCCTAGAAGTTGTGTACGCTAAGTACATAAGTGTTGCCATACTGGGACAGACCAGAGGTCCATCAAGCCCAGCATCCTGTTTCCTTTTTTTTTTAAATTCTTTATTTATAAATTTTCCATTTACATCCAATGACATAAATGAGGAAATATCAGAAAATACAAACAGGTGAAAAAGAAAAACTACTTATAGCCATTTCTGGCATAATATAGAAAGAAAACCATTTAAACTTTGTCCACAATCAATTGAATCAAGATACTAGGCAATACAACAGAAGGAAAAACAATTTTCAGGCTATACTTTCGCCATTTAAATGACTGTTTCTTGGGACAGAAAATTCAGATTTTTCCTGACATGGCAAGGAGCACACAGAAAAGGAGAAAGGAATTCCTATTGTATAAATCTAGAGTAATTAATTTAGGTGCAACTTTTTTGTTAAAGTTTCCTTGCAAATGTCATGTAACTTTTGAGTCAGTTGATTACCTATTTTTCACTCCCTCGAAATTGTTAGAATTTATTGTTAAGCTGGACGATTTGCCTTCCTAATTGAGAATGCTGTTACGTTGGCTGTAAAATCCCTGCTCTGACCTAACCGTTAAATAACTTAGTTTATCCTGTTTCCAATAGTGGCCAACCCAGGTTGCAAGTAAATGGCAAGCTCCCAAAACAGTATAATACATTCTATTCTGCTTATCCTAGAAATAAGCAGTGGATTTTCCCATAGTCCATTTTAACAATGCCTTATGGACTTTTCTTTTAGGAAATTATCCAAACCTTTTTTAAACCCTGCTAATCTAACTGCTTTTATCACATTATCTGGCAATGAATTCCAGAGTTTAATTACTCATTGAGTGAAAAAATATTTTCTCCAATTTGTTTTAAATTTACTACTTAGTAGCTTCATTGTATGCTCCTAGTCCTAGTATTTTTGGAAAGAGTAAACAAGCAATTCACGTCTACCTGTTCCATTCCTCTCATTATTTTATAGACCTCTATCATAACTTCCCTTAGCCGTCTTTTCTCTAAGCTGAAGAGCCCTAGCCACTTTAGCCTTTCTTCATAGGGAAATCGTCCCATCCCCTTTATCATTTTTGTTGCCCTTCTATGTACCTTTTCTAATTCCACTATCAGGCTTATATTTGAAAGAGAAGGGCGCCCATCTTTCGACACAAATTAGGAGATGGGCGTCCTTCTCCCAGGGTCGCCCAAATCGGCATAATCGAAAGCCGATTTTGGGCGTCCTGAACTGCTTTCGATGGCGGGGATGACCAAAGTTCCCGGAGGCGTGTCAGAAGCATAGTGAAGGCGGGACTGGCGTGTGCTTAACACATGGGCATCCTCGGACGATAATGGAAAAAAGAAGGGCATCCTTGATGAGCACTTGGCCGACTTTACTTGGTCCATTTTTTCTTGCAACCAAGCTTCAAAAAGGTGCCCGAACTGACCAGATGACCACTGGAGGGAATCGGGGATGACCTCCCCTTACTCCCCCAGTAGTCACCAACCCCCTCCCACCCTAAAAAAAACTTTAAAAATATTTTTTGCCAGCCTCTAAGCCAGCCTCAAATGTCATAACCAGCTCCATCACAGCAGTATGCAGGTCCCTGGAGCAGTTTTAGTGGATGCAGTGCACTTCAGGCAGGCGAACCCAGGCCCATCCCCCCTACCTCTTACACTTGTGGTGGTAAATGTGAGCCCTTCAAAACCCACCAGAAACCCACTTTACCCACATGTAGGTGCCCATCTTCACCCCTTAGGGCTATGGTAGTGTTGTACAGTTGTGGGGAATGGGTTTTGGGTTTTTTTTTGGGGGGGGGGGGGGGGGGCTCAGCACCCAAGGTAAGGGAGCTATGCACCTGGGAACAATTTGTGAAGGCCACTGTAGTGTCCCCTAGGGTGCCCGGTTGGTGTCCTGGCATGTGAGGGGGACCAGTGCACTACGAATGCTGGCTCCTCCCACGACCAAATGGCTTGGATTTGGTCGTTTCTGAGATGGGCATTCTTGGTTTCCATTATCGCCGAAAACCGGGGACGACCATATCTAAGGTCGACCTAAATGTTGAGATTTGGTGTCCCTGACTGTATTATCGAAACGAAAGATGGCCGCCAATCTTATTTCGATAATACGGGTTTCCCCGCCCCTTCCCAAGGACGTCCTGCGAGGACGCCCTCAGGAAAACTTGGGCCCCCCATTCGATTATGCCCCTCCACATCTTTTTTGAGGTGCGGTGACCAGAATTGCATATAATATTTGAGGTGCGGTCACACCATGGAGCGATACACACCAATATAACATCCTCATTTTTGTTTTTCATTCCTTTCCTAATAATGCCTAATATTCTATTTGCTTTTTTAGCTGCCGCTGCACACTAGAAATTGCACATGTGACTTCAAGAGTAATGCCTGAGGCAGTTGCATGCACAACTACATATTGTTGCCAATTACCACCAATTAACACAATTTAAGGCAACAATTAGCTGTTAATGCCAATTATTAAAGTTACATGTGCTGCTGACCTTACTCTATACATTGTGGGTGCATCTTTGAGTGCTAAGCGTAAAGTTGATTGTCCAATTTTATAGAATTAGGGGAGCAATGCTTTCTCTTCATTCTCACAGCCACTCACCCACTTGATGATTTTCTTTCAAGCTCACCCCACAATGCTTTTTTCCCTCCTTCTCACCCATGATGCTTTTTTTCTCATTCTCAACCCCAACCACTCACTCACTCTCTCACCTTATGCTCTTTCCCCAATTCTCATTCCCATCCCCTTGATGCCCTCCTTCTAAAGAGTTCTCCTTTCTCCCTTCTCAGCATTTGATTCTTTGTTGTAAGAGGTGGAAAGCTGTGTCAATTTCACCATCCCTCTTCTGCCCACCCCAGCCCTTCTCTCCCTTTTCCCCTCTTCCGTTCTGCTTTTACCCCTGCCTTTTTCTACCTCCAATTTTGTTATGATTGATCTGATGGAAGTGACTTATGCTCTTTCCTATCAAAATATTGTAGTTCCTTTCCAAGCTGTTTTATGTTGTTTTTAGTTTGTAAACTGCCCAGTTCTGCCAGTCAACTTGAGCGGTATAGTTAGTCTTAATAAACTATAAACTATGCCACCTCCCTCTTCATTGGCAGCAGGAGATCATGATGCACGAATCAATCATTTTCTGCTGCCATGGGTTCAATCTCGTGATAAGAGCTGCAACATCTCAGATCTTTTGTTGTGGCACTGGTTCTGTGGCAGCAGGGGGTGATGTCTTATTAACATTCTTCCTGCTGCTGATGGAGGGGGAGACTGCCACACTATAGCAGACATTCTGAGCAGGAGTTTGTGTTCCATCAAGAGACTGCAGGAGATGACCCATGAAAGCTGGTCTCCATATTGAATTCTTGACATGTATGTTTACAAGTATGTGTTCGTATTTACATTTTAGAAACATGACGGCAGATAAGGCCAAATGGCCCATCTAGTCTGCCCATCCTCTGTAACTCCTAACTCTTCCTTTTCCTAAGTGATTCCATGTACTTATTCCATACCATCTTAAATTCAGACACAGTCCTCGACTCCACAGCCTCCACTGGGAGGCCATTCCACCACCCTTTCCATGAAATAATACTTTCTTAGATTACTCCTAAGCCTATTCCCTCTTAACTTCATCGTATGCCCCCTCGTTTCAGAGTTTTCCTTCAGTTGGAAGGCTCACTTCCTGTACATTAATGCCCTTGAGATATTTAAATGTCTCTATCATGTCTCCTCTCTTCCTCTTCTCTTCCAGTGTATACATGTTGAGGTTCATAAGCCTGTCCCTATACTTTTTGTGTTCAAGACTGCTTACTAATTTTGTAGCCGACCTCTGGACCGACTCCATACTGTTTATATCCTTTCATAGGTGCGGTCTCCAGAACTGCAGACAGTACTCTAAATGGGGCCTCACCAGACACTTACAAGGGTACCATCAGCTCCTTTTTCCTGCTGGTCATCCCTCTCTTTATGCACCCAAGCATCCTTCTGGCTTTGACCGTCACTTTTTCTACCTGTTTGGAAGTTTTAAGTTCATCAGATACAATCACCCCCCAAGTCCCAACTCTTCTTTCGTACACAGAAGCACTTCACCCCCCTATATTGTACCGTTCTCTCGGATTCTTGTGACCCAAGTGCATGACCCTGCATTTTTTAGCATTAAATATTAGTTGCCAAATATCGGACCATTCCTCCAGCTTCGCTAGATCCTTCTTCATGTCAGTCACACCCTCCGGGGTGACCACCCTGTTGCAGAGTTTGGTATCATCCACAAAGAGACAAACCTTACCAGACAGCTCTTCCATAATATCGTTCACAAAGACATTAAGAAGAGCCGGCCCGAGGACCGATCCCTGCGGTACTCCACTGATAACATCCCTTTCTTCAGAGCAAACTCCATTAACCACTACCCTCTGTCTTCTTCCATTCAACCAATTTTTTACCCAATCAGTTACTCTAGTTCCCATACCAAGGGCACTCAATTTATTTCTCAGTCAACTGTGCGAACTGTGTCATAGTCTTTACTGAAATCTAAGTGTACCATATCAAGTGCCCCTCCCATGTCCAACTGTTTGGTCACCGAGTCAAAGAAGTGAATCAGATTCGTCTGACACGACCTGCCACTAGTGAAGATATGTACTTGCTGTCTAAATGTATGCCGCTGTTTATATAACTACTTCTCATAAGTATATTCAGCAGTGCTATTTATTTATTGAGATTTATTAGCCAGCTTTATGAAGAAATTCACCCAAGGCAGTGTACAGTAGGTACAGTTTAACATAAAACTTACAATTTTGTTAACAGCATAACAATAGTAAAAATAACGAAGTATAAACATAAATAGAATAAATGAGGTGAACTTGAGAACAGTAAATTAAAACCTAATAATAGGACTACCATGAATCAGTATTAAAAATACAAACATTCAAATAACAGAGATATAATGCGGTCAGCATAATACCGATGAGACACCTAATAAGGACACATTAGAACATTCAAATAACATAGATAAGGTGCTAATGATTTTCTACAATACAGCTTACCATGTAGCCAAGGGCCAAGTGCAGATATATAGCTGCATAGTGGCACTGAATTATATGTATTAAGTTAGGCACTAGCGCTGGTTTTTAAGTATGATCACTGCACCAGCTGGCTATTGACTTCTACATTCTGTCCGTTCAATGTTCAAAACCATTTAACAAGCCAGGAACAGCACCTGGCTGGTTAAATGGTACTGTAGTTAGCCAGCTATCTGGCGATGTTCAGCGCTATCTCCTGCTTAGTGGATAGCTGGTTAAATCACACAATATAACTAGCTATCCACTGATTTTCAGCGCATCACCGGCTAGGTTTTGCGGCCAAACCTGGTCACATCAATAGCGGATCTATCGTTGGCTGCTATCAACTTAGCCAGCCAGTTCTGAATATCAACTTGGATGGCTATGTTCTTAGCAGCCAAAGAGAAACCGGAAATGGCACGGCATTGAATATCTGGGCTCAGCACTGACCGCGGGAGGTTTCTAAATTGGCCAAATGGACTTGCAGACATTTTGTCCTGTATTCACCCCCAAACTTAAATCTGGATCTCTGCTTCTTAAATAGTCCAGAAATTAAAGAAGTCATGCTGCTTATGTACTGCTAGGATGCCATCAATGCCACAGCAAACTACACCAGATCAAGCCCATGCTTGGAAATCTAAGAGAAAATGCACCAACAGTAGGGCATCAGGCTGCATCTGCCTCTTCTTGGGAAAACTGACTTAATTTAATAGGATTCTTTTTTAAGCTCTGTGAACTTTGATATCTTTGTTTTCCCTATATGTATTTGTTCCAAAAAAAGTTCAAACTTTTGTTATACACTTTTGTAATAGTTAATTGATGCTCTATCTAATCTATAAATTAAAATCTGTTAAAAATAAGAATTCTCTGTTCCTACTAACATTTATTTATAGCCTTGAAGGAGAGAAGGTTCAATTCTACTGCTGCTTCTTGTTGTCACGGACAAGTCACTTAATCCTACATTGCCTTTTGTACAAGCTTTGGGGCACTTTTACTAAGGTGCAGTAAGCACTAAAGCATCCCACGGTAGTTTTCAGATTGGCGCACTTCCCACGCGCTAAGAAATAGAAAATATTTTTAGTGCTGGGGGCATGTTTGGGGGCGGACAGTAGGTGTGCCCAGCGCTAATTGGTTAGCGCGGCTGCATTGCCGCATGCTAACCGATTAGCGCATGGATAGCGCGTGACCCCTTTCCAACTAGGAAATAAGTGGTGTAAGGGCTCACCTGCTAATGGACATGTGCTAATTGGGAAAATAGGGGTTGGCGTGTGACGACCGGCTTGCCACATACCAATCTGGAACTACCGCCAGGCTATCGCAGGAGCCCAGCAGTAGTTACCACCCCCAGCGCGTGCCATTTCCGGTGTTACAAAAATATGTTCTATTTTGTAGCGCCGGTGTTCACTCAGCAGTAACCAGGCAGTGCCCCACACTGCCCGGTTACCGCCAGGACAGCCCAGGAGCCCTTACCGCCACTTCAATGGGTGGCGGTAAGTACTCCCCCCTGAAATGGCTGCACTGTAAGCGGTTCACTTACCAAATGGCCATTTCTTTTGAAAAAAAGAAAAGAGACAACCTTTTACCCGCTGCGGTAAAAGGGGGCCTCAGTGTACATCAAAAACATGCGCTGATACTAGATCAGGCCCCCTTCTACTGCAGCTTAGCAAAAGGACCCCTTATGCATGGCCATTAATAGGGAAAATAGAAAATGCAGACATTTTACTGCTATACTAAAAATGGCCTCAGTGAATGGAAAACCCACACGTTAGTCATACCACAGGCCACTTTTTAATGCAGCTTAGTAAAAGGACCCCTTAGGTTGTAAGCCCTCTGGGAACAGGACAATACCTACAGTACCTGAATATAATTCACAAAGAAAGAATATAGTAAGAGAGAAAAATGTTCCCTATCATTTTGAAGAAGAGTTTTTCATCATTGGCCTCATGGTTGCTAGCACAGCTACATAAAGAGAGCAAATACCAGCCACATTTGAAGGATGACAATACCTCAGGTTCAGACTACCTCTAACATAAATTTCAGTTTTCTCTTTCCAAAATAGAAGCCTGGGATGAGTTTCTCTCTGGCGTATTCTGAAATTCCAAGAAACCAGAGAAGAAAGTAACAACTCATTCCAAGTCTGTGTTTATAGACTATTAACAGCACTACATTTATCTTGTGCAACATTCCATAAAAAGTGAATTTTGAAGGTAACAGTTGCGTGGTTGTAAATATAAATTTGGTGGCAGCCATGCAAATGAAGAATAATGGTACTTCTCAGTGGTGTAATATTTATGGTGTGATAAAAAAGACAAAAAGGAACTGGAAAGTAGCATTCAGTATAGATAGTTTGTGATATAAAAGTACACAAGAGACACAGACAAAGAGAGAAAGGAAAAAGAAAGAAGGGGAGGAACCCAGGACTAGCAAAGTGAGACAGAAGAGGCTTCAGCAAGCTTCAGCACAAAGGAACTGGAGACCATGAACTAGGTTTTTGTAGTGTTTTCCGATTTTCTGTGCTAGCCATGTGAATGCCTATGTATCTTTGTCTCTGAGATGTTTGAAGTTTGTACCAGTACCACCATCTCATTGGTGTTGGGTAAAAGATCCTGGTATTTTGGAAGTCCTGCAGGCCGCTCACACCTAGGGGGCTCAACCTGGGGTTGTCCGGCCGCCAAGCAGAACCTGGTCCGAGTACTGGGCTCAGCAGCACTCTACTTGGTATAAGAACTCAGAAGTCTGACAAGTGTTCCTGTCAGCCTGTTCCTGTCCTGCCTTGTTCCAGTATTTCTGCCAGCCTGTTCCTGCTCTGCCTTGCTCCAGCATTCCTGCCTGCTTGTTCCTGACTCTGCCTGCTTGAAACCTGCCTAGATCTTTGGGCAGTTTCAGACCTCGCCTATCTGCTGCTGGACTTGGCCCTTGCCACTTCTAGCTTGGCTTCACTGTAGGCCTACTACAGTGTCCTGGACTTTGTCAAGTGTCTGTGTCAGCAGCCGCCAGTGAGGACCCGTATTGCGCTTGTGCTGCACAGGTGGAGCCAACCTTACTACATCTCAAGGGCTCACTTTCCTTGAATTGTAACACCTGCCATGCACTTCCAATGGCCATGCCTCTGTTTGAGATGCACATTATAAAATGTAGGTGCATATGTTATAGAATAGAGCATAGGGCAGATCCATGCATAACTCCTAATTGCTGCCAATTAAATGCTTGTTAACTCCAATAATTGATTGTTAGCACCTAATTGACTAATTAATTTACACTCAGATCTGGAATTTGCACCCAAATTTGGGCAACCAATACAGAATATAGGGGCACATGCATATTCATTATTTATATCCTCAAAACCAGATATGTTGGGTGGACCTTGAGAACCAGCTTGGGAGTTGATGTCCTGAACAAAGCAGCTCTCAGTAGCGCGGTCATAGGACCTGAGTCTCCTGTGTCACTGTGGAGCACTACAGTTGTTGAATAAACAGGTTCATCTCGAAAAGCTGTATGCGATGTCTTTTAAGAAAAACTACGTTTTTTTCTCAACTGATTGCAAAGTCTAGGCATGACATCTCTCTAAAATGCATAAGTCCATGTAGGCAATGAATTTAAAGGTCACATCTGCCTTACAGAAATTAAAAGAGAAAAACATAACTTATTAAATCATTTCTAAGTAAACACTGCACAAGCTTAATGGAAAAACATCTGCGCTTGTAGTTCATTGCAACAGAGTTTATCATAAAGGTTTACAAGTAAATTATATGTATTTGTTTTGGATTTCCTCCTTGCTGCCTTCTGTTTATATCAGTCCTCGTGATTCATGGAGGTGGATCACTAGTGGGGAATTCTAAGCAGAATCATAATACGAAATTTGCAAAATTATAGCATGAAGACCGTCTTTCTCTTGCTATTTTTGTGATAAATTAGTGAAAATGTTATAAGTTATGGGATGGTGTACCAGCAGATTACAGGCACTTGCAGTGTAAGGCAATTCCTGTGGCTCTGGTCCAGACTTGACTGGGGCTTGCCATGGTTGATATTTACTTGGCAGTAGACTTAAGAACCAGCACATAAGTTATGTGACATAAGTTTTCCAACTTCTGTAAAAAGCGCTTTGTAGTACAAATGTCTGGTAGCTTTTCCAAAAGAACAGAGCATAATTTTTGCTTCCAAAGATAAACAGTTGTGATCAAATTTATCAATGACAAAATTATTCAAAGCCATTACATTTTGGAGGATTTACAGAAGGATCATGTGAAATTAGGGGGGAACTGGGTATTGAAATGGCAAATGTAATTGTCCCGTTTCGGGACCTTACCAGTGCTCCCGCGGCGGGGAGCGATGGTCGGCGGGGGCTGCGGGCCCCGGTGCGGCAGAGACAGGCCGCCGACGGGGCCGGCACTTCCGCGGGGCGGCCCAAGGCTGGTGACCCGCGGGAACGAACGCCGGCCCCAGGGAAGGGAGGACGCCGGCCAAGATGGCGGCGGCGTCGTTGTCTCCCCGACCGGAGCTGAGAGGATTGCAAGTCCCGCCCCCTTGCGCCGGATTGGTGCATGGCAGGAGGAACTCCGCCTGCGAGGCGGGTCCTCCAATCCCGGCCATCCTTGCCTGTCAGGGCTACTGGGATTGGCTCTTCTCCAGGGAGAGGATGGACGGGCGGGGATTTAAACCCCGGAACAAGGAGGGCTTGGAGCTTCCGTTTCGAATGTCAGAAGCCACCGCAGAGACTGTGTTCTTCGTCCTGCTAGCCGTCCTTGCTAGCCACTTCAGGGACTGTGTTCTTCGTCCTGCTAGCCGTCCGTGCTAGCCACTTCAGGAACTGTGTTCTTCGTCCTGCTAGCCGTCCTTGCTAGCCACTTCAGGGATTGTGTTCTTCGTCCTGCTAGCCGTCCTTGCTAGCCACTTCAGGGACTGTGTTCTTCGTCCTGCTAGCCGTCCTTGCTAGCCACCTCAGAGACTGTGTTCCTTCCGCTAGTCGTCCTTGCTAGTCACCCTCAGAGACTGTGTTCCTCGTCCTGCTAGCCGTCCTTGCTAGCCACTTCAGGGACTGTGTTCTTCGTCCTGCTAGCCGTCCTTGCTAGCCACCTCAGAGACTGTGTTCCTTCCGCTAGCCGTCCTTGCTAGTCACCCTCAGAGACTGTGTTCTTCGTCCTGCTAGCCGTCCTTGCTAGCTACCTTCAGAGACTGTGTTCCGTTCGCTAGCCGTCCTTGCTAGCCACCCTCAGAGACTGTGTTCTTCGTCCTGCTAGCCGTCCTTGCTAGCCACCTTCAGAGACTGTGTTCCTTCCGCTAGCCGTCCTTGCTAGCCACCCTCAGAGACTGTGTTCCTTCAGCTAGCCGTCCTTGCTAGCCGCATCCAGAGACTGTGCTTTTGCAGCGCTAGCCGTCCCTGCTAGCCACTCAGTCGGGACTGTGTTGCTGGTGTTCAGCCAGGCCGGCCGTCACCCCACGGTTCCAGCAGTCCCGCTGGCCGCCTGCAGCTGGGGGCTCAACCTCCGGTGAACGGCGGTCGCCGCGGGTGAAGATCCGGGGTGCGCGGCAGTCCTCTGAGGTCCTTCGGGCCTCAGAGAACCTAAGGGCTCACCACTACCTAGACGAGACAGGAAACGGAAGCCATGAGCTCGCCGACGCAGCCTGATCTACGGGACCTGGCCAAGGTACTTCAGCAGCAGCAGGAGCAGTTGAACGCCCTATCAGGGGCGCTTCAGAATGTATGCTCGCAACTGTCAACGCTTCAGGTACAGAACCAGGCCGCTGCGGTCCAGGGGGCCGCAGCGGCTCCCCGTTCGGGAGGGTTCCGCACGGGACCTCGGTTCCCTGAGCCGACACGATATGATGGGGCCCCCGGAGGTTGCCGGGGATTCCTCAATCAGTGCAATTTGGCCTTCCGGATGCAACCGGAGACATTTGCTTCAGACCAAAGTAAAGTGGGATATATCATGGGCCTATGTGAAGGGAAGGCCCTGGCCTGGGTGGCCCCATTGAATGAACAACAGGACCCCATCCTGGATGACTATAGTGAATTTCAGCGCCGATTCCGTATGGTGTTTGACCTTCCGGGAAGACCATCGTCTGTGGCCTCGGAACTGCTGCGAATTCATCAGGGGGAGGGGACGGTGGCCGATTATGCCATCCGTTTCCGGACTTTAGCCACGGAGCTCCGTTGGAACCCTGAGTCCTTGATGGCAATTTTTATGGAAGGGTTACAAGAACGAATCAAGGACGAATTGGCAGGACGAGAGGTCCCAGGCCAGTTGGATGCCCTGATTTCGCTTTGTATCCGAGTAGATACCCGGTTCCAGGAGCGAGCCAGAGCCCGGGCAGAACGGCAGAAGTGGACGCGGGGAACGTCCCGGACTGCCAAGGGGCTATCTCCTCGCCGTGGGAACCGGGAAGGCAAGGAGAGTGGGGAGGAGCCGATGGTGATGGGCCGGCAACGGCTGGCTTCCTCCACTAGGAAGAAACGCTTGTGGGACGGACTGTGCTTCTATTGTGGTGAGGCTGGACATTTTATTCGAGCCTGTCCCTCCCGGGCGGGAAACGTCTCCCCCAAGGCACCTTGAGGGGAGGGGTCTTGGGGCATTCCGCTCCCCTGCCGGAGGCCTTGATCACGCTACCAGTAACCCTCCGATGGCATGAGACCATGATTCAGACCCGGGCCCTGGTGGACTCGGGGTCGGGGGGCAACTTCATCGGGCATGAGCTGCTGCAACAGATGGGCTGGCCCACGCTCCCGCGGCGGCCGGCACTGCAAATAACCTCCATCCAGGGGACGACGTTACCGCAGCCGGTCACTGAGATCACCCCCTATTTGCAGCTACAGGTGGGGGAGGGTCACCAGGAGGAGGCCCGATTTCTGATTCTATCCCGGACCATTCATCCAGTGGTCCTGGGACTGCCCTGGTTACGGAAACATTGCCCGGTTATTGACTGGACCAGTGGAAGCATCCAAGCTTGGGGTAGTGCCTGTCGGGAGAACGGTTGTAAGGGCCGGACCGGCAGCTGCTCTGCCCTGGCGGTGGTACCCGGAGGGGCACAGGTAGAGCTGGGCTCACTGCCTATGGACTATAGAGACTTTGCAGATGTGTTTAATCCCAGGGAGGCGGAGGTTCTACCGCCTCATCGGTCGTTTGACTGTGCCATTAACTTGAGGGCAGACACCGTGCCGCCCCGGGGTCGCCTATATACCCTGTCCCGAGGAGAGTCCAAGGCGATGCAGGAATACATCCGGGAGAATCTGCGGAAAAGTTTTATCTGGCCCTCTACGTCCCCGGCCGGGGCCGGATTCTTTTTTGTTACTAAGAAGAACGGCTCCTTAAGACCCTGTATTGACTATCGGGGATTGAATGCCATCACGGTAAAGGATCGTTTTCCTCTACCGCTCATCCCCGAACTCTTCAGCAGGTTGCAAGGGGCCCAGATATTTACCAAGTTGGACTTGCGGGGGGCCTACAACTTGGTTCGAATTTGGCGAGGGGACGAGTGGAAGACGACTTTTAACACCCACGAGGGACATTTCGAGTATCGGGTGATGCCCTTTGGCCTGTGTAATGCCCCTGCGGTGTTCCAGAGACTTATCAATTTTGTGCTTGAGGATTTTTTGAACTCCACAGTGATTGTGTACCTGGACGATATCTTGGTGTTTTCCCAAGACCCCACCGACCATGTGAGCCATGTTCGCGCCGTGCTGCAACGGTTACGGCAATACCGCCTGTTCGCTAAGCTCAGTAAGTGCGCTTTTCATCAGAGGTCGCTACCTTTCTTGGGACACATTCTGTTACCCGGGGGCCTACAGATGGAGCCGGACAAACTCCGGGCAATTCGAGAGTGGCCCCAGCCGTTGGGATTGAAGGCCCTACAACGTTTTTTGGGATTCGTGAACTACTATCGCCAGTTTATTCCTCAGTATTCTCAACTGACTGCGCCGCTGACGGCCCTTACTAGAAAAGACGCCAACATCCGGGACTGGCCGCCCGAGGCGCAAGTGGCCTTTCGCCAGGTGAAAGAGGCCTTTAAATCAGCGTCCATTTTGCTAGCCCCGGATCCTGAGAAACCCTTTATTGTGGAGGTGGACGCGTCTGCGTTGGGAGCCGGGGCGGTCCTCTCGCAAGTGAATTCCAAGGGCCGGCGTCAGCCTTGCTCTTTCTTCTCTCGTAGATTCTCCCCGGCGGAATGTAATTATACAGTAGGGGACAGAGAGCTCTTAGCATTGAAATTAGCCCTACAGGAATGGAGACATCTGCTGGAGGGGGCGGAACATCGATTCACAGTGATCACTGACCACAAGAATTTACTGTATCTACAAGAGGCTCAACGGCTCAATCCCCGACAAGCCCGGTGGTCATTGTTTTTCGCCAGATTTCATTTTCAATTAGTTTTTCGAGCGGCTGCTCAGAATACCCCTGCGGATTCCCTCTCCAGAGCATTTGAGGTTCCTGAGGAGACTAAGGAAACCCATTCCATGTTGGATCCGGCCTGCCTCAGCGCGGCCGTGGGGGAGGTGGCTCCTACTAAGGAACTAGTGCCGGCCGCTGAACGAGCGAAGGTAATGCAATGGGGGCATTCGTCCCGATGGGGGGGACATTTTGGGTATCAAAAGACTCTGCGGCTCATTACCAGACAGTATCAATGGCCTCAGATGAGACGGGACATTCTTCAATTTGTCACCACCTGTCCTGTGTGCGCCCGGATCAAACCGGTGATCGGGACCCCCATAGGGAAGCTACAACCACTGTCCATACCGACAGGGCCCTGGACGGAACTTTCCATGGATTTTATCACCGACCTCCCCGGTTCCCGGGGACATACGGTGATTTGGGTGGTAATTGACCGTTTTTCCTGAATGGCCCATTTCGTTCCCTTGCCAGGACTTCCTTCAGCGATCGCATTGGCTCAACTCTTCATTCAACATATTTTTCGACTCCACGGGCTGCCTCTTCGGATTATTAGTGACCGGGGCCCCCAATTCACCTTGCGCTTCTGGAGGGCCTTGTGTACAGCATTGGGGGTGAAGACCCATTTCTCATCAGCATACCATCCCCAAACCAATGGCATGGTCGAGAGGGCGAACCAAACGTTAAAAGGGTTCCTGCGAGCGTTTGTCAACAAACGCCAAGATAACTGGGTCTCCCTACTTCCCTGGGCCGAGTTTGCATATAACCACAGTGTCCACTCGGCCTCGGGAGACTCTCCATTCTTCTTGGTGTATGGACGACATCCTCGACTGCCAGCACCTTTCCCGTCTGGATCTCCGACCCCCATGGTTAATGTGACTCTGGCAGATCTGCAAAGAGTTTGGGAAATGGCCCGAGAACAACTACAGAAGGCAGCCACCAAGTACAAGGTCTTCGCAGATCGGCATCGGAGACCCGCTCCCGACTTGCAACCAGGGCAGAAGGTCTGGTTAAGCACCAAATATCTCCGACTTCGGGTACCCTCGCGGAGATTGGGACCTCGGTATATTGGAACGTTTGCAATCCAATCTCGAATTGGAGCTGTGACTTATCGGTTGCGATTGCCTAGGACCCTGCGGGTGCATAACGCCTTCCATATTTCCCTATTGAAAAGCTTTCAAGGATCTCGATGGCACCCCCAATGGCAGGAGACCGAAGATCTTGAAGCAGATCCCGATCCAGAGTATGAGGTAGAGGATGTTCTGGATTCAAAGAAGTGGCGGGGGAAGTTATATTACCTATTGTCATGGAAGAACTTTGGCCCGGAAGACAACTCCTGGGAGCCCGCGGCAAATGTACATGCTCCGGAGTTCGTCAAAGCCTTCCACGCCCGGTATCCTTCCAAACCCGGGCCCGGGGGAAAGGAGGCATCCGGGAAGGATACTGTCCCGTTTCGGGACCTTACCAGTGTTCCCGCGGCGGGGAGCGATGGTCGGCGCGGGCCACGGGCCCCGGTGTGGCAGAGACAGGCCGCCGACGGGGCCGGCACTTCCGCGGGGCGGCCCAAGGCTGGCGACCCGCGGGAACGAACGCCGGCCCCAGGGAAGGGAGGACGCCGGCCAAGATGGCGGCGGCGTCGTTGTCTCCCCGACCGGAGCTGAGAGGATTGCAAGTCCCGCCCCCTTGCGCCGGATTGGTGCATGGCAGGAGGAACTCCGCCTGCGAGGCGGGTCCTCCAATCCCGGCCATCCTTGCCTGTCAGGGCTACTGGGATTGGCTCTTCTCCAGGGAGAGGATGGACGGGCGGGGGATTTAAACTCCGGAACAAGGAGGGCTCGGGGCTTCCGTTTCGAATGTCAGAAGCCACCGCAGAGACTGTGTTCTTCGTCCTGCTAGCCGTCCTTGCTAGCCACTTCAGGGACTGTGTTCTTCGTCCTGCTAGTCGTCCGTGCTAGCCACTTCAGGAACTGTGTTCTTCGTCCTGCTAGCCGTCCTTGCTAGCCACTTCAGGGATTGTGTTCTTCGTCCTGCTAGCCGTCCTTGCTAGCCACCTCAGAGACTGTGTTCCTTCCGCTAGCCGTCCTTGCTAGTCACCCTCAGAGACTGTGTTCCTCGTCCTGCTAGCCGTCCTTGCTAGCCACTTCAGGGACTGTGTTCTTCGTCCTGCTAGCTGTCCTTGCTAGCCACCTCAGAGACTGTGTTCCTTCCGCTAGCCGTCCTTGCTAGTCACCCTCAGAGACTGTGTTCTTCGTCCTGCTAGCCGTCCTTGCTAGCTACCTTCAGAGACTGTGTTCCATTCGCTAGCCGTCCTTGCTAGCCACCCTCAGAGACTGTGTTCTTCGTCCTGCTAGCCGTCCTTGCTAGCCACCTTCAGAGACTGTGTTCCTTCCGCTAGCCGTCCTTGCTAGCCACCCTCAGAGACTGTGTTCCTTCAGCTAGCCGTCCTTGCTAGCCGCATCCAGAGACTGTGCTTTTGCAGCGCTAGCTGTCCCTGCTAGCCACTCAGTCGGGACTGTGTTGCTGGTGTTCAGCCAGGCCGGCCGTCACCCCGCGGTTCCAGCAGTCCCGCTGGCCGCCTGCAGCTGGGGGCTCAACCTCCGGTGAACGGCGGTCGCCGCGGGTGAAGATCCGGGGTGCGCGGCAGTCCTCTGAGGTCCTTCGGGCCTCAGAGAACCTAAGGGCTCACCACTACCTAGACGAGACAGTAATATAATGTGGACAATTACCTAGTGATGTATCTAAGGGGGGGGGGGGGGAATCCCAACTTCAGGTACAAAATGCTGAGTTTTGAGTTAGAAGTCACCAACCAGGAAATATCAATATCAATTTATAGTTTATATACTGCTGTATCCCTGAACAAGGGTTCTCTATGGTTTACAAGGCAGAAAATACATCATAAAAACATATAAGCTGAGCAATTACAACAATAGATCTTGACATTTTCAGCCCAATGTGCCATAGCTGCTTTATTCAAAATGGGATGGAGAACAATTCAAGATGGGATGGAGAACAAAACTGAGAATATCATTATGCTTCTCTATAAGTCCCTGATATGACCTCACCTTCGGTACTGTGTGCAGTTCTGGTCACCCCATTTCAAAATGATATAGCATGACGGTTAACCTCTTGATTCTATAAAAGGTACTAAAAATTATGAGCCTTGTTTACTAAGCCGCGCTAGAGGTGCGTTAGTGTTTTTAGTGTACACTAAGCATTAACGTGTGCTAACTGTGTAGATGCTTATAATATTTCTATGGACATCTACATGGTTAGTGTGCACTAATTTTTAGCTTGTGCTAAAAACACTAGCACACCTTAGTAAACAGGGCCCTATATGTGCAAATTTGGGCACGTACCCAAATTGCACATGTAATTTAATTGAATAGCAAGCTAATTAGTGCCAATAATTGGCATTTCAAGCAGTTATTGGCACTATTTAGATTTAATTGGCATGTATGAATGTAAATTTAAGTGTGAGATCCATGCCTAACTTTTACATGTGGCCCAAAAAAAGGGGAGTGGAAATGGGAGGGTCACAGGTGTTTCAGGGAGGAGTGGGGGTGTGGATTCCAGTTATGCACAGAATTATAGAATAAGGGGGCAACCTGCGTCAATTTAGGCACAGGCATTTGCAACATATTTTTGTTGGTGCAAATGGACGTGCCTACATTTATGCGTCACCCCTGTACCTAAGCACTATTGTATAAACCACACCGAGCTTTAGGTGTGACTTATAGAATAATGCTTAGGTGGGTTTTTTTTCAGTGCTGATTTTTTAGGCGCCATTTATAGAATCTAACTCTAAGGGCTTAACACCTCTTCTCCATTGCCTTTTCTGGTTCCATATAGCCTTTCCTCTTAGCATTCTATATGTTCTTCTCCCTCCCCTCCCTGATACTGTTACCCTGTAAACTGTTTTTATACCTGTGTGTAGGCCCTAGCGGTATATCAAGTGTGTGCTGCTCTAACCTCCTTGTTCCAGATGCCGTTAAAAAAACAGCACCACCAGGACTTATGGTACCCGATATAAGAAAGAAGGTGGGAAATGACTAGTGTGTGTGTGTGTGTGTGGGGGGGGGGGGGGGGTCCTTGGTGGGAATTGTCCCCTTTAAGTGGGAATTATCCCTGTGGGAATTGTCCTAAGTGGGAATTGTCTTGGGGGGAATTGGTGGGTGGGAACTCTCCGGTGGAACTCACTTGATACCAATTTAGCAACCCCTATTAGCAAATATGAGATAGCAAGTGCTACTGATACTAAGTAGAAATCCTAAATCCCAAGAGGGATAATTTACAGAATAATATTGCATGGGGATGAAAGCTTGCATGGCTATTGTTTTTTCCCACTGTTGGATGAACGTTATACTCTATTATCACTTTCTGATTCCCTTGCTGTACAATGTAGGAAAGGAAATATGAGGTAGAGGCTTGGAAATTTCTATAATAGTTTATGTTTTGGCTCAGAAAGGAGCATCTCATAACCTTTTGTACTTTATTTTCTTTAAATATGAAACTAGTGATAGAAGTGATAAATACGTTGAAATAAATAAATAAACGTCTTTGGGATAGATTAGCAAAGGTCTCTTATCGTCACATCACTTTTTAATACTCTAGGAGAAAACAGAACCAAATGCCTTTCTTTTGAACTGGAGTAAATTAAGGGGGATAATGAGAGAAATGGAAGGAAAGACTTTTACAGACTGCCAGCAGTGTGGTGGTAGGTAAAATGAGGTGAATATTACATTTCACAGGGAAAGAGAGGAAGTGGCTGACAGAGTCAAATTCCAGAAAACGTGGCTTATCCAGAGACTTACAAGCACAGTCTTCGCTTCATTTCTCAAGGGAACTGATTGGAGATGATGCGATTGAAAAGAAATACCAGTACATCATTGTAAATAGATAAATACAAACTGCAGTTCATATGGGGGGCAATTTGCAGATTTTAAAATTTCAGGCAATTAACTCATAAACGAGCATAAGTATGTTTGTGTATGGGGAGACTAAAGAGATGAGGGGTATACTTTTTGGAACTTCCCTTGCACAATTTCTACCACCTCTATACACTCTACTTCTGACCACAGTCATCTCATTTTCACTGAGCAATCAGCATCTCTTTCATAAGAAAGGCTGAAAATACGAAAAAGGCACATCAATTCTATTACCCACACTGAGGTAATCATGCTCTCCCATACTTTTTTCATTATCATTTCTCTACTTAAAAATATCCAGGTGTTCTCAACTCACCTTCAATTAAGGATTATGGGTGTCAAGAAAAGATGTGGATAAGGCAGTGTGGTTGCTCTGTTAGTCCACTTGAATGTACAAAACTAAAAGTTAGTAAATAAAAGCAAGAAAATAAAAGCATAAGAAGCTACGTTTTTACTAGGATAACTTAGTACATTTCTTGACTCGCTTTCAGAAGTTAACTCCATGTTCCTCAGACCAGAACAGAATGAGCAAAAGATGGCAATACTAGAAAATGTAAGTGAATTATAAAGAGCATTGCAATGATAATTTGAATGAAAAAAACTGGGGGAAGGATGAGGTTTATGGCTGATCAGAAGGTGACAGGCACTAGAATATCATGGATTATAATGCATTAGAAAGTTTGGTTCTTTGTTAAATCCTTTCTTGTTAATACCACAAAATCAGAGGGGGTTGATATTCAAAGTGATTTAAATGGCCAGAAAAGGCACCCGGCTGTTTAAATTGCTTGCTGGACGCCAGGCATATTCAGCGGCACTTAATCAGAACACGACCAGTTACCACCTAAGCTGAAAGCAGCTACTTTGTGGGCATTCCCGGGGTAGAGTTGGCACTTAGGATCCCTTTTACTAAGCCATGTAAGCGTCTATGCACGCCCAACGCATGCCAATTTGGAGTTATCGCCCGGCTACCATGTGGCTTGTGCGGTAATTTCATTTTTGGCGTGCGTCCGATACGCACGTCTGAAAAAATAATTTTTATTTTCTGGCGCACATCCGCTACGTGTGCCAAGTGGCATTTGACACGCGTAGGTCCTTATTGCCCTGTTAACGTGTGAGACCTTACCATTAAGTCAATGGCTGACGGTAAGGTCTCGGACCCAAAACGGACGCGTACCAATTTTTATTTTGCCACACTTCCATTTTCAGAAAAAAATTTTAAAAAGGCATTTTTTTTGCTGAAAAATGGATCTGCACGTGCCCAAAACACATGCCTACACTACCTCAGGCCATTTTTCAGCGCACCTTAGTAAAAGGATCCCTTAGGTGGTTAAGTGTCAATATTTGACTCTTAACTCTTAAGTGCAAATATTGCAATTAACCGGCTGTGTTTTAGCCAGCTGCATATGCCCAGATATTCAATTCTGGTACCTGGACATAGCCTGGCTTTGAATATCTGGGAATAAAGCTGGTGGCAATCTGCAAAATGCTGACCACCGCGGGCTGATCAATTTAACTTCAAATGTTTTATGCTCTTGGATTTATTAAAAGTTCCTGTGAATATCCTGACCAGCAAAGTGCTCCCCCACAAAGGTATCACCTCGATCTGCTTTGTGGGACTGATCCATGTGAACGGATTCTTGTTTTTAACATCTGGAAGTAAAGGCTCATTCTGTTCTGATCTGAGGGGGGGGGGGGGGGGGGGTGATGAGGGAGTGTTAACTCTAGAAGGTAGTCAAGAAATTTCGAGGGCATCTTAAACCTGATTTGTTTACAGCAGCTTTTTAATGAATTTAGTGGTTTTATATGACTGCATATATCTATCAATTTCCACAGCAGTCAAACAAACCAAAACAGAGTGGAGAAAGAAGAAAAGTTCCAAGAACTCTAGAAGTCCAATATCTTCAAAACATGAAGGATGTGAATTGTTTTTGCAACTGTTATTGGAGAATAAAACCCATCATGTTTTGAAGATATTGGAATTCTGGAGTTCTTGAAACTTTTCATCTCCCTCCACCCTGTGTTGGTTTGTATATATCTATGTGCAGAGTGAAGGTGCTTTACTGATATAGGGACTTTTTTACTAATCTGTGTTAGGTGCTAACATGTGCCTAACATAGCTTAAAATGACGTACCATGGGACGCTTTCAGGCACTCTGAAAATAAAGAATGATTGAATATTTTGACACCCAACAAACAGGACTTAATAAGGATCTGGGTTTTCTAACCCATTATAAACCATAAAGCTGTATTTCTCTGTTTATTTCTCTGTTTATTACCCTCCTCTCACCTACCAACACCCATCCTGTTAGAATATCAATGAAATGCTTTGATGTCCCCATGCATACCCCCACCCTCCCACTCTGTCAGACTGTCAAAGTAATGCTTTGATGTTTCTCTTATAAATACTATCTGCTACCACATTTGCTTATTTCCGATCTGAGGAAGAAGGGCAACCTTCGAAAGCTAATCAAGAAATGTATTAAGTTATGTCCAATAAAAAAAGGTATCATCTTATTTGCTTTTCCATGTTTTATTTTGTTTGATTTCTATTGATAGGCACTCTGAGGTAACTGCCAAATCTGCACCCGCTAACCGCATGCTAAAAATGTTTTTACATTTTTTTTGAGTTGGCAAGTCAGGGGGGGGTGAAGAGTGAGTCAAGGTAGTCTCCTGAAATATGAAACAGAGCTATCATGCACAGTTTAAAGACTGACCTTCACTAAGAATAGGTTAACTTCAGAGAGCAATTTTGGGCCTTTACTTTAAATGCTGTAGAACCATATGGACTGAATCAGGAAATTGAATGGCTCACATTAATCTGACCTGATGTTTATTAGTAATCAGCTGTGTCTGTCCTTGAGTTTTGATTGGTGCTCTACATACCACGTGAACATTTGAATGGGCTATATAGCCTCCTTTCAAAGAAATCACGGCAGCCATTTTTTGAAACCGTCGTCTGGATGAAACCTATGGTTTGTGAAGGTCAGTCTTTAAACTGTGCATGATAGCTCTGTCAGTATTTATGAGCTAATCTCATATTATTGTTTTATATTTCAGGAGACTACCTTGACACAGCTTGCTAGCGAAACATGGATCTATGTCGGTGACATTTGGTCTCCATTTTGCATTGCTGCTTATAGCTAAAAAGCTAAGTACTCATCTTTAATTTAAGAGACACTACGTTACATCCTATGAATGTGGACCGTAAAGAATGATAAGGATATTTTTGAAAATATAATTGACTCTTTAAAAAAATGTTTTTGGTTAAGTAAAGTTGATAAAAAAATATTTTAAAAAATGGATCAATGAAGATTGTGGTACCGCCCCTAGTTATATCCCTGGCTCATTTAGCCAATAGAGGAGGCGGGAACACCTGTCTGACAGATTCTATCATGACTCCACTGACCTTTTGAGTAGAAATTTGAGAAATTGTTGGGAAGTAGAGCATTTTTGAGTGTGAGATAAAAACCCACATAAGAGCTCATTATGGCCACTTTTTATACACTTAGTAAAAGTGCCCCATAGAGTTTATCTCTCTTTGTGACTAATTTCAGATGGAGTATTATTTTTGTATATGTGGGTGTGTTGTATATTGA
This sequence comes from Microcaecilia unicolor, assembly GCF_901765095.1. Taxonomy (NCBI): domain Eukaryota; kingdom Metazoa; phylum Chordata; class Amphibia; order Gymnophiona; family Siphonopidae; genus Microcaecilia; species Microcaecilia unicolor. The sequence goes on from NC_044032.1 coordinate 429,608,235, forward strand.
GTCCTGTTATTTGCTGATATTTTTAAAAGTATGTTTTACTGTTACCCGCAAAGTACGTAGGATAGTGCAGGCTATACATTTTAAAATAAATAAAATTAAGATAGCTCATGAAATTCTTTCCAACTCCTCTGTGTGATAAAAGGGGGCTGATGAATACAAGAAACTCTATGTTGCTCCTGGGGGCCACCGGTATCACTGAAGACCTGCAAGGAATTAATGCAGAGTACGGCTCAAAGGCAAACTGATTGGAAGTGCTGTTGTCAACGGATGACACTGCAGATTCAAGACTTCCTCAGTGCTATGGTACCAGAGACAAAAAATATATCTACTATATCTTAATGTACACTGCTTCAATAACTTTAAGGTTGGTTAGCAGTAGAAAATACTACTACTACAACTATTTAACATTTCTAAAGCTCTACTAGGGTTACGCAACGCTGTATAGTTAACAAAGAAGGACAGTCCCTGCTCAAAGGAGCTTACAATCTAATGGACAACATGTGAAATCAGCTTACAATCTAATGGACAGTTTGTGCGGACAGACAAATTGGGGCAGTATAGATTCCTGGGTAGAGTTGAAATGGTTAGGTGCCAAAGGTGACTTTGATGAGATCAAGTGCATTTTCTTAGAAGGAATGTTTCAACAGAGAAGTGTGACTAACAGTTTCCTGTACATTTTGCTCCATGTGGCCTTTTCAATAGTTGCTGGGCACTTCTTTGTTGGTGGTCTCACTATCCTTTGTGGGATTCATGGCCTGCAGTAAGACTTCTAGCAGCTCTGTGAACCATTCGAAGAAAGAGATGTATGTCCTGAACCAAGAGCACTATGTCCTATCTTGGAAGATGCCCATGGCCTGGAGTTTGGCTTTCACTACCTCCCATGTATAGTCTCCTGCAAAGCCACACAGAACAAGGAATGTATATCCTGAGCCAATGGCACAAGTTTCCTGTCTTGGGGTGTGACCTGTGATGCAGCTCCAGAGCTACATGGATGGGAACCTAGAAGAACACTTGTCAAGCTGTCTGGGTGGTTTGAGGGCCCAATACTGAAGCTGGTCCTGTGCTGGGATCCAAACTCATTTTAAAGATACTTTACTATGCAGTTCGTCTGTAGTGTGTCCAAATCAAAAAGGGGCATGTCAGAGCATGTTGGGGTGGGATTTAGGTGTCCCCACAACTTGGATGTTTTTCTGCCATAATGGAACAAAGCAAAAATGTCCAGGGCTAAAAGTTGAATGTTTTGGTCTGGACATTTTTCAGTCATGAATAAGTCATAAAAAGGTGCCCTGAATGATGAGATGACCACTGGAGGGATTAAGGCATGGCTCCCCCTTACTCACCCAGTGGTCTTGACCCCTCTCCCACCCCTCAAAGATTATTGATGTTAATTGGAACTCATTAACATTTGCACACACATCTGGCTGTACGCTATTCTAGAAGGCAGGGCACCTAACTCCCATAGCACATATCCAAAAAGGGGCATTCTGAAAAGTTACATGCGTACTTATACAATACTAGATCAGCAAGCTCAAATTGGGAGCCAGCATTTACATCAGGTTTCAGCAGGTGTAAGTCTGGCACCTAAAGTTAGGCACGCACCCTTGAATAGCGCTTAGTTCTGATTATTTTCTGTGCTCATATTTGAGCGCTATTTATAGAATTCCCCTTGTGTGTGTAAATGATAATAATCCCACTATGCAGTGTTTTGTAAGTACATGTATGTCTTTGATAGTGCATATTTTGCAGGTGGGCCTGCAAGTGGGCAGAGTCTGAGTGGAGCATGGGCAGGGCATATACTTCTATGCATAACTTATAAGTGTATGGCCTGCCCATACACTTATAAATTATGCATATAAGTGTATGGGCAGGGCATACACTTATAAGTGTATGCCCTATAAGTTACGCATATATCTTCCACATCTAGGTGTGAGCATGGATCCCAGCTATATGGCTGGTACAAATGCTTGTGCCTCAACACCTACTTTCTCTCATAGAATAGACTCCCCTTTATAGAATTGCTCTCTATGGGTTGAAAATCACTGCCGTGTCGTGTCTTCTGTGCCATAGTATTGGTGGTATTTGATACCATGAGCTGTGTTGAATCTTCTGTGTCACCGTATTGGTGGTATTTGATACCATGGGCCATGTTAAGTCTTCTGTGTCACCATATTGGTGGTATTTGATACCATGGGCCATGTTGCGTCTTCTGTATCACCGTATTGGTGGTATTTGATACCATGGGCCATGTTGAGTCTTCTGTGCCATGGGTGGTATTTGATACCATGGGTTGTGGGGAGTATTATGTGCCACGGTATTGGTGGTATTTGATACCATGGGCCATGTTGAGTCTTCTGTGCCATTATATTGGTGGTATTTGAAACACTGGGCCATGTTGAGACTTTTGTGCCATGGACTCTTTTATGCCATAGACAGCATGTTAAGCGGCAAATAAAGACTGAATAGTGTGACAAAATATTTTCCATCATCTGTTGCTTTTCCTTGCTTCTCATCCACATTTCATTATTGTGGGGACTATATCCTTCTGCTCGCTTGAAAATCAGTGCTACCCAGTTAGGCCATAATTTCTGGGAGCCATCTCTTTTTAGCCTTGCTAAATTTGCCTGAGTTGCAAATATTGGTCAGGGAAAATGTTTAAAAGTAGAGGTTTTATCAGCCCCTCACTGTTTAGGACTCTTGGGTTTTTCTTTACTGATTTCACCATTTATCACTCTGACTTGCTATTGTATTTTTATTGAGCTTTAAATCTAACAGTGCCTCAAAGCATTCTGCTTTCCCCCCCCCCCCCCCCCCTATTTTCACAAATGACTGTTCTTTGTTTCCCAGTATAAAACATGCTTGCAAAAATATATGAACCTATGATCATTTGCTGTTAAAGTTAAACTTTCAGGTTTCCAGGGGAACTTTCATCACACATTGAGTACTAAATAAGTTTAAATTGCAATAAAAGCATACTTCTCATTTTGGTTCAAAAGTCACACATTCTGGATTGTTCTATTACCAATAACTGAAAAGCTATAGTTCATGAGCCAGGTTTTCTCCTAACACAAACAGCAATTAACATTCAGCTGTCAAAATCCGTCTGTAAGCTTATTTATTTTTAACTAAAAAATAATGTCAGCTCACTACATTTACTGCTATGAACGTGCCTCGCGTTCTGATATATCTTGTAAGTCCTGACTAGCACTAGAGGCAGATTTGGCATTAAATAATAGCTTGTAAGCACTGTAACCGCCATTATTAGAGCTGCCAAATTTTCTGCATTTGGTGAGAGACTCCTTTTTTTTTGTAAGTCATGACCTACATTCCTGCTCAGTGGCCAAGCCAGTGGTAAGATGTGGGCATAAAGAGCAATGCATCAGGTGACAGTGTGGGCCACTGCTCTTTCCCTCCCCTGTAAGAGACATGTCCCATATTATAGCTCCTGTCACTAGCAAGGAGGTTTGGAATGTATGCCACTTTCTTTCTAGCTCAATGTCTTCTAGAAAACCAGGAGTGTACTGTATTAACATTAAAAACCAAATCCAAAATAATTATAAGGCAAATCTAAAACTTGTGAAATAATGTGCTCAGAAAATCATCTCATGCCCAGTGTAAAAACATGAGGCGGCAACCATTTTTTCTATCATCGCACCCCAATACTAAGGGCATAGGCGGTCGGTGGCCCAACTGTTTGGGGAGGCTAAAGGGGGCGGGTTAGGGGTGGGGCCAGGGGTGGAGCTTAAATCCATAATTGTCTGATAACACACAGAAAAAATAAATAAAAATAAGTCACAATTAATAATTTATTAAATTTAGATATTAGATATGTATCATATGCCAAAGAATAAAGTGGTTGCTCAAAGCATATGCTAACCACAATCGCTCAACTGCAAAACACTATGCCCAACTTTGTGCAAAAACACACTCAGAACCTTACTGTACCATAAATATTACACTGGGCAGAACCTAATAAACCAATATACCACCCAAACCGACATCACAGACTGTCAACAATATGAAACAAGGGATCATAATATCACAATTCTCATGTAGAGCCACAAAACATCCTAATTCATGTGGGCTAAAATGCCATAAATAAGTAAATAAATATACATATTTAATGTTCAGCACCTGATTCTCAAAGTGAACATATTGCAAACACTATAATGAAAATTAAATGATTTTTTTTCTACCTTTGTTGTCTGGTGACTTTGTTTTTCTGATCATGCTGGCCCAGTATCCGATTCTGCTGCTATCTGTCCTCTTAACTCCATTTCCAGGGCTTCCTTTCCATTTATTTCTTTCCTTTCCTCCTTTCTTCTTCATTTCTGGTCCTCAGTTTCTGCGTATTTTCTTCATCCATGTGCAGTTTTTCTCCTCTCTTCCTTTTCCCTCATCTCATCTCCTTCCTCACTCTTCCCTCCCCTCCATCCATGTCCAGCATTTCTTCTCTCTTCTCTTCCCTCCTCTCCCCTGCCCTCCATCCACCCATGTCCAGCAGTGACCCTCCTCTCCCCTGCATGCACCCATGCCTAGTGACCCTCCTTTCCCCTGCCCTCCATCCACCCACCCATACCCAGGACCCTTCTCTCCCCCTCCATTCACAAATGCCCAGAGACTCCCTTCTCTCTTCTGCCACCCCCTCCCGAGTTGTTCGCGAATTCTCCCTCCCCCCCTTCTCTCTGGATCCGGTCCCTCACATCAACCTGACTCTTCGAATTCTTCGGGGCCCGCTGCCAGGCTGACTCTCCCCCGCTGGCGCTGCCGGTTCGCGCTTCAAAATGGCCGCCAAAGTCTCGCGAGGCCACCTCTGTAAGTCTCGGCGGCCATTTTTAAAGCGCAAATCGGCAGCGCTAGCGGGGGAGAGTCAGCCTGGCAGCGGGCCCCGAAGAATTCAAAGAGTCAGGTTGGTGTGAGGGACCGGATCCGGAGGGAAGGGGGGAGGGAGGAGAGCCGGCTCCCAGCACACACTGCGGCAGCGGCGTTAAAACAGGTAAAGACGCGCCGGAAGCTCAGCTGAGGGCGGGAAGGATTAGAGCTGCTTGGCTGCAGCAGTGCCAGGCAGCCCTGCATTTGGGAGATGGGGGGGGGGGGGGGAGTTGCAGCAAGGGGAGGAAGGTTACGGTTGGGCTGGGGAGGCTTAGCCTCCCCAAGCCTCTTATACGGGGCGCCTATGACTAAGGGGGCCTTTTTACTAAGCTGCGGTAAGCACTATCGTGTGCTCACTCAGGTTAAAAACCACTACCAGAGGCATCCTGTGGTAGTTTTGGCATCTGTGCATGCTGGGGTATGTTTGGGGACAGAGGGTAAGTGTGCCCAGCACTAATCGGTTACCACAGCTACATCACTGTGTGCTAACCAATTACCACATGAGTCTATACCGCTTAAAAAATTGGTGTAGTTAAGGGCTCATACGCTAATGGCGATTTGCTGATCGGAAAATTAGTGCGACACCATTATTGTAAAAATGGGAAATGCGACCATTTTACAGCTGCACTAAAAGTGGCCTCAGCATGCAGGAAACCCACGCACTAGTTATAGTGCAGGCCACTTTTTAGCACAGCTTACGAAAAGGGCCCTTCAATTCTCAATGTCATTAAATGCTATCAGATGAAAATAATAGTAACAATATTACTTATCCTCAATATACACTTTCTTCCCTTGTTGTCTTCTTATGTGCCTGTGTGCTTGATGACTTTCACTATTAATTGACAGCCTTTCCTTTCCTTTATCTAAATAAATCCATATAGGTTCAAGGTTCACTTTATTTGATTGTTCACTCAAGAAAAGCCAACAAAGTGAGTACAATAAGACAAAATTGCACAATTTACAGAAAAATACAGATAGAAGACAACGTTCAAGTGCTGCGTTTCCAGGCCTTTAGCATATAATCCCATTTATACGGCATAATATGATGGAAAAGCTAAGTCTAAGAATTAAGGGCACCTTTTACCAAGCAGCGGCAAAAGGGGGACTGCGCTGGCATTGGCGCATGTTTTTCACGCGTGCCAAGGCCCCCTTTTACCGCAGCAGGTAAAAGGGAAGTCTCTCTTTCCTGCAGGAAATGGCCGTGTGGCAAGTAAAGCACTTGCTGTGCAGCCATTTCGGGAGGGAGCCCTTACCGCCACCCATTGAGGTGGCGGTAAGGGCTCCTGCTCTAACCCGGCAGCAAGCAACACTGCCTATTACCGCTGGGTACACTCCGGCGCTACAAAAACAAATATATTTTTGTAGCACTGGATATGATGGTGCACTAGGGGTGGGAAGTACCACCAGACTGCTGCGGCAGCCCGGCGGTACTTCCTGTTTAGCGAGCTGTAAGCCCGTCTAAATGCTGTCTGAAATAGGTGGGTTTTAAGGATCTTTTTAAAATTAGGCAGAAAAAGTTCTGTAAGGATGGGTAATGGAATCTGATTCCAAAGTGTGGGCCCAACAACATTAAACATACTGCACAGTCTGTCCCAAAAGATGTCCAGAAAGGCTTGATGAAAAGACGGAGTAACCTGCTGGTTCTGATAAGCAGAGCGAAGCATCTGCAAGGCAATCAAGTAATGAGACAGAAATTGAAGAATTGAGGAGAACCTGTATGGTGGATTTTATGGATCAGAACTAGGACTTTATAAATTTTACGGTAATTCCAAACATAAATTCATGTTTTACTGAAGAGCTTCTTCAAGGAATGTCCAGACGAATCATTATAAATCCATCACAAAGTGGGGATCTTATCAATGTTTCTCTGAGTGGTTCCAAGGCAGTCAGAGAAACTATTCAGTGACACTAACTGCTTAATGCTGCTGAATATCCCCCTCATTGGCACTTATCCAGGTAGAAACCACTTCTACTCATAAAAACGTCTTTGAATATCAGCTCCTTCGCTTACTACCTGATTCTTGGACGGAGTTTACAATATACAGATCTTAATGCAGACCACCATTAAAACCAGCATGGTAATATGAATGACTATACACATTTTAATATATCAAGAGATGCTAAAAGTGAAAAAAATTGGGAAGGAATCTGATTACTTGCCTTTCTAAATCTCACTTCAAAGAAAGTTACAAACAGATATGCAAGTTATTTCCCTGTCTAAGGTGGAATTACAATCTAAGTTGTACTTGAGGCAATAGAGGGTGAAGTGACTTGACTAAGGTTTTCAGCCAGCTACTCTAACCACTAGGCTGCTCCAAGTAGCCTCACAAAACTTTGATTGCCAAGGATGAATTAGAATCTTCTTAGCAACAAAATCTTTCAGCTGTTCTAAAACTGCCTTCTCCACTAACATATACATAAATGCCAAGTTTGAGACTGATCGGGGATGTAGTGGCAAATGGGAAGATACCAGAATTCTGGAAGCATTGGATCCAGCACTGAGGAAGTAGGATATGTTTGGAGAAGGTTGGAGAGAGAGTGGTGTGCTTTGAATATTGCTCTGCGGGTTCCTGTAGTGGATAAAGTCAGAACAGAGAGGAGAGACTGGGCCCAAAAGAAGAGAAAGCCAGTCTGCAGCCTGCCTGAACAGGATTACATCCTGGGCCAGGCACAAGAAAGGCCACAGCTTCAGGAGAGAAAGGTAGAAACTTTCAAACTGTGCTTACAGTTTATTATTAGTGGCATATTTAACTATATAAAAGAAACTGATAAATGTATTAAAAATCATATCCAGCAATATGGATGGCTCTAATTTTTCTTTGTACTATCTACCCAATGAACATTCTGTTTTTAAAAATCTGGCCAAGAAGTGACTGGGCATAGTTTTCTTTAGGTGAGTCTTTCTCAGAAAATTAAAAATTCTTCCAAGTGAAAAAATCTTCCCCCAGTACCCTACTTGGGGGGGGGGGGGGGGGGAGGGAATTAATATTTGATATAAAGGTTACATTCTTAGACAAAAGATGAAAAACACAGAAGATCTATAGAGTGCATAAGACATTTTTTTCCATGATGCAATAAACCTAGCCTGTTGGACTAATTGTCTTTTACTAAAGCTTAGCTCGAGTTATCTGCAGCAGGGCCCATAGGAATAAAATTGATCCTGCTGCAGATAACTGGAGCTAAACTTTAGTAAAAGATCATTAGATTTAAATGTTACCTAAGTAAGCCAAAATAGCCACCAGGTGGCAGTATAATCCAAAATGTACAAAAGATGGCTAAGTTTATGTAGCCAGCCTACTGCTGCTTGTGCTAACTGGTGACCCACAGCTGCTTGGACTCAGGGAAGACAGGACATGTTGAATGAGAAGATCACACTGTACTGAGACCACAGGAATCATCTGCAAAATAAAATTTTATAGAAATGCCAATACTCTTATAGCTCAGATGTCTGTTCTTCACATCCTTTTCCCTCCAGGGACAGAAAAATGCCTCCTATACCTGAATGTACACTGCTTCAACAGACTTTGTGCTTGCAGGTGGTATATAAGAAACCTGCAAGCCCTAAGGCAGTGTACATTCAGGTACAGTAAGTATTTTTTTTTGTCCCTGGAGGACTCACAATTTAAAAAACATATATCTCAAGGCCTGAAATAGGATTTGAACTATGGTCCCCTGGTTCTCAGCCCACTGCTCTATACTATTAGTTACCCTCTGCTCCACACAGATAGATTTTACACCATAAACCTTCCTATGCTGCCTCAAAGACACCCATATTCCCTTGGTTTTTCCCATTCATATTTGGATGTTTCAGTTTGTAAAATGGCAGTTCCTGCTGGAGGTAACCAGCACATGGATGCCCATTTCTCATGTATTTTAGGGGATATTGGCAAATCCTGTTGGATTATTTGTAGTAAATAATTAGCAGATTTTAGTACACACAGCTTCAGCTTTAGAAATGTTAATTTCTTTCTTCATCTCTCTCTCATTCACCCCTGAATAATTCACTGCTGAGTCACTTTAAAGTTGAAGTAACAAAACATCTGTTTACTCACAGTTTGTAGTTAGATTATAATCAGACAGGCTTATATATACATATTACTATACATTTGTATTATCAGCTCCTTCCATGTGCTTAGATGGTAATGGATGCTCACACCACCATAGATCCTCTCAGGTTAGGAGAGATCATGAGCTCCATGTGCTCCATGTGCTGCATGTGCTGTGTCTAAACCCCCACAGGAAGTTGCATAGGTGTGTGACCTCTCTAAGTAATTCACATCAGAGGTCACAGAGTAATCACAGAGAAATAATAGGTGACAGGCAATGCATGTAAAATACAATTACATTCCAACAAACCCCTTCTCATGCATAACTGTCATGCAATTATTTATTCATACAAAGTCCAAGCTTTATACGCAGATTCACAAAATGTTCTCTGGGTAACGGTTTGGTCATGATGTCAGCTGTCATCTCACTGGTGTGACAATAGTGTAGACTGATGACCCCTTCTTTCGCCAACTCTCGCACGTTGTGGTATTTCGTTGCGATGTGCTTGGTGCGTGACTGAACCTTGTCATTCTGTGACAGTCGGATGCAGCTCTGATTATCTTCCATTATCTGGATTGGTCTCTGTTCAGCTATTCCGAAATCCAGCAAAAGTTTTTCAATCCACATCAGTTCTCTGCACGCTTCCGATACGGCCACGTATTCAGCTTCTGTAGAAGACAGACTCACAATACTTTGTTTATGACTGGCCCATGAAATTTGTACATTTCCATACATAAACACATATCCACTTGTGGATTTATAATCAGAATGATCCCCTGCCCAATCTGAATCACAGTAACATATTAGTTTTGGATTACTATTGGCTGAAATCTTTAATTTACAATCAATGGTACCCTTTAAATACCTTACCATCCTTTTAACTCCAGTCCAATCTGATTTGGTAGGTGAGCTGACCTTTCTGCTCAAAATTCCTACTGCATTTGCTATATCAGCCCTGTATGTGGTAGCTAGATATAAAAGCTTACCTATGGCTGATCTATATTGGATGTTATCTGGTAAAGGTTCTCTTACTGTTTCATCCTTCAGAAAATCAGTGATCATGGGAGTGCTTACAACTTGGGCATCTTGCATACCTAAACTTTCAATAAGCTCATTTATTTTCTGCTTCTGGCTTAGAAGATAAGAACCATCATTTTGTTTCTCAATTTCTATACCAAGATAGTATGACACATTACCAAGTTCTTTTATCTCAACATTGAGGTTTAAACACTTTACAATGTCCTTGTACTCTTGCTCACTTTTGCTTGCAATGAGCAGATCATCAACAAAAGCTAAAATGTATGCATATTGTCCATTTGTGCACCTAGTGTACAAGCATTTATCTGCTTCACCTTGCTTAAATCCTAAATTTGTCAATATTTCATGCAATTTATCATTCCAACATTTTGCACTTTGCTTTAATCCATAAAGACCTTTGTTTAATTTACACACTAGCTGTCTTTGTTTTGTATTTATGAAACCTGTTGGTTGTTCCATGTACAAGTCTTCAGTTATATCTCCGTGAAGAAACGCTGTTTTCACATCAATGTGGTTGACTTGCATGCCTTTTGAGACTGCAATGCTCAGAAGTGTTCTGATTGTCGTGTGTTTCACTACAGGTGCAAACACTTCATCAAAATCTTCTCCATATTTTTGAAGATATCCCTTTGCGACTAATCTGGCTTTATACCTTTCCACTTTTCCTTGTGCATTCCTTTTTAACTTGAATACCCATTTGCATCCTATAGCTTTCTTGCCAGGAGGTAATTTTGTAAGAATCCAAGTATTATTTTTATCCAATGCATCAATTTATTCTTGTGCAGCTTTATGCCATTCAGCAGCTTCTTCTGCTGACATTTTCTCAATCTCATCCCATGTTAAGGGCTCTTGAGCTTCTGCTGACTTTGTTAGGTAAGACAGTCTTGGGGGTGGAACACCTTTGTTTTCCCTGGATGAGCGTCTGACAACAGGTTGGTCCGACCTTTCCGCATCCTCTAAATCTGAGAGTTCTTCTCCAATTGATTCCCCTTCTCCAACTGTACTGTCTTCTTCAATGATCCTTTCTGTGTCTGCTTCCTCTGCCTGTTCCTCGTTAGATACAGATGAGTTACTTTCAGACATCTGCCTTGGTATGGCATTTATATACACTGGCATGTCTATTATGGTTCTAGTTTCATATTCTGGATGATAAGGCTCATCTGGGATAATCCAGCCTTTATCAACCCTTTTGTTTTCATCAAAATATGTAACATGTCTTATGCCAACAATGCCAGTTTTCAGATTCAAAATTCTATATCCTTTGTGTCCTGGAGTATAGCCAACTAAAATGCCCCTTTCTGTTGTGGAATCCAGCTTATGCCTTCTTTGCTTTGGTATATGAGCATATGCTGTACTTCCAAATGTTCTTATGTGTGAAAGGTTTGGCTTCCTACCATGCCATGTCTCATGTGGTGTGCGCTCAGCGCCTTTAGTTGGCATTCTGTTTTGTAGGTACACTGCTGTGAGAATGGCTTCCCCCCATAGTCTTTTAGGGAGATTGCTATCTGACAGCATACATCTGGTCATTTCCACAAGTGACCTAAATTTTCTCTCTGCAACAGAATTTGCTCTGGTGTGTAAGCTACTGTTGTGATATGCTGAATGCCTTCTTGTTCTAGAAATGTGCGCATGCTTTGTGAAGTGAACTCACCACCATTGTCGGTCTGAAGAACCTTTGGTTTTCTTTCAAATTTATTGCTCACCATGGCTACGTATTTCTTCAGCATGTCTGTGACTTGACTTTTTTCTTTCAGCAAATAGGCCACACAATATCTAGAGAAATCATCCAAGAATATTAGCACAAATCTGTTATTTCCCAATGATGGGATATTAAACGGTCCACATAAGTCACTGTGTATTAAGTCCAGCACTTTATTACTCCTATTTCCTGTGTATGCAGGAAATGAGGGTCTCACACCTTTTTGAGTAACACAGTCTATGCATTTCTCCATTTTACTAGTATCTGCACTTATCTGAATGCCGGTGGCTAGTTGCTTACTGTAAAGATCCTGGATCACCTTAGAATCACGATGTCCCAGGCGGCGGTGCCAGATTTCCAGACTACATTTACCATCATTCTTCCTTACTTGCGCCATATGTGAGGCTTCACCTGAAATGTTCAGCTTATAAACATCATTATGCATAAAAGCTTCAGCATACACTTCATCATTTTTAGAGATTGTGCACTTACTGTTTTCAAAATGAATCACAAAACCCTTCTTATCTAATGTAGATACACTAAGCATATTGCAAACTGCTTGGGGAATATACAAGACATCACTTACAGGAATTTCTTTAACTTCATTAGACACTTTGCATTTTAAGAATCCAATTCCTTTTGCTTGGATCTGAGCAGTCCCTGCGTTTGCAGTTTTAAGAATACCTTCCTCTGGACACATTTCCTGAAAGAAATCCTTACAATTGGTTAAATGGCATGTGCTCCCTGAATCCAAAATCCAAGTACTTTCATTTGAATTATTATTTACCATAGTCAAAGATTTTTCTGCCATTAGAAAGCCCTTGTGTTTATCTTTGTCCTTCATACATTTCCTGGTTTGAAAATTCTTTAGTTCTATTGGCTTAGGTGAGCTAGAGGGAGTGTTTTGTGTTTCCTTACACCATTTAGATACATGTCCCTCCTTTCCACATGAGTAGCAAATCAGCTTGCCCTTGGGTGGAGTTTTCCCATAGCTCCGCCTTCCTCTGTTCTTTGCCAAGAAATTTGTTTCATTTCTCTCTGACTTGCTTTGAGAACACATCTCCTCAGAATCATTTATTATGCATTCCTGCCTTAGTTTTGATGTTGTCTGTTCAAAAGATTGCCCTTCAATGGCCTCATTTACAGACCTAAAAACATCAAACTTCTTTGATAGTGAGGTAAAAAGAAATGCTCTTTTCAATGCATCACACATGGGAATTCCAGAAAGTTCTAGCTTTTGAAATGAAGACATAAGATGCATAATGTGATCATTACATTTACTTTTATCCCTTAATTTGGTTTCATTCAACTCTGCCAACCAAATTGGTTGCTGCTTTGCATATGTAGTTGCATACATAGTTCTCAGTTTATATAAAATGTCCTTTGGTGTATCTTTTCCCTCCACTAATATGGCTTGTTTCTCTGAGAGAGCTTCCAAAAGCATGCACTTCACATAATAGTTTGCATTGTCCCATTCAGCCATATTTTCAGCTGTTCTGTCTTGATCTAAGCATATATATAATCCTTTTGCTCGAAGGAGACATATGAATCTTAGTTCCCACTGCTGATAATTAAACTCAGTTAATTTAGGCACCTTGAGAGAATAGAACAATGGTGAATTTCTTCCCTCAGCCATTTTCTTAGCCTTCTGTCTGCTGTGTGGGGGGAGAGAGAGACAGACTGAATCTTTCCTTTAAAACTTAAGAGAAAAATGTGGCCTTTTTTTCTGCCTGGTAATATTTCTCTTCTTTTTCAATTCCTGGCCCTGGGCCCGTAACCCTTTTGTTGGATTATTTGTAGTAAATAATTAGCAGATTTTAGTACACACAGCTTCAGCTTTAGAAATGTTAATTTCTTTCTTCATCTCTCTCTCATTCACCCCTGAATAATTCACTGCTGAGTCACTTTAAAGTTGAAGTAACAAAACATCTGTTTACTCACAGTTTGTAGTTAGATTATAATCAGACAGGCTTATATATACATATTACTATACATTTGTATTATCAGCTCCTTCCATGTGCTTAGATGGTAATGGATGCTCACACCACCATAGATCCTCTCAGGTTAGGAGAGATCATGAGCTCCATGTGCTCCATGTGCTGCATGTGCTGTGTCTAAACCCCCACAGGAAGTTGCATAGGTGTGTGACCTCTCTAAGTAATTCACATCAGAGGTCACAGAGTAATCACAGAGAAATAATAGGTGACAGGCAATGCATGTAAAATACAATTACATTCCAACAAAACCTTCCTATGCTGCCTCAAAGACACCCATATTCCCTTGGTTTTTCCCATTCATATTTGGATGTTTCAGTTTGTAAAATGGCAGTTCCTGCTGGAGGTAACCAGCACATGGATGCCCATTTCTCATGTATTTTAGGGGATATTGGCAAATCCTGTTGTAACATACTGTTACCCAGTGCATTTTTTCTAGCAAAGAAGGTGCTGGTACTCAAATGCCAAGCCACCCTTCAGGGGTGGGGTGATCACTGAGGGACCCATCCCACAATAGCCAGACCCTCTTCAACCAGTCACAGAATTTATGACAAGGCAGAATTAGTGTGTAGAGCCTGAGCTCTTTCATTAAAACTTGGAGACCATGGGTCAATTTTAGCAGAATATTTGGGAAAGGTGCCGGTACTCAGTACCCCCAAGTACCCCCTCAAAAAAAGCCATGCTGTTACCACCAGCGACATACTGACCTGGACGTCCTTATTCTGAGTTAGATATCTTTTCTAAAATGCTGTTGCACGTGTAATCAGTGTCACTACGTACATGGTTACAATGCAGAATATAAGTATTAAGTTATAATATTTAAGCCTTCCTGATAACTATTCAAGGCAGTTTACAATACACATATATAATATAATGCTGGCTCTTAACCTAAGACTGTAAATCTATAGTCAATCACTGATGTAGGGTAATCAGTAAAAGATTCCACACTCTCCAATTGATTATAATAGTCACTTCTTACTTTTAATATTTTAATATTTTAATATTTTAAAGAAAGGAAATGCAAAGGAGAATTCAGTCTAAGCTGATACTTCAGCCAAGCCTGTTTATTAGTGAAACTAGCCGTAAAATGGCTCACTATCATGCTGTATACATCATTAATATTCCTTATTTTTGGAACCCTTCTAATTTTTTTTAGTGCAAACTACATTAACACACAAATATGTGAATATCAAAAATTGAAAGTGTGGAAAGTTTTAGTGGAAGTCCCTAAAAAGCCTAAGTAGAGGAACTTTGAATGCAATACAATCTAAGAAATGCTGAAAAAACATGCCAAAAAGTATTTCAAAATGGCGAGTACCAGTTAAATTTGAACAAACAACTACTACCACAGACCAAGGGGGATAGCAACTTAATTTCTTTTCTTCTCCTTACTATGGTTCCGTCTGAGTTATAAATGTCCAACAATCCCTGTTTCAAAAATTCTTCTTCAGGGATGCCGGTGCTCTGAATGAGCTGTTCCTCTGTTATAAAGCAGCATGATAAGCAGTACTGCTTTTAAAGACGGTACAAACTTCTGTCACCAATGTGATGACGCACTGAGACTTCTATAGACCAATCAGATGACAGTGTTTTCAATCAAATGATAGCATTCCACCGAGTTTAATTCAAAGTTCCAATATTGTTCCCGGAGGGTCAAATGATTTTAGATGGTACTTTTTATGAGTGCTCGAATGTTGCCAAACATCTATTTGCAAAGATAATGGGCATGCTTTGCAATGTCCACATAGTTTGTGTCCTGTAGGTCTTTGACATGGGCTGTCTACTTGAGACCTAAATTGATTAGACACTAAATGATTGCTTATATTCTTGCCTCGAGAAAAAGCAATAGAAGAACCCGAGTTGAAAACTTGATGTAACTGTAGGACATGCCAATGTTTAGAAAAACTTTGAGCTAAGTCGCCGATTTGTCTGAGTGAGTTAGCACACATATTTGTTTATCCTGTTGTTCTCTGTGAGTGTATTTCAGCAGTAGTTCTGTATTAGCAAATCTGGCTCTACGATATACTTGACGAACTATCCTTCTTGGATATCCCTTACCAAGAAACATTCACTTAATAATTGAGCTTGAAAATGATATTCTTCCAAGGAACTGCAAATTCTCCTAACACGAAGAAACTGGCTAATGGGGACTGCCTTCTTTAAACGTCGGGGTTGACAGCTCGAGTACTGTAACAAACTGTTCCTGTCAGTTGACTTTCGAAAAACCGTGGTAACTAATTGATTTTGTTTTATTTTTACCAAGGTTTCAAGAAATGAAATTTCCTTATTACTGTAAGACATGGTAAATTGAAGATGTTTGTCCAAGGTATTTATACATATTGCAAACTCTTTCAACTGCCGTTCTGATGAGGCCCATGTAACAAATATATCATCGAGAAATCTCACCCACTTTAAGATACTAGTATTCCAAGTCGAGGGATAAATATGATGTTGCTCAAATTCTGCTACAAATAGGTTTGCAATACTTGGAGCTGCTGCCGTACCCATGGTCACTCCTTGTTTTTGCAAATAAAAGGTGTTATCAAACTTAAAATAATTATATGTTAAAACTAGAGTGGCCATGGTAATCAGCAATGTATTTGTCACTCTGTGAATGTTTCTTGGCTAAGGGGAAAAGGCAAAGGTAGTGCTGCAGGAACTAACATAGTAACATAGTAAATGATGGCAGATAAAGACCTGAACAGTCCATCCAGTCTGCCCATCAAGCTAAACTCATTTTATATGGTATGTGATGCTTTATATGTATACCCGAGTTTGATTTGTCCTTGCCATCCTCAGGGCACAGACTGTAGAAGTCTGCACAGCACTGTTCTTGTACTAAAAGTTCTGAAGCTAATGTCGAAGCCCCTTAAATTTACACTCCAGCCCATCCATATCTATTCAGTTACGATCAGGGCGTAGACCGTAGAATTCTGCCCAGATGTAGTGGTCTCAACCAAAAGAATCATCAGATCATGGCTACACTGGTTTAAAATTGCTAATCACTTATCCATAAAAGCTCTATCAGATGTAAACGTCTTTGGTTCCTTTATCATGTGCAATCCACTGGGGATCATGCTTTTCTTGAGATTTTGTATCAACGTGCTACTATGAAGTTCAGCACGGATTGACCGCTTATGTAAATTTTGCAATTCAATCCATATGTCCTGTGTGGAAGAATCCCCATCCTCATCTAACAAAGCAGGTCTCTGCAAGATTGATTTAAACTAGTGATCAGAGTATCTGATGAAATCAACTTTATCATCTGTCGCCAAGACAATATTATGTTGAAAACCCAATGGGCCAGGTGTTCGTAAATTTGGTACTGGATCACATACAATGCCAATCAGAGGTAACTACTATACTTCATAGGCCTCCCAATGCTCTAGTAAAGCTGAACTGTGTTATGGTGTGGGCTGGTAAACCTCGGTAACAACGCACTGTATTAGACCATCAACTACACAGTGTCTTATTGTTGCAATCCTCACTGGTTTCTGGCCACAACCACCCTATGCTGATTATTTACTAAATAAATAATTATTTTATAACGTGCATCTAAGTTTCAAAATACACAACTCCAAATGGGTGTGGCCATGGGAGGGGCATTCCCAGAATTTAGGCACGATGTTCTAGAATACTTGAATTTGCATACCTAACTGCCATGAGTTAGGCACCAGCATTTATACCAGTCTTTGGCAAGCATAAATGCTTACGCCTAAAGTTATATTACATTCCATAAAAACTCTTATATACCTCACACACCTTTTACAGCTTGGAGCAGTAAACATTAAGATAAACCAGGTACACTTAGGAATTTACAGTCAGACTGTCAGACTGTCAAAGTAATGCTTTGATGTTTCTCTTATATATACTATCTGCTACCACATTTGCTTATTTCCGATCTGATGAAAAAGGGCAACCTTCGAAAGCTAATCAAGAAATGTATTAAGTTATATCCAATAAAAAAGGTATCATCTTATTTTCTTTTCCATGTTTTATTTTGCTTGATTTCTATTGACAGTCCTTAAAAGTAATTGTAACAGTTAACCAGAAGATAATACATGTTTCTGAAGAAGTGCCCTTTACAGAATATTACCTTAGTGCCTAACTTTGGGCAGCATTAATTGACTGTAGCCCAAAGAGTAGGACCTTGAAGCAAGTTGCAGATTTATTCCCATTTAAGGGAATGAAACTACCGTTCTGTGGTTTTTGCAACTACATTCAAAGTGGTTTACATAGTATTGACATGTACTTATTTGTATCTGGGGCAATGGAGGGTTGAGTGACTTGCCTATAGTCACAAGGATTTGTAGTGGGAATCAAACCCAGTTCCCCAGGATCAAAGTCCACTGCACTAACCACTAGGCTACTCCTCCACTAAGGGGGTCTTTTACTGAGCCACATTTGTGTTTTTAGCTGCAGCCTGTGTTTGTACCTGTCTACTCTGTTCCATGCTCTCCACTGCCTGGTCTACTGTCTTAGTTCTAGTGGGATCTGTAAAGCCCAAATAGGAAACAGAAGAGAAAGAGAAACTCTTCCTCCTTCCCTGTACTTCTATGATTTAGGTGCTGCTGTAGCTTGTGCCACTGCCTGCTCAACCTGTCTCAGCATCTTCCAGTGCCTAGACTCCTCTCTTAGTTCAGTACCTCTGCCCTGATATATTGTTATTGCTTGTGCCACTCTGGTTCCTACCATCAGTATGATCAGCTGCCCTTGTCATGCTTGTTTTTTTTTTTTTTTTTTACCATTAGTGTGCCTCTGAGTTTTCTTGCCTCCACAGTACAGAGAAAAAATGATTGCTGAATTTTCTAACTCCCAATCACCAAGAATAATCCAGGATAACAATTGCTTTGAGGCTAACAAATTTTATACACCCAAGTACCTCGGGAGACTTGAGAATCAATGGCACTTCTAATGTTGACTTGCTCCCTAAACCCCAATGAGCAAATCATTTGGGATAACCATTCTACCCACTGAGCATCAGTGCCCGGATTTTTCATTCCCATTGCCCTGAGGTCTTACAGGCAATGTTACTGCCACTTTTTTAAACTTTATTTTTACTTGTAAAGAAAATAACACAAAGGAGATCTATGTACAGAAAATATGCACCACAGAGAATAAACTTAAGGAACATTAGATGACACAAGAGAAAAACAAACAAAGCTTGAGCTTGGTAATCCACAAAAAGGGAAAGAGGGGACAAACAGAAAACATTGGAAGCTGGTTCAAATAAAAAACAAATATTGAATAACTAAGAGAAGGAATCTCCCTTGCATCTAAATTATCCATAATACCTGTAGCCTGTTCAAAATAACAGTCTCAAAGCTCTAGTATTGTCCAAAAAAGTGCTCAATTGAACAGGTTCAAAAAATAAATCGTCTTAGCCACTTCAATTGTACATATGCAAAGGAAACATAACTGTAACCTAAACCCCCAAGTAGTCACTACTTGATACACAGATAAGAACATCTTCCTCCTCTCCTGGGTCCAGCAAGAAACATTCAGGAACATGTGTATTCTACCTTCCATAAAGAATACACCAAAGATCTAAAATAAAGCACTTCTATCGAAAGCGTGATTCTATATGAGATTTCATCCTGTCACTGATCCAAAATCATAGCTAACACTTCTACTGAAGAATCTGCAGTCCTACATAAAGATCACATAGAGACAGGAAGAGCATATAATTTTAAAGAGGTGTCATTCCATAAGAACAGAACATTAGAACATAAGAATAGCCATACTAGGCAGACCTATGGTCCATCTAGCTCAGTATCCTGCTTCTAGCAGTGGCCAATACAGATCACAAATGCCTGGCAGAATCCAAAATAGTAGCAAGATTCCATGCTAGCAATCCCAGGGACTACAATGCTTTTCCCCATTTCTATTTCACCGGCAGACTATGGACTAACTCTAAAATCACAGGTCCGGAATCTTGGGATACTGCTAGACTCATCACTCACTCTGATCCCACAAATTCAAACAACCTTCAAAAATGGTCTCTATTATCTATGGCAGTTACAAAATCTCTCTCCATATATTGAAAAAGACAAGTCTGACCACAGTGGTCCATGTCATGATAACATCACGACTAGACTATTATAATGCCCTGTACCAGTGGCATAGCCAAGGGTGGGCCCGGGTGGGCCCAGGCCCACCCACTTTGGGCTCAGGCCCACATAGTAGCAGTACACCTTTGATGTAGCTGGCAGGGATCCCCAAGCCCCACCAGCCGAAAACTCCCTACAACTGCCACTCCTGCATACTAGCCTTCCCTCTGATGTATTCCTGCCTATGCAGAAACAGAAAGTTGCATCAGAGGAAAGGCTGTGGGGCCAACATGAGCAGTGTGTATTAGTTGCTGCTCGCCACCAGGGAAAATCTGCTATTTAAAAGGTATGTGGGGGAGGGGGATGTTTGAGAGACCATATGGCATGCAGGCAAGAGAGGGAGAGACCAAATCACTTGTAGGACAGGGCAGAGTTCTTCTGCCCACCCGTCTTGGGACCAGGCCCACCCAAAATTGGCTGTCTGGCTATGCCCCTGCCCTGTACACTGGCCAGACCAAAAAGAGTTTGTATCAGCTCCAACTAATTCAGAATGCTGCAGCACAACTGATAGAAGACTGCAAGTGGTGTGACCACATCACACCCTTCCTGGGAAAACTACACTGGCTACCAGTACCTTACAGGGCTAAATTTAAAACTCTATGTTTGATTTTCAAGGTCCTCAGACAAAATAGGCCAGAGTACTTAAAGAATGTTAGACCTTTACACACCTTTGAGGCCTCTAAGATCCTCTCAACGATCATTACTATCTGTACCTTCCTCAAAAGAAAATGTACAATGTGGTACCCGCCAGTGAGCCTTCTCAGGAGTAGCCCCCACGCTCTGGAATTTACCCCCAGAGGGGCTACGTATAACTCGAGACTACCTCTACTTCAGGAAGCAGGTGAAAGCCCGGCTCTTCTCCCAAGTCTGTAATACATAGGGTGACTGACTATACACTCATTCTGCACATGGACTAGCTTGCTACACACACTGTAACTTAGATCAGTTTCTTATCTCTTGCTTTGGCTTTAACTAACCACCAAATTATCCCAACTGACTCTAAACCACGCATCTTGTTCCCATCGTATATCTGCTCTTGGTCCCTCAGCTATATGGTAAGCTGTATTGTATAAAATCTTTAGCATCATATCTATGTTAGTTGAATGTTCTAATGCATGCTTATTAGGTGTATCATTAGTAATATGCTAACATTTTATTATATCTCTGGTATTTGAATTCCAGTGCTGTTAAATGTGTACATTTTGATGCTGTTTCATGGTAGTTCAATGTTAAATCTGTTTTTTATTGAAGACAGCAATAAACAATAGAGTAAACAGTACAATATCTCATTTCTTCTACTTCCAACTGCTAAAATGTCCCTTTTCTCAACTCTATCCAAATACCCTCCCCCATATCATGTATATTAACAAATAGTTTATTGTTTTGCAATAAAAAATATCACTTCCAAACAAGAACAAGGAAATAGGAAGATACAGCTCATGAATGGAAATTTCCTTCTCAGATACAAGAGAAAAAGGCCCTGAATCTTGTAGCCTTCCCCTCAATTGAAATACCTTTCCCTCAAACTAATGGGTACTATCCCCCCCCCCCATATTCTCCCTCCCTCAAAGAAGAAGAAGAAATAAAGGAGAACTCCCGTAGCCGAGGAATGCAAGCTCTCTGCTTCCGCTCAAAAAGACAACATGTTCAAGATGAAACTGCAAACCCTGGGACTAAGGGAGGCGATATAAGGATCCCAAATTGACAAAAAAAAGTTTCTTCCATTTCAGAGACACACCAACCCATCGTCGTTCTATTAGCATAGTATGATGCAATAGTCCCCTCCAACTCCTAATAAGAAGGGGGATCTGGAACTGTCCACACCTTTAAAATTGACTTTTTACCCAACAAAACCACCTTACAAATGAGTGTATGGCCACCTCTGCCCTGCAACATAAACATCTTGTATTTGACCAACAAAAAGTCCACAACTAAAAGTGAAATAGGCCCTTCCAAGAGGTCTTCTAAATATCAAACCACCTGTGACCATAAATAGAGGATTTTTGGATAGTCCCAAAAAGCGTGGAAAAAGGAGTTGTGTTGTAGTAAACACTTCTGTCAGACTGGAGAATCATGACCTCCCATTCAAATAATTGAGATTGAGAGATGTATGCACAATGTAATATTCTAAACTGGCAGTCCCTTAGATCCACTGCCATGGTCAAAGATGGGATATGGGCAATCAATTTATTGATATCCACAGACAGAGATGTTCTACGAAGATTCACCCCCACCTATCCACTAAAGATTAGATATTCTGCCTGGGGGAACTTTTCATAAGGGCTTTATGGATTTCTGAAACCAAAAGGTGCTCCCCATCTGGTACCTCGAAAGGGAATATAAGCTAGATTGGTTTGATGTGGACAGAGCCTCAGCATCTAGTGTAATTACATGGTGGCGCAGCTGGTGGTAAGCATACATGTCTGATCCCCAGACTAGGAAACCACCTCCCAAAGCCTGAAGAGGCAATAAGTCACCATCAGGTTGTAAAACATGTTCTAAACTATAGACACCCAACTCTTCCCAGTGTCAGAAAGTTCCATTCTCAAGACCCAGTAAAAACTCTCTGTTCCCCTTTATGGGCAGAAAAGACGTATGGGCAGAAACCCCCATGATCCAGTAAGGTCCGACCATAACTTCCTGAGGGGCATCAACAATATGCTACCCCAAACTTCAGAGGGAAGAGCCCTCCCAGAGTCCCAGGTACCTGCAACAAGTATGGAAAGCACCACGGGGCAAATAGTTCTGTCTCCATACCTATTGGGGGTATAGTCTTCTTTATTTAAAAACCAGTCTCCCAGATGTCTAATTAAACATGCCTGATTATACTTGTATAAGTCTGGCAACCCCTTTCCTCCCGACCTCCATGAACCCAAAAACTTGTGAATTGAGAGTTTCGATTTCCTGCCTCCACAAGTTTATACAGCTTGCAAATATCTTTCCGTAGATATGTAGATATTCAATGCCGAAGCCCGAACATGGCCCGGCACTGAATACCGGGAATAACGCTGGCGACAGCAAAATGCTCATCACTGCCATCTTAATATTAACCTTGCCTTTTCTACATTTTAGAAAGAAGGTTAATCCTTTTATTAAGTAGAGACATTTTATAACGTTTGTCTCTGAGGCTTACACTACTGCTTTATCAGATTGCTTTTCTATTGTAGAGGCTCTTCCATGAAAAAGTATTAAGTTTTGGGCTCAACATACTATTGCATGGGATTTTAATGCTCGGCAAGCCCAAAACTAACCCTGCATCAAGAAGGGGCATTCCCACTACTTCTTATTGTAGGTTGTGCATCGATCTTCAGATGAACATGCAGTACCTGTTCCCAGTTAGTATGAAAGCTCTTAAGGGAGCAATTCTCTATAGGTCACCTAAAGTTAGGTGCCAGGATGATGCATGCTAAGTGCAAATTCTATATCAGCAATTTCGTGTGTAACTGTCACTATAGAATACTGGTAAAATCCACAACTATGTGCCTAACTTTAGGCACAAACACTTATGATGGCTCAATGGCGGGAGTAAATGCTTGGTCTTAACTAATAATATTCTGTAACCCGTGACCTGCCCATGCCCCTTCCAGGTCCACAACTCCCACCCCCCCCCCCCCCCCTTTGCAGTTGTGCACCGTGGATTTCGAGCTCACAATTTGTAGAATACCAAATAAGGGTAGTTATGTGCATACCTGCAAATTGATGCCAATTAGCGACAATTAGTGGTTGCTAATTTCAATTAGCACCTAATTAAGCAATTGTTAAGTGCATAACTGACATTATTCTATAACTTTCATGCGCAACTTTGGGCGCTAAAGGAAGAATTCTATATATCATGGCAAAAGTTAAGCACCAAAAAGATCAACATTGAGCCCCTATTCTATAAAGGGCATCTAACCTTTAGAGAATACCTGCATAGCGCACAGGTCATGGCAAAATTTTGGCGCTGGCCTTACGCCTGATAGAAACAGGTGTAAGTCCATTGCTCAAAGTTAGATGTGGATCAACACTATTTTATAACTTGGCAACTAAAATTTAGGAATGCCTTTGACCTGCCTATACCCCTCCTATGGCCATGTCACCCTTTTGGGATGTGCTTGGGAAAGGTTAAGTGACAAGTTATAGAATTGTGCACAGGGAAATTTTATTTCAGTAGATTTGATATACCGCCGAAGGTCTACACATAGGCATCAAAGCAGTTATCCATGCGCGACTTCAATCAAGCACCAACCAGTTATATAGTCAACTGGAGTCCATTGCCTCATTATGTTGCGTGCAGATCTCAGAGCCATGCGCAAATTCTGGCACCCAATGTTGGGCAACCTATACAGAATCTAGGGGCAAGCGTAAAATTGTGTGTGCAAGATTATAGAATTAGGAGTTAATAGGAGGCAGAAAGTGGTCCCTCATTAACTATGTGTTAGCCAGTTAATGCAGGGGAACATGCTATCCCATGGAGTCTATATGTTGCGCCTAGTGATCCGTGCTGAAATCCAAGCGTATTCTATAACATCTTGCGTAACTTAATTGGCTCAACAAGCTAATCAGCATTGTTTCCCAGGAGTGGAGGAGTAGCCTAGTGCAGTGGACTTTCATCCTGAGGATCTGGGTTCAATTCCTCCTGCAGCTCCTTGTGACACTAAGTAAGTCCCTTAACCCTCCATTGCCCCAGGTACAAATAAGTATCTGAGAAGACTATGGTAAATTTCTATGAATGTAGTTGCAAAAACCACAGAAAGGCAGTATATTATTTCCTTTTCCTTAAATGAGCAATAATTAGAATTTACACACAGGCTAAGCACATTCTGTAACTCAATGCACCTAAATTCTAATGCACACATCCAAAAAGGGGCATGGTTGTGGGCGTTCCAAAATTTACATGCACTGTTATAGAATACACCCCTGTGTGCCTAAATCTACAAACTGATATTTATACCATGTTTTCCCTTGGTATAAAAGGATGCGCATAGTTTTAAGCACTATGATATCAACTAAGTGTATTCTATGTGCTGTGCCTAAATATAGGCACCGCTTACAGAATATGCTTAGGCAGAAATTTATTCCGTGTGGATTTTTCAGATAGAATTTGACCCTATCTGGCTAACACGTTCACACCCACTCTCCGTCCATGTGACGCCCCTTGACAGAAAAATTCCCCTTAACATAGTTACGATAGCCTGTTTCCACACGTTAACCACATGTTAGGTGCTTAAAGCCAATGGCGTAGCTAGGTGGGGCGCCAGGGGAGCGGCCGCTCCCCTAAACAGGGTTCTGCCGGCGCCTATTTTTTTCATCCCATTGCACTGAAAATGTGCACCGGTGCTGGCGGAAGTCCACTCTCGCTCCCCCTGCGCCGTCAACCTGCATCATCCTGGCTCCGCTTCTGCTTAAAGCCCTTTAACAGAAGGGCTCCTTAATTTTTAAATGTTTCATTGTATTGCTGCGTATACTTTGTTAAATGTAATTAAACCTGAATCTCATGTTTTCTTTTTAAGTAAACTACTATAGACGCACGCTATGGTTTAGAAGGTTATATATTTATGGAATAAAGCATTTGTCCTCTTAGGGTCAACCATGCAGCCTATTCATATAACAGTGCTTAATATATGTATTTTCTAAAATGTCACAGCTGAGTTTCCAAACGGAGGAAGGGGAAATGTTACATTCTATTACACTTGCACTTTTAAGCTTCTTATTATTTAGTACCACTGTTTGCTTTAAAGACTAGAAGGAAATTTTACAGTCGTGCCTTGGAGCAGGAAATACGTATTTTATGACATAAATATTTTACCATTCGTTGTCTGGAAAACTTCTTGAATATTTTAAGATGTGCAGGGCATCAGAAGTCCAACAAAGTGCACCTGTAGGGCCCCTGTGAAAGAAGCTTGTAAGATATTTTCATCCTGAGGATTCACTGGGGAGCTCAATGTTTCCTGATGAAAGAATCAGTGTAGTTCCTACACGATGAGTGCAGCTCACTAAATGGAAAGGAAACCACTAAATATTATCATATTTAGAAACAATTGCCCTCATCACAAATCCTCCTGTATTTCCTAAGCACTCCTGTTTTATATTCTCACATGAGAAATACACAACCTACCAAATCCCTTTGAGAAGAGTAAGCACAGGATAGTGCTTACTAGTAAAAAAAAAAACCCAAACAAAAACATTTTCCATTTGGTTTTAATTATTCATCTATACAAATTTGAGCTCATGGAGAGTTATACTCAGGTATAATAGGTATTTCCCTGCCCAAAGGGGTTTACAAATCTGTTTTGTAGCTGAGACAATGGAGCGTGAAATGAGTTGCCCAAGGTCACAAGGAATGTTAAGGGGAGAAGCAGAATCCTAGCTTTCCCGGCCCTCAGTTTACTGCTCCTACCACTAGGCCACTCCTCAGTAAGGAATCCACACTAATCCACAGTAAAGAGTCTCCTGACATGTCATTGGACACATTTTTCTTGCAACCCAGTTTATGCCCTCAGTTGCATACTTACCATTTCATGACTGCAACGGTTTAGCAAGCTGCAACTCTTAGCAAAATAACTTTCTGATGGAAATTGACTCAGGTATCACACTCTCTTTATTGTAAGCTCTTTGAGCAGGGACTGTCTTTCTTCTATGTTTGTACAGCGTTGCGTACGCCTTGTAGCGCTATAGAAATGCTAAATAGTAGTAGTAGTAGTAGTAGTAGTGAGTGCTGGGGGTAGATGGGGAAGAGGGGATTCTTCCATACTGTCCTATCTTGAGAGATTTTTGTGTGTCTGGTAGCAATCCCGAAGTCAATCAGCAATAAATGGCCTGTGGATCGTTATACTCAATCCTATTTGGCAAAATTCAAAAGCTCTAACCTGTAGAACGGTGACTGGTATACAGATAAGGCCTGGAGATTTTCTCTGAATAGCACTGGAAAAAAAACCTAGCAGGATTTTTTTTAACAATTCACTAGTTAAGAATTTAGCAATTCACCAACAAGATTGCAGTGCAGGAGGGCAAGAGAGAGTTCAAAAGGCCTGTTATCTCAAAAAAAGCAGGAGAGAGAAATAGAAACAGGGGCAGAATGAACATTCAGGCAACTGGGCAGTGCCCGAGGACCCAGAGCATTTGGGGGCCAAGAGCTTCCCATTCCATGTGTCCAACATCTCTAACTCTCCTTCCCCTCCACCCTCCGATCTGGCACTGTTTCTCGTTTAACTGCACTCCCCCCATCTACCTTTATAACTGCGCAAAATCACTGGCAGCAGTAGCGATCCACTTCAGCTGTTTGGTAAAAGGGCCCTAAGTGTTTCATTTTGAATTTATTAACTGGAATATGTTAGCTTTGGAAAGTGTGCATTGCAAATGGCTTTGTATTATGTTCAGTATAAGAGGAAAAATACATTTCTGTTTTCATTTCCTCTTCAAGCAAAGTATTTACATTGTCAAGCAAATTGTAGAAACTGATCCCCCTTCACCCCCCCCCCCAACAGAATCTGCTGCTCTCTACGCATTCAAAATCCTGCTGTGTGCTATAGGGGTCAATTGTCCCAAAATGTGGTTCCCACATTTGTAAAAATCTACACCCTTCAGACAGGATACGTCTGAAATCCCCAGGGCACAAAGTAGGATGATGGCAGATCTCCAGTGTGACACTGTAGGAGATTCTGAAGGCAGCCAGGACCTCCATGGAGAAATTTCCTCATTCTGATCTGTATCTGTTGTTGGTGGGAGGTTGGACTTTTGTGGATGCTAAGTATGTTTTCATCTAACTCATAAGAGCTGCTATACCACATCAGACTAAAGGTCCGTGAGGGTCATGTATGTGGTATGCCACATACATGAGCATCATCTGTCAAGTGTGTCCAAATGAAAAAGGTTGAGCCTCAGCAGCATTTACAAAGGAAAACAGCATGCAGATCATTCCAAAAGTATACCATGGATTCACTGCTAGCACGATTTATTGATTTTGAATATTTCTACATCAGGTTTTTATCTGAAGTGAGTTTTAGAAATATTATGACAGATGCAGAACCAGTAATCTCTGTCAGGTGGGAGGTTGGGGTGGAGGCCCAGATCCCTCTCAGTCCACCCCTGGATAGAAACATACATTTTTTTTTTAGGAGGACATAAATAACCATGTAGTACAGGTAACTATAGAGATCATAAATCTGAAAGCAAACCCAAATAGTTGAAATATAGATGTGCAGCAAACATAAAATAACTAAGCAGTATAGGTAACTATGGAGGAGTGGCCTAGTGGTTAGAGCACCGGCCTTGCAATGCAGAGGTGGCTCGTTCAAATCATACTGCTGCTTCTTGTGATCTTGGGCAAGCCACTTAACCCTCCATTTCCTCAGGTACAAACTTAGATTGTGAGCCCTCCCTGGGACAGAGAAATACCCAGTGTACCTGAATGTAACTCACCTTGAGCTACTACTGAAAAAGGTGTGAGCAAAATCTAAATAAATAAACTATATAAAGCAGAAATCTAAAAACAAAACCACGGCCAAACAGTTGAATGGAAGTGGACCAGATCTAGTATCACCCCATCCCACGTGCATCTCCTTACACATATGAGGACACAATTGATGAACAAAGGGAATGTCACTGTTATGTGGACTTATGAGTTTGACTATTTGATGATGGTGTAAGCACAATTGAGAGAGTATCCATTGACTAAAAAGAGTAGAAAACTATAGGATTGAATTCATACCTTCCTATGTCTGAGGATCTCTATTTCCTCGCAATATTTTCTTTTATATTAGGAAGATTTTTTTGTTTGCTATTGATTTATTCCTGTATTGTGAGTGGTTAGTTTTTCTTCTTAGACTAATCAACATTCAGCAGATTGAAGTTGCCTAGTCATATCACTTCACCTTTCTTTGCAGTTTTGTGAATACCTTCTGTTTATAGTGGAGTCTGTTAGGGCCTCCTCTGACAGCCTAGTATCAGTGAGGACCGTGATTATGTGGGAATTATTTCTCTGATATATCTACGTACCATAAGAAATATACAATTTGGAAGTACTACTACTACTACTTAACATTTCTAAAGCGCTGCCCGGGTTACACAGTGCTGTACAATTTAACAAAGAAGGACAGTCCCTGCTCAAAGGAGCTTACAATCTAAAGGACAAAAAGTGCAGTCAATCAAATTGGGGCAGTCTAGATTTCCTGACTGGAGGTATAATGGTTAGGTGCCGAAGGCGACATTGAAGAGGTGGGCTTTGAGCAAGGATTTGAAGGTGGGCAGGGAGGGGGCTTGGCATATGGGCTCAGGGAGTTTATTCCAAGCATAGGGTGAGGCGAGGCGGAAAGGGTGGAGCCTGGAGTTGGCGGTGGTGGAGAAGGGTACTGAGAGGAGGGATTTGTCCTGTGAGCCGAGGTTACAGGTAGGAACATAAGGGGAGATGAGGGTAAAGAGGTAAGGAGGGGCTGCAGATCGAGTGCATTTGTAGGTTAGTAGGAGAAGCTTGAACTGAATGTGGTATCTGATCGGGAGCCAGTGAAGAGACTTGAGGAGAGGGGTGATATGCGCATATCGGTCAAGGCGGAAGATAAGACACGCTGCAGAGTTCTGAATGGATTGAAGGGGGGATAGATGGTTAGGTTTTCCTACCTCCTCACACCCACCCTAGATATGATGGACCAACCACCCCCAAGGTAAGGGGTGATAGAAAGGACAGAAGCTATTTTCCTTCCAAAGGGATAGTCTTTATTCCAGTACAGATAATAACAAGGCAATAAGATAATAAAGCAATTAGACAATAATCTAATTAGGCAATAAACAACTAGGCAAAGTAATTAGGTATGTAATTAGGGATTTAGGTAAAGTAATTAGGGAATTAGGTAGGGCATTAGATGAAGGAATTAGGGAATTAGGTAGTGTAATTAGGTCAAGTAATTGGACAGAGTAATTAGAGAGAGACAAAGCAATTAGATAAAGTAATTGGACAAAGAAAGGTAAAGTAACAAATGGCAAAGAAATCAGGCCATAGCAATTTGTTACGAGAGGGAGAGAGACCACTGCTGTAAAAAGTTACTCTCTGTTGATCATCTCCTCCTCTGACTAGATACAGTACCTCAGTGGCTTTATATACACTGGACTGAGCACCAATCCCCCTCCCAACCAGTCTACAACTTGCCATGTCAGCCAAATTTATTGTAACATCAGCTAAATTCCGTCTTACGTTATTGTTTACAGAATACAGAATAATGTTTATAAAACTCAGCATCTTAAAATAAGTTCAAGGTTTCTTTTACAGAGGATTATAGACGCCATTTTGTTATAGGAATTTTCTAGTACCCAGGTCTTATCAAAGTGTTATCTAGATCCTGAACACTTCTCCACCTTCAAACCTTGTGGAGTAGTCTCAGTGGCACCGACTCTGTCAGGGAGGGTGGAATAATGCTCTTAAGAGTCAGAGTGACCTCGGATACACAGCTTTTCACAGCTCTCAGCAAGATTGCTGCTGTATTACACAGAATGCTGAACTCAGGGCTTTCAGAAAGATTCAGCCCTTAGCAAAAGTATAGAAAAGTTTGAGCCTTATAGCTATGCAGTTCATAGGTCATAAATGACCTATCAGTGGTCAGAAAAGAGCAAATCAATTCACTTCAATTAAATCTCTGTTTGTTCTGCCTGTGAGGCACATCTGTATATTCCACAAATATAAATAGATGTTCCGTTCCATCTTTCCAAATTAACTCACACTGCCTCCCCCTTACCCCCTAAGCCCTTTTATACATTGTGCCCCTTCTTCTCTCTTTCCTCCTACCCTGTCCTTCCTGAATATAACCTCTGTCCTTGCAAATTCCATGCAATAGCTATGCCACCAAGGTACATGCCTAAGGTACTATGGAGCTCATTTTCAAAAGAAGAAAACATCCAAAAACTGGCATAAATCTGCATTTGGATGTTTTTCTCACAAAAGTCCAAATTGGTATTCTCAAAACCAATTTTTGGACATTTTTCTATGAAGTCCATAAGAAATCTGTTCAAATAACAAGGGGGCATATCAGGGGCGTGTTAAGGGCAAGATCCATTATGGCTGAAAAACTTGGGACATTTTACAGCCAAAATGGAACAAAACAAAACCATCTAGGACTAAAACTAAGACATTTTGAGCTAGACCTGTTTTTGTAACGAATAAGGCACAAAAAGGTGCCTGCAATGACCAGATGCCCACTGAAACGAATCAGGGATGACCTCTCCTTACTCCCCCAGTGGTTACTAACCCCATCCCACCCCCAAAACTGTGATTTAAAACATTACTTGCCAGCCTCAGATGTTATACTCGGGCCCATTAAAACAGTATGCAGGTCCCTGGAGTAGTCTAGTGGTGGGTGCAGTACAATGCAGACAGATGGACCCAGGCTCATACCTCCTCCTACCTGTTACACTTGTGGAGGGGGGAAAGGGGGAAATGGACATGGGACTTGATATATCGCCTTTCTGTGTTTTTTTTTTTTTGCAAATACATTCAAAGCAGTTTACGTGGGGTACTTATTTGAACCTGGGGCAATGGAGGAAACTGTGAGCCCTCCAAAACTCACCAGAAACCCACTGTACCCACATATAGGTGCCCTCTTCACCCGCAAGGGCTATGGTAGTGGTGTACAGTTGGGGGTGGTAGGTTTTGGGGAGGCTCAGCAGACAGGATAAGGGAGCAACGGTGAGTTGTGTGCCTGGGAGCATTTTATGAAGTGCACTGCAGTGCCCCCTAGGGTGCCATATTGCTTTCCTGAGGGACCAGTCTACTAAAAATGCTGGCTCCTCCTACTTCCCATTGTCTTGATTTTGTGCATTTGCAGTTGGACTTTTTTTTTTTTTTTGAAACTGGACCAAAAAACAAAACGTCCAAATCACAAAACCTTGTTCAAAACAGTATTTTTGAAAAAAAAAATAAATAAATAAAGGTTTTCCTTTTTTGAAAATGACCTTCTTTCTTATTCAGATTTTGGACATTTTGTTTTACAAAATGTCCAAAGTTGTACTTAGACGTCATATCAAAAACGGTCCTCCATGTCTCTCTTCTTGTGAAATGAAGTCAGCCTAGAGAAAATGGAGTTGTCTAATGTTTAGTGCAATGGGATGAGAACCGGGGGGAGATGGGTTAAATTCCCACTGTGGCTCCTTGTGACCCTGGGCAGGTCATTTTACCTTCCATTGCCCCAGGTACAAAATAGTGAACCCACTAGGGACAGAGAAAGTATCTGTATATGTAAACTGCTTTGGTTGTACTATAGAAAAGTGGTATATCAAGAATATAATAAACATTAAAATGGATGATGGCCATAAAGAAAGGACCAATTAGGGCCATCTCAGGCGCTATGCTCCTAAACTGAAAGAACTCTAGGGGTAACTGTGTCTTTGAGGAAAAAGGCAAAGGTAGGGCTGTAGGAACTGGGGGAGTAAGATTATCTACCTTAGGAATGCCCAGTGAGGAGGAGGCCCAAGGAAGAAGCTCCAAACTAAAAGAGTAATCACCAGTGCCAGAGGATGCTTTGGATGAGATAAACGGTAGGTCATGTTGTAGAAAGGAACTGGAAGACATAGAAAGAGAACACCTGGTCCAGTGTATTGGTGTGTTGAACAATTATTTGAAGAAAATTTAGGTGTTCCTCAATATGTCAGGCATTTAGGCAATCTGCAAACTTTCACCACAACAAGGAGGAGCAAAATGGATTATTTTGCTCCACCTGATCTCTTGCCTCCTTTCTCTCCCCCCTACTTAATCTTCTCATCCTCTTTTCTTTCCCCCTAATACAACTCCTGATGCTCCCCAGTATAGGATAAGTCATGAGCAAGTAGTTTTTCCTGGCTTTGTTAGAGCAGGTAGATGAGATGGTAGAAGAGGGAGTGGCTTCCTCTAAAGCCAGCATGACCTCTGATCTCACTCCACATAGGTGCAGCACGGGTACGCAAAGGTTGCCACACTTTTTACTACCAGCACATGCCCTTGGCTGTTCCTATAAATACTGATAATATCTATCTATCTATCTATCTATCTATCTATCTATCTATCTATCTATCTATCTATCTATCTATCTATCTATCTATCTATCTATCTAATATTAAAATAAATGTGTTGTGAATGAATTAATTCCTTGTTGTTACTAACAGCTCATGCCCTTAGGATGCTGGGGTTCCAGCTGTGTTAGCTTCTCCTCCTCCTCATCTTTTCAGGGGTTTCAGGGTAGATGAGCTTACCCCCAATTTCCGCAAGTGGCCTGATTGCAATGTGCAGGGCTGTGCCAACCCAGTAAGCGGGGTAAGCACGGCAGGGGGGCGCCTGCCAATCAAGGGCGCCACCACCGGCCGAGTGTAGTATTAAAAATGTTTAAAATAAGTTGTGTTGGCGCATTGGCGCCTATGCGCATGCGCTGCTCTGCTGCCTTCCCGTCCCGTGCGCAGCACTCGGCTGTTTGGCACCACCCCCAGCTCTTCCATGCACACGCCTTGGATTGGAGCCTCGCTCATCGTGGATGCGGAGCAGGAGCACATTGCCAGGCAGGCGCAGTCTGAGTCTCCGACCTGTATTGAGTTATTTCGATAGTGCTGAGAGGAGAGCGGACAGGACAGAGGAGAGCCGCTGCTTGGATTGGATCCGGATCCGCAATTAGTTTTGTTTTTTGCTGACATTGGTAAGACAACGCCTTCTTGTTTTGATTACTGTAATGGCCCTGGGTGGGCCTACTTATGGGGATAAAGAAAGTGCATTTGATGATTTGGCCCTGCAGGTTGGGGGAACTGGGACAGAACCAGCTGGGAAGAAAGGAACAAAGGCAAGGAAATTTCGGGGGGGGGGGGGGGGGCGCCAACTGATAGTCTGCATGGGGGGCACCAGAGACCCTTGGCACGGCCCTGGCAATGTGTGTGCAATCAGTAGCCCCCAAATCAAATGGAAATTGAGCCAACTCATAACATCATGCCTTGGTTTGATATCCCTATTGCTCTCGCTAAGGGAAGCAAAATATTGCAGGTATGCAGAGTGAGATGGCCAACTGAATTATGTACACAGTGGTTTCTAGAGGTGTCTGGAAACTGCCATTGGTGAGGAATGTTTGGTTTGTGGTGATTTTCAGCATGATCTTTCTTCTCCATGTGGCAGGCTTACCCGAGTCTCTAGGTGGTGGCATTACTGATTAGACAAATACAGGAACCAGGTCCTGAGCCTGTAGATGCTCTATAGAGGGTATCTCTTCCTTCTATGTTGCCTTTCCATCCTCTGATCTGAACCTATAACTGTTACACACAGAGGTACTCACAACCACACACAGAGATACTGTGAGGAAAGGGTTACAGTGTGAGAGAGGAAGGGTAAAGGGGTTGAGAGATTAGGGTGGAGAAAAAGAAGGTAGGCCAAAGAGACAGAAAAGGCAAGAAGAAAGGGAATAGGACTTGATATACTGCCTTTCTGTAGTTACAATCAAAGTGGTACAATTAAAGTGGTAGTTATTTTGTACCTGGGGCAATGGAGGGTTAACTGACTTCTGCAGTCACAAAGAGTTGCAGTGGGGATTAAACCCAGTTTATCACAACCAAAGCCCACAGCATTAACCACTAGGCTACTCCTCTACTCCACAAATGCAATGAAAAGAAAGGAAAGGAAAGGAAGAGAAGGGTGGATAGAAGACTAGGGAGTGAAAAGGTAGTATGGGAGTACAACGGAGGGTAAGAGAAGGCAGAGGACAAAGATATATAAACAGGAACACTGATTGACAGGTTTCAGGTTTATTAAGATTTTGATATATTGCCCTTGGGCAAAGGCCTTCAGAGGGGTTTACATAATAAATATAAAAAGTTAAAATCAAAATAGGAGAGAAAAGAATAGACAGGAGTTATAGGGAGAAAGAAGATAGAATTCCATTTGGTACAGGACAGGAAAGAGCAGCATTAAAGTTTAAACAGAATGCTGATATATGCAGTCCCACAAAGCATAACAAAGGCTGACATCTAATGTGCCTCGAAGCTCAGAACTTAGAATAGATTTTAAGAGTTAAAGATAATAGGCATCTATGAAGAGGAAAGCTTTAAGGGCAGGGTGGAAGTCAGTATAGGAAGTCATTTGTCTCAATTGAAAAGGTAGGGCATTTCAAAAAGAGGGACCTATAACAGTCAAAGCTTTAGTGCGAATAGAATCGAAGCATTTGCTGAAAAGAAGGGACATGTAGTAAATTGGACTGAGATGTTTGCAGGGTCCTGGAAGGAGTATAAGGAATTAGGTATTGAAAGAGATAAAGTGGTGTACCTGAGTAGTGAATTTTGTGAATCAAGATAAGGGTTTCAAAAGTAATTCAATGTGAGATAGGGAGCCAATGCACTTCTTTGAGAAGAGGTGTGACGTGGTCATATTTTTTTGAACCTGTCAGTAGTTTAAGAATGTATCCTGTATTAATTGAAGTCAGCTTTGTCCAGAGAGATTTATCCCCTGTAAAAGACTACTGCAGCAACCAAGATTTATGATAGCAAGAGAGTGAGTAAATAAATAAATAAATAAATAAATACTTGACGTACTTTCTTTGTGAAGAAGCAATCATTTTAAGTTTATAGAAACAGTGTTGTATGTAGGATATAGTTGGATCTAATGCAAATTTTTACAGTTGGTTGGAAAAGTACTGGGAATCATGTTATGTTAACAGAAAGATTAAGGTTGGGAGCACCAGTCTGAGAAAGGAGTAGGGCCTATATTTTTTTGTGATCAAGTTTTAGCTTCACACTTGAGAGCCAATTAGCTATTGCAAGTAATTTCTCATTGAGGGCAATTATGGAAGAAGAGTCAGAATTATCTAGGGTTGCTATTATTTGGATATCATTGACATATACATAAGCAGTTAAACCCAGGGACTGAATGATGATTAAGAAGGGAGCCATAAACATGTTAAAAAGAATAGGTGGTAAGTGTGAGCCTTGAGGGACTCCATAAGTTAACTTGTATAATTCAGAGGAGGAGTTTTCCCAATGAGCATAGTAATGTGTGTTGTAGAGATAGTTTTGGAACCAATGAAGGACTGTTCCCGACATACTAAGGTTGGAGAGACACTGAAGAAAAATAGAGTGATCCATCAAGTTGAAGGCAGCAAATAAATCTAGTTATAAAAGAACAGTAATTTTGTTTTGATCTAGATAATGAAAAATAGTGGTTGCTAGACCAAGCAGAGCAGTGTCTGTGGTGTGTGAGTTTCTAAATCTCATTTGGTGGGGACGCAAATCATTAGTTTTCTCTAAGTAGTCATTGAGTTGGTGAAGGACTGTGTTCTGTTATCTTTGAAACAAAAGGCAACTGTGATGTGAGACTAGATAGTAAGGCATAATTTTTGGTCCTTTTGTTTGGGAAAGATACAAGCATTTTTCCATGTTGCGGGGACAGAACCATAATTAAGGCTTGTGTGAATCATGGAGTGGAAAGTTAAGGATAGGGAAGGTGAGAATTGTTTTTTTATAAAATGAGAGGGAAGTGGATCCATGGGACAAGTAGTTGTCTTGACTTTCTGAAGGCAGTCAGTAATGGGACATGAAAGGATGTCAAGTGACTGCTTATAGTTACATCTTCAGGAAGAGAGGGGGATAAGGTAGGGGAGGGAGAAAGGGGCACGGGAGGAGGAGAAAAAATAAATCTGAGTGTATTAGTGTTATTGTAGAAATGTGTAACAAGATCTGACGCAGAGAGGAAGATGAAAGAGATGGACAGACTGTTTGGCAGGGTGGTCAGTGATATCAGAATGTGATAGATTTTGGTGGAATGAAAAGCATTGATTACTTTAGCAGAATAATAATTTTTCTTAGCTTGATAGCTTTTTATATTGAGATGCTAATATTTTGTAGTTATATTGTAATGAGAGAGAACCAGATTGACATCAAAGTCTCTTTTGATTGTGTAGTTGTTTTTTTTAAGAAGAGAGAGTGAACCAAGGATCCTTGGCTTTCCTGATAGTAGAAACTGAAATAAACTCTGAAGCAAATCTACTACTATTACTTAACATTTCTAAAGCGCTACTAGGGTTACGCAGCGCTGTACGATTTAACATAGAAGGACAGTCCCTGCTCAAAGAGCTTACAAACTAAAGGACAAGTGAACAGTCAGTCTGATAGGGGCAGTCTAGATTACCTGAAAGGTAAGAGTTAGGTGCCAAAAGCAGCATTGAAGAGCTGGGTTTTAAGCAAAGACTTGAAGATGGGCAGGGAGGGGGCTTGGCGTAAGGGCTCAGGAAGTTTGTTCCAAGCATAGGGTGAGGCGAGGCAGAATGAGCGGAGCCTGGAGTTGGCGGTGGTGGAGAAGGGTACTGAGTGGAGGGATTTGTCCTGTGAACGGAGGTTACGGGCAGGAACGTAAGGGGAGATGAGGGTAGAGAGGTAGTGAGGGGCAGCAGACTGAGTGCATTTGTAGGTAAGAAGGAGAAGCTTGAACTGAATGCGGTATCTGATCGGAAGCCAGTGAAGTGACTTGAGGAGAGGGGTGATATGAGTATATCAGTTCTGGCGGAATATAAGACGTGCAGCAGAGTTCCGAACGGATTGAAGGGGGGATAGATGGCTAAGTGGGAGGCCGGTGAGGAGTAAGTTGCAGTAGTCAAGACGAAAAGTAATGAGAGTGTGGACGAGAGTTCGGGTGGTGTGCTTGGAGAGGAAAGGGCGAATTTTGCTGATGTTAAAGAGGAAGAAACGACAGGTCTTGGCTATCTGCTGGATATGTGCAGAGAAGGAGAGGGAGGAGTCGAAGATGACTCCGAGGTTGCGGGCAGATGAGACGGAGAGGATGAGGGTGTTATCAACTGAGATAGAAAGTGGAGGAAGAGGAGAAGTGGGTTTTGGTGGAAAGACGATGATCTCGGTCTTGGACATGTTCAGTTTCAGGTGGCGGTTGGACATCCAGGCAGCAATGTCGGATAAGCAGGCCGATACCTTTGCCTGGGTCTCCGCGGTGATGTCTGGTGTGGAGAGATACAGCTGGGTGTCATCAGCATAAAGATGATACTGGAAGCCATGAGATGAGATCAGGGAGCCCAGGGAAGAGGTGTAGATTGAGAAGAGAAGGGGGTCCAAGGACAGATCCCTGGGGAACACCAACAGATAGCGGGATGGGGGTGGAGGAAGATCCATGAAAGTGAACTCTGAAGGTGCGGTGGGAGAGATAGGAGGAGAACCAGGAGAGGACAGAGCCCTGGAACCCAAATGAGGACAGTGTGGCAAGAAGTAAATCATGATTGACAGTGTCAAAAGCGGCGGATAGATCGAGGAGGATGAGGATGGAGTAGTGGCCTCTGGATTTGGCAAGGAACAGGTCATTACAGACTTTAAAGAGTGCTGTTTCTTTCGAGTGTAGAGGGCGAAAACCAGATTGAATTAGATTGAGGATGGCATGAGAGGAGAGAAAATCAAGGCAGCGGCTGTGAACGGTATTGACCACTGCTCCACATATCTGGTCCTATAAACAAGTTGTTCCATGTTTAGAAATTCTTTATAGGTAGGAATTTACTATTTATAGGTAGGAATGACACGATCCATGTTTTGGCAAACCACCTACATCAGGGGTCTTATCATTGGTGTGTGCCGTCTAATACAAAACTACAGCAACACATGGCACAAATGTGCCATTGGAAACCAGGGTGCATGTATAAACAAAATGCTATCAAAACATTTTGTTTATACATGTTTGCCTGGTTTTTAATGGCACATTTGTGCCATGTGTTGCTGTAGTTTTGTATTAGACGGCGCACGCTAATCTGCTTTGCATATGTACCTCTCTGTTTTTAAAAGTCTTATGATTGGCTTTTCCCATTATCTCATTGGAATATAATATATGATAACTGACTATTGATAAGACCCCTGATGTAGCTACGTCATGCAAGGTTCCACGTTAGGAGTTACGGAACAAGAAAGGGATCTGTGTGTCGTCGTCGATAATACACTGAAACCTTCTGCTCAGTGTGCTGCTGCGGCACGGAAAGCGAATAGAATGTTGGGTATTATTAGGAAAGGTATGGATCTCGTATAACTTGTACAATGTAACCCATAACCAATTTGTAACAACTGTATTCTCATTATTCATATCTTATTGTAAGCCACACTGAGCCCGCAAAGAGGTGGGAAAATGTGGGATACAAATGCAAACAATAAATAAAATAAATAAAAACAGGTGTGAGGATGTTATAATGCTGTTGTATTGTTCCATGGTGCGACCGCACCTTGAGTATTGTGTTCAATTCTGGTCGCCGCATCTCAAGAAAGATATAGTAGAATTGGAAAAGGTGCAGCGAAGGGCGACTAAAATGATAGCGGGGATGGGACGACTTTCCTATGAAGACAGACTAAAGAGGCTAGGGCTTTTCAGTTTGGAGAAGAGACGACTGAGGGAAGACATGATAGAGGCATATAAAATAATGAGTGGAGTGGAACAGGTGGATGTGAAGCGTCTGTTCACGCTTTCCAAAAATACTAGGACTAGGGGGCATGCGATGAAACAACAGTGTAGTAAATTTAAAACAAATTGGAGAAAATGTTTCTTCACCCAACATATAATTAAACTCTGGAATTCGTTGCCGGAGAACGTGGTGAAGGCGGTTAGTTTGGCAGAGTTTAAAAAGGGGCTAGACGGTTTCCTAAAGGACAAGTCCATAAACCACTACTAAATGGACTTGGGAAAAATCCACAATTCCAGGAATAACATGTATAGAATGTTTGTACATTTGGGAAGCTTCTGATTCCTATATTATTATGCATTACATTTGTGAGGAATAACTTTCAGAAATAAATTATTTTCAATCTCTTACTTTTAGTGAGTTTATGTAGAAGCATAGAAACAGAAAATGATGGCAGACAGAGATCATATGGTCTGCCCAGTCTGTCCATCCATGCCAACTTGTAAACTTTACAATTCCTTTCTCTCCCTTAGAGATCTTCTGTGCTTGTCCTATGCTTTCTTGAATTCAGATACAGTCCTCCACCACCTTTGCTGGGAAGCCATTCCACCTCCCTTTCCATATTGAAATAGTTCCTTAGGCTATTCCTAAGTTTATCCCCTTTTACCATTATCCTAGGTTCCCTGGTTCCAGAGCTTCCACTCAGTTGAAAGAGACTTGCTTCCTATGCATTTATGTTATGGATGTATTTAAATGTTTCTATCATATCTCCCTTCTCCTGCCTTTGTTCTAAAGTATATATATATTGAAGTTTGTCCTCATACATGTTTTGATAAAGATCACTGTTTTGGGAGTCACCCTCTGGACCAACTCCATCCTGTTTATATCTTTTTGAAGGAGATAAAAATATCTATGTAGGACAAGGCAAGAGTTATTAGGAATCAATTCATTGACTAATGGACAGAGTCAAATTCACTTTGGGCTATAGTTCATTCCCTCTCCTAGCACATTTTTTTACATGTTTTGTCTCCATCTCACTAGCTGTGAGTACCACTGCATAGTAATTATAAAATATTAGCCAAATCAAACAGAGAGCAGCCAGTATATTTCAATTACACTTCTATTTCAAAATGTGAATCTTACTTCATTGCATATGCTGTGTTTGAAATACATTTTAATTTGAGCTTGAAAACTGTCCTTTTAATCCAGGTCCCTAACCAATGTTCACTGTGCAGGAGACCACTACTTACCTTCCTGCCAGTGGTGGTGCTGTTTCAATATCACATTTTCAATAGTGAGATACAGGCAAGTTCTGCAGAGGACCTGCCTGTCTCTAGTGTTTGAAAACACAAAATTGAAGCATCACCCCCTACTGGCAGCAATGCGGTTGGAGGACTACCACAGAACTTAGAGGAAACATTGCCCCTAACCTTTTTTTTTTTAATGTAACATATTCATTTTGACTTCTATTCACACTGAATCAGCTCTACCACTTCCAATCCAGTAGTTCAATTCTTGTCATGAAATGAGCCAAGACAGAGGATTATAATTTATTAGATACTAAATCCACTAATTATTCTAATTGTTACCACACTGGTTTTCTTCAGAGCCTAATATAGGAGATTATGAGGAAACAGTAGGCAGCTTGTAATGTGTTTGTTTCAGTGAAATGGATTGTATGATTCAGGATCTTTTTATTAGTTGAGCACTTGGATGAATACCAGGGCTTAGCCGAATACAAGAAAAAAAAAGGACATCTACTTTCAGTCTAGACATTCAATGCTGGTACTAAACCACACACCAGTAAAAGTAGGCAGCTTTGATTCTGCCTTCTGCTTTTCGCATATCATCTCACACATCCTCTTCATACTACTAGTATGGTAAATCTTCTCTGTGATGCAGCACATCCTCCTTGGGGGTTAATTCAGAAGTTTTGAGCCACTGCTCGCTCGAAAGTTTCTGATTCAGGGTATTGCAGCTAAAAATTCAGGTCTACATCTGTTATATTACTCTTTCAAGTTGTGGAGAAGTCAAACTCTAGGGCACTCTCTTTTAAGGATTTGGATAACAAAATGACTAATGAATCAATTTCTGATTCTTAGAAAACTTTGTAACCCCACCCACCCAAAAAATAACATTTTGGTGAAGAAAAAGCATGTAATCTATGTTGAGGACTCTGCTCAGAAGGAACATGTGCCTGGGAAGTATAAAAACAGGGTTTATGGACAATTCTTAATTTGAATCATACAAGACATTCTCAACCTCATTAATTTTTTTCTTGTATCTCTGATGACATCATGAACCCCTGAAATTGAGGACGGCAAACATACTAAGCAAGTTCATATAAAGATAAGACTGGAGTGGAAGAGTGACCCAGAGGGGCATAATCGAACGGGGCACCCAAGTTTTCGTGAGGGCATCCCCGCAGGACAGTCCCATGAAAGGACGGGGAAACCGCTATTATCAAAACAAGATGGGCGTCCATCTTTCATTTTGATAATATGGTCAGGGACGCCCAAATCTCAACATTTAGGTCAACCTTAGAGATGATCGACCTAAATGTTGAGATGGTTGACCTTAGAGATGGTCGTCCCCATTTTTCGGCGATAATGGAAACCGAGGACACCTATCTC
Organism: Microcaecilia unicolor; assembly: GCF_901765095.1. Classification (NCBI taxonomy): domain Eukaryota; kingdom Metazoa; phylum Chordata; class Amphibia; order Gymnophiona; family Siphonopidae; genus Microcaecilia; species Microcaecilia unicolor. The sequence goes on from NC_044032.1 coordinate 429,649,962, forward strand.
AAAAACGATCAAATCCAAGGCATTTGGTCATGGGAGGAGTGGTTAGCGTATCTGGGTTTAAAAAAGGTTTGGACAAGTTCCTGGAGGAAAAGTCTACAGTTTGCTATCCCTGGAGGAAAAGTCTATAGTTTGCTATTGAGACAGACATAGGGAAGCAACTGCTAGCCCCAGGATTGGTAGCATGGAATGTTGCTACTAATTGGGTTTCTGCCAGGCACTTGTAACCTGCCTTGGGTTTCTGCCAGGTACTTGTGAACTGTCTTGGCCACTGTTTGGAAACAAGATACCGTGGTAGATGGACCATTGGTCTGACCCAGTATAACTACTCTTATGTTCTTATGCCATGCGCTCCGGCCATGTTCTAGCATGGCTGAAAATTGGCCAAGGTTGGCTTTTTAAAAACATGTCCATGCACTAATTTCCCTATTAGCTCATGGCCAATACTGCTGGGAGCCCTTACAGGGCTCCCACACCACATTTATGCTAATCGGGTAGCGCACTGTAATGTGACTGTGCTACCCGATTAGCTCAGGGATGCCTACTCTCTGCCCCAGACATGTCTCCCTTGGCAAAAAATAAAATTTCTTTTTACCGCAGGCATCCCACGATAGTGCCCATTTATCACACAGTAGGCCCATGTTAGGCCTACCATGCCTTACTAAAAGGGCCCCCTAAATTAGGGCCCCCTAAATTAAACTAATCCCAAACCAGCATATCTTCCAAAGCAAGTGTGAGTAATCACTCAACTGGTGAAATAGGACTTTGTGACATTGCCGTTTTGGCGTCACCATTTCAGTGCCGTCAATAAGGCGCAGAACTTAAGACCACAAGAATTTGGTGTAGCCCAGAATTTTGGATGCTGCCAAAAGCCCTCTACTTTTCCTCCCTCCCCCACCCACTGCCCTCTGTGATTTGTCAGGAGCAGGGCTGTGCCTGCTCACTGCAACTGGGGTCCTTGGGCAGAAGGGAGATGTGGGCTGCCCAGGTGGTGCCTGGAAGAGAGAATGGTTCTTCAGGAAGTCTATTCTGTCCTCCTTCACAGGCAATACTTAGGGCAGCCCGCAGTTCCCTTCTGCTCAAGTGCCAGGGGCGTATCTGGACTCTGGCGGTAGGGGGGGCCAGAGCCAGAGGGAGGGGGCACATTTTAGCCCCCCGGCGCCACCGATCCCCCCCCCGCCATTTCCGGACCCCCCCCTCGCCACCAATGACACTCTCCACCCCCTCCCCCCGCCGCCAACCCTCCCCCGCTGCTGTCACTTACCTTAACTGGCGGAGGACCCCAAGCCCCCGCCAGCCGAGGTCCTCTCTTCCATGCAGGCTGCAAGTTGCAATGCTTCCTGTTCTTCTGAGTCTGACGTCCTGCAGAAGAACAGGAAGCGAAGCGTTGCAACTTGCATCCTGCACGGAAGAGAGGACTTCGGCTGGCGGGGGCTTGGGGTCCTCCGCCAGCAAAGATCGGTGATGGGTTGGTGGCGGGCAGGAGGGAGGGAGAGAGGGGGAGAGGGTCGATGGTAGGGGGGTCCAGGGCGAAATCTGCAGGGGCCCAGGCCCCTGTGGCCCCACGCAGATACGCCCCTGCCAAGTGCCCCTGGCTGCAGCAAGCAGGCACAGCCCTGCTCATGACTAATACCAGAGATCAGTGGGGGGGGGGGGGGGGGGGGAGAAGAAGTAGAGGACTTTTGCCTGTATCCAAAATTCTAGACAGCTCAACATTCTTGTGGTCTTAAGTTACGCAATAGTAATGCTAAAAGCTCATATACCCTTAACTAGGAATCTAGCGAAATATAAAGGATCAAAAAGAATTTCCAAAAAATGTTCTATGTACAGTAAATGATCCAAGACATATCAAGTACACAAAATTATTTCTTAAGAGTGGCAAAATGACTGTTAGATATTTGAATTTGCTGAAGCTGATGAGTCTTTCTACTGGATTGTGCTTTTCTGTTCTTGACATTTAATTCATGGTAAACATGGAACCACACCCCAAATGTCCAGAGTAAATTTATGTTTGTTTTTGCTTCAGCTCCTTGCGAAGCATTCTATTTACAATTGACTCATCTGCTCCAGCTAACCAGGGGAGGGATTCCTTTTTTGAGAGTTTTATTTTTTATCAGAATTTCAAATAATATTCACAAACACAGATCCAAAGGGAAAAGTAAAAATATTATATATCAATCACATAAATTCTTATGCTGTTCATCTATAATAATGAGTTACGAATAGGAAAATGAAAAAGAAATATAAAGCTATATCCTAGCTGAAAGCCAATTTAACAGTGACATAGCATATTGAGTATGAAAACAATCGTATTATTAGTCAAACCTCCCTAACAAATCTTCAAAACTTCCAAACAATGCTAAGCAGTTACAATGAAGTTTTAGAAGAACAGATGCTCCTAGGGCAAGGGTTCTTGGTTTAAGTACCAAAACCGCCTGTCTCCCTTTGTACATTATGACTGAAAAATAAGGAAAAATATTTATAGCAGATCTAAGAAACTGTTCACTCATATGATGGAAATACAAACGCAACACTAGGTTATGGTCAGACTTAAGAACAAAATTGACTAATGTCTGTCTCTAGGTGACTAATTCTAGTGAAGACTCCAAAAGGTCCATCATGTAGTGGGGTTAATTTTCAAAAGAAAAAAAACATGCAAAAAATGGAACAAGAGACAGATGGATCTGTTTCTCACACAAAAATGTTTAAACCATATAATCAAACAAGCAAACAAAAAACTACAAGTCTGCTAATCGTCCAGAGAAAAGCCCGCACCAACCAAAGCCTCACTGACCCCAAATCCCCATACCTCCCATTCAAACTCTACTTGCTTGTCTTCTGTCTGTCATTGTTCCTCTGTTTGCCTACTCCCAGTTTGTCATTGTGCTTTGCTTTGCTGCTGTTCATGTGAGGACTGTGTGCTGGTGCTGGGAGAGTGTGCTGTGTGTTGCTGCTGTTTGTGTGAGAACTGTTTGGTGGTGTTGGGAAAGTGAGTGCTGGGTGCTGGTGCTGGGTCTCACTGGGTGCAGTAGGTGGAGGAGTGCACAGTGATGTTACTGGGCTTAGTGGGTTGCACCTGTGATGATGGTGGGACATCTGCATGTCAATCATGGATGTGCTGAATGCTGTTGTGGCTGATGCTTTGCTGGATGTGGATGAGAGTTTGGAAGGGAGGCCCAGGAGGAGATACCCCAATCCCAGAGTATTTAGGCCCAGGACCTGCTTCATGAACCTCACTGACCAGCAATGCTTCTTTATGTTTAAATAATTGAACATTCATATCTTGCAATGAGGAGATCTTATTTTCTGACAATGTAAAAGAGTGGCCAGTCATACACTGCTTGACCAGTGATCACCCATGTGACCTCATTAGTTTTGTACACCAACTTATTCACCACAGTGGTAAAAGAAAAGCTAACATTCTGGATTGCATTCCATAGAACATCCACAGTAACAGCGGTGTTCTGCCCCCATATTCATGGAGGCAGGGAGTATTGTGATGGATATTTAATATGAGTATTATTTGTATTCAATTGAATTGTCTGTGTAATAGATAGCACTGTGTATTAGGACTACTTTTCCTAACATTTGCAGTATCCTGTGATTGACTTCTTGTGAGCTTTCTCTATTGACTTATAGGTCTGAGCTAGGGCCAACCATCCCTGTCTCTGCCCCTGTGGGCTATGTGAGATAGCCCAGTCTTCCTTGCATACCTTAATGAGCAGCAGCTGTTCTAGGGGGTTAATCCCTCCTTAATCTACTGTAATTCCATCAAGATTTTTTACCATCTCCCCAAGTCATTCCCCATTTATTTTCCCTGAGTTACTGCCCCTTATTCCCCTTTGAGTATTACAGCTTTTCCTCTTAGCTGGGCTGGCCATCTCTTTGCCTCTGGGGTGGCTAGATATAAACTCTATGTGCAGAAGGCAACAATTCTCTTCTAAGCAATTGAACTGTAAATTGGATTTTCGTTGTTTATTATGAGTGCTACATTAAAGAAGATTTGCTTAAGAATTGAGAGTCTACTAGTAAAGCTTCTATTTGGAGATGGTTTAAGCTGGCTGTTGAAGCTACTCTATACTTTGCCTAGAACAATAGAAGTAGCCATCTCTGTTCACCACATGGTTGTGAGGAATGTGTTCTAATTTTCCTCCCAAAGTAACAGGACTCATGGTTTGATGTACCACCACCAGGATCTCCTGAGTTCTTCACTAATGGCATGGTGTGTGCAGTGAGGGTTCTCTCTAAGGCTCTGTTTGGCGTTGAGCTTCTCAATACTGCCAACACCAGAGCTGATTCAATGATGCCACTGCTTTTTGGTTGTAGGGGTACCTCTCGAAGCTCATTTTGCTGAATGAAGCCTCATTTGCACTGCGTTCTGCTTCTATACTCAGTGGAACCATCAAAGCAGGAGTCCCCTACCAAGAACAGAGGTGCTCTAAACTCATCCAAAGTAGCCTGCTGCTGAGTCAAAATACCAGCTTCAGAGAGGTACATTATGGTCTTTCTTTCCTCTTGAAAATGGGTGTTGAGGAGCCTCAGTCTCAGAACGATACACATTTGTCCAGGTGATGCCATCTTGACCTGATCACCAAATGCCCTTCTTTTTGAGATTGAAACCCTTTAACGTTGATCTTGTTTTTTTTAATTCTCTATAATGATCGTCTCCTTCTGGATTCTTATTCACTGTAATGGATTATTTTCTTTCTTTTTCATATTGGAAACCATTTACCCTTATTGTATTCCTTCACAAATGTCATGTTAGGTAGCTCCTTCTACTTACATTCTTGCCTCTCTTTTCAGGCTTCTGATTGCACATAACTAGGATTTCAGATCTTTGGTCACAAGTGAAGACATTGATAAAACATAAGAACATGGTGTTTTTATAATCAAATCCCCCTGCAAACAGACCTTTTCAATGTCATCCAGCTGCTGCGACTGCTGGCTAAAGAGGAAGCAGAGTGAGCAACAGCCAAGTACTCTTGCTTTTTGCAGAAATATCATCAGGTTACTGCCAACAAAATTTCCACTTTGCTCCTGCTCTTGAAGTTGAAGCAAAAACAATAATAACAGAAAAAAGGGAAGGGGGGGGGGGGGGGGGTTGTTTGAACAGCAGCAAACTTTCAGTAGCTGCTGCAGCTTAAATCAAACCTTAGAGGAAACTGCAGATGCATTGTCTTCAAATTCCCTCAGCTGCTCCAGCACCAACTGGTCCTCCTTTTTTCAATAATTGAGTGCTGAGGCAGTAGAGGGAACTGAGCTACAGGGAGAGTGCTAGGGCTTTACTGAGAGACAGTGAGAGTGCTAGGACAATGAGAAGACTGTGCTGGAAGGGTGTGAGAGTGCAGGAGCTGTAGTGAAACTGAGCAGGGAGGAAGGAAGAGTACTGAGGCTTTGCTAGAAGTCAGGGTGATGGTAGAAAATGAGTGATAGGACCTTGAGGGAAGAAGAATGTACTGGGAATGAATAAGTGGTGGTGGAGGTGTCCTGTGTGAGTGAGAGTGTTGAGCCTGAGACTGAAGGAGGACATTACTGGGGAAGGATGAGAATTAAAGATCTGTGCTGGAAGAAACTAAGAGTGATGGCGTTGTGGGGGAGATGATGTGAGGGTGTTGTGGTTGTGACAAAACAGGTTCTTGCTCATCTACTATAATAAAATGCACCCTCAACGTTCTGAAGACAACGTTCTGAAGTCACTCCACTCCGTGAAGGGTTCGACAGTTCATGGTGGTGAAGCCATCCCACTCACCATGTCTCTTTGCCCCGCCCTCGCGTCAAAACGTGAGGACGACGGGGGCAGAACAATGACAGTGAAGGGATCGCTGAATGAAGGGATCGCAGAAACGTTGCCAGGCAGCGGTACACCACGTAAGACGCATGATGGACCGTGTTCGCTTGACGTGGAGTCAGTGGAGCCGGAGAACAGCGTGCCCCTCACCTTCTGGGACGTGGGCGGCCAGCACAAGCTGTGGGCCAGCTGGAAGGATTACCCGCGACCCAGCCAGCAGCAAACTGCGACCCAGGTAGGGGGAGGAGTAGGGAAACACACGGAGCGTTTCCCTACTCCTCCCCTGCCTAGGAATCGCTGGAGATTGGCTGCCAACCTACCGAACCAATCGCACAACGACGCACCCCCTCCATCATTCGAAAGGCATCCACTCTTTCTTCCACAACGTGAAGCGAAGTATAGAAAAATAAAATAGAAATGCAACCTAATAATACAAAACCAAGGAGTAAGCAAAGATCATTCAGAAAGAATACCCTGTTTCTCACACGTCTGCAGGTAACTCCCCCTCCTTCCTCTTCCCCTTTTGCCGAAGCCGACGAGGACGTGACCAACCATCCCCGGCCTCAGGCAAGCTGTCTCCCACCTCGGGAATGCCCCAAGCCCCCGGAAAAAGACGGCGCTGCTTCCTGCAGCGCATTCCTCTTCCAGCATTCCCCTCCATCTGGCATGAAACGGAGCTAATATACCGGTTCTACCCCCGACGGCCCGAGAACGTGCTCCTTTCCCTTCCGCCCACCTAAAACAACCATCCCCGGCCTCAGGCAAGCCGTCTCCAACCTCGAGGATGCCCCGAGCCCCAGCCCTCCGGAAAAAGACGGCACTGCTTCCCGAAGCGCATTTCTGTTCCACCGTTCACCTACAGCTGGCCTGAAACGGCAAAAAACTAACGACGGCCAGAGAAAGTGCTCCTCTCCCTTCCGCACACCTAAAACAACACTGCTACCACTCCTAACACCCTGCAACAATAACCACCCTCAAAGCCACACACCAATCCATCCCACTTTGCCAGCACAGCTCATCCCCCAACCCCCCCCCCCCAAAAAAAAACGGACACACACCAACAACCTGCACACACACCCCACACTCACTAACTCACATACACACAAACTAACAAGGAAATGTTACAAATGTAAGAAACAATTACAATACAAATACAACTTAAAAAAGAATTCGTTGGCTTTTTAAAAAACATTTATATCCCTTAATATCAAACAGAAAAACAAAAACACACACAAAAAAAACCACATACTAGCACCCATTTCATTTGTTTCGGAAACGGGCCTTTTTTACTAGTTTTAAATAAAAGCATTTAAAGGTTTAAAGAAATTTTAAGCTTTCTGACATTAAATCGACTAGAAATATTACTGAAATATTGTTGGTACCATGGAAACAGGGCCAGTCTTAGGCCGAGGCGACCGAGGCGGCCGCATAGGGCCTCGCACTTAGGGGGGCCCCGCGCGGCGTGCCTCAGTCAGCCTCTTCCCAGGGCCGGTCCGACTCCGACACGGACGGTAAGCATGGCTGGAGGGCGCCGTCGTGCCATGCTTACCGCCACTGTCCGCCCTGGCGCCCTCTTCTTCCCCCCAACAAAGGATTTTTCTTTTAAATTTACCCTCCATTGCCGGAATCCCACAGCAGCGTCCTGCGTGCGTCACTGAAAGCGCTCCTCACCTCCCGAGTCCCCCCGACGTCTCTAGCAGAACGCAGCTCTTCCTGATTCGTTCATTCTCAGTGTCCCGCCCTCGAGGGCGGGACACTGAGAATGAACGAATCAGGAAGAGCTTCTGCGTTCTGCTAGAGACGTCGGGGGGACTCGGTAGGGGAGGAGCGCTTTCAGTGAAGCACGCTGCTGTGGGATGCCGGCGACGGAGGGTAAATTTAAAAGAAAAATCCTTTGTTGGGGGAAGAAGAAAAGGGCGCCAGGGCGGACAGGCAGGCAGTTGAACTTGGGAGCGGGAGGGCAAGGGAGAGAGGACCTGGGCATGGATGGCAGGGCTCAGGGAGAGAGGGGAATTGCTGGATAGGGATGATGAATGGAGGGGGCAGGGGCCAGAGAGGAGCATGGATGGGAGGGGAGGGCAGGGCTCATGGAGAGAGGGGAATTGCTGGATAGGGATGAATGGAGGGGGCAGGGGCCAGAGAGGAGCATGGATGGGAGGGCAGGGCTCAGGGAGAGAGGGGAATTGCTGGATAGGGATGATGAATGGAGGGGGCAGGGGACAGAGAGGAGCATGGATGGGAGGGCAGGGCTCAGGGAGAGAGGGGAATTGCTGGATAAGGATGATGAATGGAGGGGGCAGGGGCCAGAGAGGAGCATGGATGGGAGGGGAGGGCAGGGCTCATGGAGAGAGGGGAATTGCTGGATAGGGATGAATGGAGGGGGCAGAGGACAGAGAGGAGCATGGATGGGAGGGCAGGGCTCAGGGAGAGAGGGGAATTGCTGGATAGGGATGAATGGAGGGGGCAGGGGACAGAGGAGCATGGATGGGAGGGCAGGGCCCAGGGAGAGAGGAGAAATTGCTGGACATGGAGGGCAGGGGAGAGAGGAGAAATGTTGGGCAGGAATGGAGGGAAGGAAAGACAAAGGAAGGAGATGCACATGGATGGAGGGGAAGGGATATAGGAGAAATGCTGGACATGGATGTAGGGGAGGGGAGGAAAGTAGATGTACATGGAAGGAGGGGAGTGAGGAGAAATGCTGGATATGCATGGAGGGGAAATTGCTGAATTTAAGAGCTGGATCGGAACACTTTGAAGGCAGATGCTGAAACTGGAGAAAGGATAGGGACAGGGCTACAGATGGTAGACAGGACACATAAGGACACAGGAGGATGGTGGACATGGTGAGAGAAAAAATATCAAATGGAAAGACACTGCATAAAACAGAAGACACTGGGACCAAAGCGAATAGAAAAAACAAATGATCAGACAACAAAGTAGAAAAAAGTATTTTATTCAGAATTTATTAATTGGAATATGTCAGCTTTTGGAAATGTGCATCTGTGATATTTTGCATGTAAGTTTCAATTTTTCTAGTATTGCTGCATGCTGAGTCTGATTTCTTGAGGTAACTTTTCAGTTCCGTATTTTGCCTTCATATCTGTTGTGTTATGTGTGATCAAGGTGCAGTATCCTGCTAGCGTGTAGCATTTGCAGCCCTTTTTGTTTTGTTTTTTTTCACGAGGTAGTGTATTGGTGTTTTAGAGCCTGGTGTAATTACAGTTCTGCCTTTCCACGCATAAGGTTGTTCTCGTCCTGTCCATGGAATTAGTGCTGTTATGGTTTGGTAAGGTTATGAGTGTGTTTTTGCACAAGTTTGTGTATAGTGTTTTGCAGTGGAGAGATTGTGTGTCCGCACCTCTGACCCCCCCCCCCTCCCCGGGGTTATGAGAATTGGAACTAATTGTAGTGGACTTGAACTGAATAATTTCGGGGGGGGGGGGGTCATGATAGCATTGTGCTTATTATTTCAATCAGTTTTTCTGTACAAGTTTAGCTTCATTTGTCTTTATTTGAAATTTCATAAATAAAAAATTTTCTAAAAATTGAATAATATTATCAATGGGGTGGAGCTGGAGTGGGGGCGGGGCTAGGATGGTTTGGGGCTATGATGGGGCCCCACCAAATTGGTCTGCATAGGGCCCCGCACTTGCTAAGACCGGCCCTGCATGGAAACACTGATTAACACCTGTTTTTATCACCTTTCATAAAATACCCAATTGCTTGAAAAATAATCTCCTAAATTTTCAAAGATAAACACCAGTGTAGGGACATTTTCGATATGACTTCTAAATCTGATTTTGGACAGTTTGCTGAAAAATTCCAATAATCAAATGAAGGCTCCAGCATTCTTAGTAGACTGGCCACATAGACATACCAGCAGAGCTGTGGGGCACCTCAGGAGTAGGGTTACCATATTTGCTGTGAAAAAAATAGGACATCCGTCACATCCCCACCACACCCCCTGTCACACCCCACCATACCCCTGCACTGCAGTGTCACCTTGACCTCTCCAAGAAAGCCAGATTCCCTCCCTTGCTCCCCATGTATGTCCCCCCAATCTTTTTTCAAACCTCCCTCCACCTACCTTTTCTATGGCTCACTCCATCTATATCCCTTCCCCTCCCATCCCGTACCTTATTGAGCCTGCGAGATCAACGCTTGAACTCTTGGCAGCCATTTTGAAGCAGCACCAGGAGCGAGAGGTCTGCAGCAGTGCCGGGCAGCAAAGAGGGGACTGTTTCCTGCCCTAAATAGGCCACTAGACCACCAGGACATGACAATAAGGTACAGGATGTGGGGGGAGGACAGGACACCCTGAGGCCCACTCGCTCGATCTTCCGCCCGCCTATAGGCCAGCCTGCCTGCAAATTCGGACAAATGGGCAGGCTGGCAAAACCCACCTGGACGTCCTCAAAAAGAAGACTTGTCCAGGTAAAACTGGATGTATGGTAACCCTACTCAGGGGGTACTGCAGTAGTCTTCAAATAAAAGGTCCCAGGTACACATCCCACTGTTACCCACTTATATTTTGTATGAGGAGTCCTCCAAAACTCACCAAAAACCTCCTGTACCCAACTGTACACCACTACAATAGCCCTTATATCTGCAGGTGTCACCTATATATGGGTAGAGGGCTCACACTTTCCACCACATATGTATCAGTTATAATGGGACATGGGCCTGGGCCTCTTTTTATATAGTGCACTGCATCAACCAGTAGGCCAATCCAGGGACCCACATGCTGCTCTAATAGGACTGGCCATAACATCTGAAGTTGTCATAGAGGCTGGTATATAGTGTTTCTTTCACATCTTTGTTGTGGGGGTGGTAGGGGGGGTCAGTAACCACTGCGGGAGTAAAGGGGGGGGGGGAGTCATGCCTTAATCCCTCCAGTGCCCATCTGGTCATTTAGGGCACCTTTTGTTACTTAGTCATGATTGAAACAAGCCTCTTGTAAGTTGGATGCACTGCAGACAAACTACATAGAAAAATGTCTTTAAAATGGGTTTCGAAAATAGAGGTTTGTACATTTTGGTAAAAAAAGAAGTCCATCTGCTGCTTTTTGCCACTTTTTGGATGTTTTTTCTGTTTTGAAAATGAGCCCCATATTCAGAAAACATACAGTTTTGATTCTTAACACTGTTGGGTGTTTTCAAAGGGATTATCCATGAGTGAAGTGCAAAGAGAAAGCTGCTTAAAAAATCTCCAGCCTTGAAGATGGCGTCCGAGTAGGAGGTGAGAGAAGCAGCTCCACCGACTCACTTTCTTTTTCCTGCTTACCTCAACTTTCTTATTGAAATGTATGCCTAAAAGAAGGGGCAGACAGAGGGTTTCCCCAGCACCCTCAATGCAACCTCATCTGGGTCCGATGGATCGCTTCACCACCCGAGCAGGAGGAACAGGGCAGAACGCTTCGCTGCAGGGAGGGACGGTGAGAGGTGAACCTCTCTCCCCGCTAGAAGGAGACATCACATTAAGCCCTGAAATGCGGAGTCCTCCTGTGATGCCGGCAACGCTGCAAAGTGGATGTCCCAGATCGTTAAGACCCGAAGTGGGGGAAACTGATCTGGGAGCAGGGGCAGACATTAGCTGTAGAGTGCCGAGTCCAACGCCGCAGGAGTGTGACACTGTGAATGCCACAGGAGGTGAAGGAATTGCAACTGAAGGGAGAGAGCCTGAGCCTAGGGGAGAGATTCAGGAAGTGAATCTGCTACAAACAAAGGTTCTAAGGACAGAAAAGCCAGAAGTAATTACCTTGGGAAACATATGGGACACCCTGGTGAGTCTGGAAAACTCTTTTACTCAAAAAATTACCTCTGCTTTAAAGCCTCTTCAAACCTTTTCTGATAAAATTGATGTAATGGAAAAACAAATTCAACAAACTAAAGTGTTTGAACAGTCTATTAAAACAGAAACTGACAAGATTAGAGATGGCCAAGTGGCACTAATGAAAGAAAATTTACTTTTGCAAAGAAAAATAGAAAATTTAGAAAATAAACAACGGATGAAAACTCTTATAAATTTTCCTAAAGTGCCATCAGTGGCCCCATTGTTAACCTTTAAGAGATACCTCATGGAAGTTTTGAAAATATCTGATCTATTATATCCGCCGATCTCAAGGATTTACTATTTAGCGCCTTATACTAAGCAATCTACAGATCAAGTGTTAACAGTAGGATCAGAAATACCATTTGAGGGGTTAAATTTAAACCTTTCTCAAACAATAGAAAATGAACTATTAGGCGTACAAGCAGCTACCTTGATAGTGGACTTTGTGTTACAGCCTGATCGAGATTGGATCTTAAAGACTTTTTTTTCTCACCGAGAGGATATGTTTCTTAATTGTAAAGTTAAGATATTTCCAGATGTATCTAAACAGACACAGAAACAGCGTCAATCCTTTTTGAAATTGCGTACTCGTGTCCTCCAATTAGGAGGAATCTTCTGGTTAAATTTCCCTTGTAAATGCGTGATAAAATTGCAATCTGTTAAGTATGTTTTCTATGAGAGTGAACATTTGCAGACCTTTTTGGACTCTAAACAAGGCCCGGCTGTATCCTCACCGTTAGCAAATCCTCTGATATCTACTCCATAAGAATTATAAGCACGGGTGGTATACCCCTACTATTTTCCTGGTATTAAGTATTATAACTTTGAATTGTGTCTTGCCTTTATTGTGGACTTGAGATGTATATGTCATTTGAGAAAATTTAGTTATTTGTGAAATTTTTGAGTTATAACAGGTGACATTATTCTTTGTGTACAAGATTGTTTCTTGTGAATTATTTTGAAATGAATAAATAAATATATATAAAAAAAATCTCCAGCCTTGTGCAGGGGAGAAAGGAAGGCGAGTGGAGGGAGGAATCCCTGAAAACTATGCACAGGGAGTTTCCGGATAGTTAGTGTTTGAGCTGAAACCGTGTAACTTGTGGGCATTTCAGGGGTGGAGTTGGCACATATGCTGTTAAGTACCGATATTCAGCCCTTAACCGCATAAGAAAATTGCTTAAATTGCAGTTCTATCT